>NC_071355.1:197883104-198196271 GCF_943734655.1 Sabethes cyaneus | reverse complement strand
GTGGGCCGTGAACAGCTTCTCTCCATACAAATCTCCTGGACCAGATGGAATATACCCTATTCTACTGCAGAAAAGATTCAAGTACTTGAAACACATCCTGAGAAGGATGTTTGTGTGTACTATTGCTGTTGGGTACATCCCAACTCAATGGCGTGAAATAACCTAGAGGTGGACGCGCGACATACGAGCAAGCAAAAAATTTTAGACCAATCAGTCTAGCGTCTTTCTCGCTTAAATCACTTGAGCGGATTGTTGATCACCACATCCGCGAAACAAGCTTAGTAGAAGTTCCTCTTCATTCAGCACAACATGCTTATCAAAGTGGCAAGTCTACAACCACTTTATTACATGATGTGGTGGATAAAATTGATGTGGTTTTTCACAAAAGGAATCTTGCTTAGGAACTTTTTTGGATATTGAAGGCGCGTTTGATAACGTATCTTTCGCTTCCATTTTGGAGGCTGCTCGTTATCATAATGTGCCTTCAAATTATTATAATTATTGAAGGCATAAAGGCATCATAAAGTGGATAGAACAAATGCTTAGTAACCGATTGCTTTTTTCGTACTTACGGCATGCAAGCATTTGCAAGCAAAGTGTTTGTGGATGTCCACAAGGTGGCGTTCTCTCGCCTCTTTTATGGAACCTTGTGGCGGATGGCCTACTGAGGAAACTCAATCCGTCATACGGTTTTGCGGATGACTATCTCATCATAGTAGTTGGAAAGTGCATAAGCACATTATTTGACTTAATAGCAGCAGGCACTACGCGTCGCGGAAACGTGGTGCCGAGAAACTGCACTTTCGGTAAATCCGAGCAAAACATCTATCGTCTTATTTTCAAGACGTAGAAATCCCAATGGAGCTCGTGCTCTGCGCTTTTACGATTCGGACGTTGATGTTGTGAACGAGGTGAAGTACCTGCGGTTGATTCTCAACTCCAAGCTTGACTGGTCCACAAATATTGATTTCCGAATTAAAAAAGCGTGCATGGCCTTTTCCAAGTAACAATTTGGGTTTTGTTACACTCTTATGATGGTATTTAAGACCAAAATTGGTCATGAAAACCGCCTTAAGAGCACAATAAAACTCACATTGTTGCTTGGGTTGGGCAATGTAGACGAGCAATTGGCAACTCTTGGGGGCTTAAACCCAAATACATACACTGGTTATACACGGTCGTTGTCAGACCAATACTGGCGTATGGTTGTCTTCTATGGTGGCAGAGAGGGGAGATTGTGACTGTCCAGACAAAGCTAAACCATCTTCAAAGGATGTGTTTAATGGCAATGTCTGGTGCATTTACTATAACTCCTACTGCCGCCCTAGAAGATATTTTCAATATTAAACCTCTACACTTCCACCTGAAGCAAGAGGCACTAATATGTGCTTATCGACTACACGCGATTGGCCTTTGGCAGTCTGTGGACGGTTCCACTGGTCATACTCGATTGTGGTCGCAAATTGTTGCTGAGGACAAGTTTGCCCTTGCTCCTAGCGATGTAACGCTCATGCGTACTTTCCTGTATAGGACTTTCTCAAGTGACTTTCCTCCTAGAGAGGAGTGGATGTCAGGCTACATGGAAAGGAAAATTTCCGACTATGTGGTCTGTTATACCGATGGTTCCTTGTACGAAGGTCGCGCGGGTGCTGGTGTTTACTGCCGTGAGCTGGAATTGGAGGAATCCTATTCGTTGGGTAGTTACTGCACCGGTTTTCAAGCTGAAATTTTTGCAATTATGTGCGGAGCTCAGTTTGCAACTGAAAGATCTGATAGGCAAGATTATCTACTTCTGTTCTGACAGTCAAGCCGCTATAAAAGGCCTTTGTGCGGCTAATTCTAAATCTAAAACAGTCATCACCTGCCACACCCAATTAGAAGAACTAAGCATTCTAAATGCCATTCATCTGGTTTGGGTTCCTGGTCATTCTGGTATAACGGGAAATGAATGGGCTGATGAACTAGCAAGATCTGGAGCAGAAAAGTCGGTTTTCGGACCGGAACCTGCTTTACCAATTGCTGCATGTTGGATAAAACAAAAAAAATCGATCTTGGTTTTCATCTGAACATGTACGTTATTGGGAAAATCTTGAAACTTGTCGTCAAACGAAAAGTTTCATTGTTAAGCCTTGTGAGAAGGTTGCGAAATTTCTTTTGCAACACTCAAAGGTAAACTGCAGTATTCTTGTCAGATCACTGACCGGTCACTGCAGACTAAATTGACATATGGCTACGATTCAGTGCGCTGAATCGTTTCATTGTAATTTATGTGAATCCGACTACGGTACACCATATCACGTAATTTGCAACTGTCCTGCAGTAGCACAATTGCGTCATGGGCTCTTGGATCCTACGTCTTAAATGAATCGGATTTTAGGAAACTAAAATTACGAGACATTTTGATGTTTCTTACCGAAAGCGGTATCGAGCTATAAGCTCTTATTTATCATGAGTATACCCCCCAGGGGGTGTACTATTGATAAGTTAACTACCAAGGATTACAGTATCCCCTCGGGGGTACAAAAATCTCTCGGTATGTATATGTTTGTGTTTATCCAAATTCCTCATCCACCCCTTCCTATTCCTCTTGTTTTCCTTCCCGTCCACATCAGGTAAATGAACACGGGCAAGGTGGGCAAGGCACAAATCTTCCACATGATTGTGAGGAACGTGCTGCTCGAGCCAAGGATGCTGATACCTGATACCTGATACCTACACATTCGCAAACGCACAGTCTCGTAGCGTCTTTCTGCATTACCACTCACGAGGCAAACAACTCGTGAGCAGCCAGCTAGCCGTGAGGGCTAAGGTTACGGCACACTAGGATACAGATTTTGCATTACTTTTTGTTTTCTTCTTCATCTTAGGCCCCCGATACTACACGCAGGTGGGAGTGCGAGTCCTCGCGAGTGATCGGTATCCGTTGCTCAGGCTGCAATGACGAGCGAGAGCGACGACCGTGGCTGTTAGCTAATTACACACTCGCAAAAGTAGTTGCAGTGCATAAATAAACGAGAGCGGGAGTCCGAAAGGAATGCTTATGCCGGCGTGTTCGTTAGAAACACTTCGCGTGTGTGAGAAAATTAGCCCACATAAGTGTGGGCTTAGTGTTGTGAGTGTTGTTCTTTTGAATAATTGTCAGTTTCTAGAAACCCACTATTAGAATGATAAACCTTCAAAAACTAAAAAGTTCGGTTCATATTTCTTGTTACATCAAAACCTTTCTACTTCAACGATGTTGCATTCTCGCTTGGTTATATATCTAGGCAGTGGAACACTGTTTCGAGGACTGCCTTCATTTGCAAATGTTGCTAAACGTGTTCGTCAGTTGGTGCCAACTGAACAAACTTGGTATCAGTATCGCAAAATGCAACGTTTGGAGTCGTTAAAATTTAAATTTCCGTCCGTTGACAATCAACGATTAGACAAGAAAACGTAATAGTATTTCCTTTGAAAAAGGCTAAAACCGAATCGTCAAGCAGTATAAAAATGCCGTTTCCGATACATAACCGACTGTACAGCCAAAAAACCCCAATAATATACATCTCAGTCGATCTCAACAACATAAATACAATGGCGAACATACATGAGAGCTTCTTCATGCAAAATGCAACGTTAGGACCTTTTACCGTTCTACAGTTCCATGTCCTTATTTACTTGCCTTTAATCAAGCCAAATGTTCCGAGTCGAATTTTCTTGATTTTTCGTAGTAAGGTGGGTTTAGGTAGGTTGCCTTACTAGAACCACGCTACCGAGTCTCATGGGGCTATCAACTCAGCTGCCGAGACAACACATTTCTTGATTCAGCCACCCATTCCAGATCAGACGTTGTCATGAGCCGCTGTACTCTGGAATATAACCGTGTCCTTGATTGAGAAATCGTCATGCCGCCAAGAGCTGCCCTTGACATCGGAACAGACGCTCAAGACTGACGAAGCGTTCGCATGAGTACCTCCTTCCTAATCGGTATACGACCTATAAGTTTCCACCGGGGTTGGTTGCCCGATATCCACTAAGATTGCTCGTTTTCTGGCTGGTACCACTAGGCGGTAGGGATGGGAGCTGTTGTATAAGAGGCTAAGAACCACAATGTAGTTTATGTTAGGCATTATCCAACCAGTTTAGAAACTAGCTGCGGAGAATTTTAAAACGGTGAGCTCCCAAAAATCAGCTTTTGTAATCGCATTGGCCAGATTTCCTTAAAATATTGCAAAAATGCTTCCAATAAAGCACCGAAAAAACCGAAATTAGATACAGCATGGTTCAACGTAATTTACGGCATCGTATTGTAGCTTACATTAGGCTTTTTTAATCACTTAATACAACCGTACAATGACCGCAATTAAGAGGAGAAATCATACGCGGTACACGCCAGTCAGCGACCAAAGAAGTGCGACATAGGAGCGAAATCTAACGGCTTAAACTTTCCCAGCAGTAATTTCGCGATCATGTGTTGGCACATTTTCTTGTCTTCTGGATGGCTACAAGATTGACAATTCTACAAAACTGGAAAACGGGAAAAAATAGTAGCTTACTTACAGGGACCTCGCAGTTGGTCTCGAGGTGTGATGCTGGCCTAATAAGCCAGCCGTCGTATGTTCGAATATCGACTGGGGGAGGCTGTTAGAGCCAATAGGATCGAAGCGACTGGCCCTGCAGTTGTCCGATACTCTAACAGCTGGCTGCGAAGTCTGTCGTATAAAAACAGAAGGCCAAGTTTCGATAACGGAATGAAGCACCCAGGCTTTGCTTTTTTACTTACAGGGACAGCAGTATGCTTTTAATATGTTATTTGATGAGATGTGACAATCTCACTTTATACTCAGAACTCACAGTTTTGTCTACCGGGAAAAATTTCTATCGAAACGATGACTAAGTTCACACGATGATCAAATCAAAATTTATGCAAAAGCGCAACAGAACCGGCTGACTGAATAACGGAAGATGCATAATTAACTAACTGATGCTCAATGCAAGTTTTTTGTTCAGCGAATACTCAGAAGTCGAGTCGAAACCACTGTTTAGTTTATGATTGGTTTCTAAGAGAAACAATAAATTGGCTCTAGTTTTCCTGGAGCTGGAGTGTAATCAATTTCGAAAGAATAACAACAATACATATTAATCGTTCTGCTTGGCAGCGGATGTTTTGATTTTCATTCGTTAGTTTAGTTTTTCACACTTCGTGGAGTCGGATGTCCAATTTTTGAAGTCAGCAGATATTTTCTTCAATCAAATTTTGTTAAATTTTGCACCTGTCTTTAGTCTAGAATATTATGTCTGATACTGATACACAAAAATACAATCTAAGCATAGATTTCCCACAACGGTAACTAAACGTTCTGATTTTTTATATTGGTTCATAAACAACCACTCAGCAAAGTGTAAAGTAAAATAAAAATAAAGACCATTCTAAATAACGGTGTTATGACACGTTTGTGCCGCCCGTTTAATGTAAATTCTATTACATCCCTTCAGATCAATTTGAAATCGATAACCTTGGTTGAATGGACCGTTCGTGGAGGTGTTATAAATACACGATAGATACTTGCTAGTACAAACAAATAGCACACAGACAAAAACACACATACACAACATGCTGGACCACTAATAAATTCATTCTACACTCACTTTTATGGGGCTTGGCTGTTGAATGTAGGGTTTATTTTTAACACCAGACTTCGCTGGTATTACGAAATCTGCACTTGATATTCCTAGTTTCGTCCGCTGCGCTGTGCTGTGGCGTTGGTTTTGTTGGTGTTGTTGTTGTTATTATTATTATTGTTTATTTCGCTTCGTTGTTCAGCACTAAAAACACTAATTGAGCAAATGCGCTCTTGCTCACTTGCTTCTGAATGGCAGTTATATTAACATTACCGCTAGATTAACAACCGTTAGTTGTCACTCAACACAATTGCACACAAAAACACCTCCACAGCTTCCTCTAACACCCTTCCGGGGTGTGTGGTTTTTTTTAGTGATTTGTTGTTTTTTTTTGCTCTAACTTTCAACCACAACTGTGACTCATTCGGCTATACGCGCGACTATGAAAACAATCGAAGGACCGTAACGACGGCAAAACACATGTGGCTTTCAACATTGACCGAACCTTCGACGAAAGGAAATCTCCGAGCAGAACGCGTCAAACAATCGCTCTCAACAACGCACGGTAGAACCTGGGCACACTATTGGATGCGTTTACGATCTGCGACCGACTGATTTCGACCGGCAATTTGCGCTACGCTTCAGCTCGAATCGATAGCAGCAGCAGCAGCACCCACCGCTACCGAACGGCTGACGATGAACGGTTGTTTCTGTTCCGCCTCTGTTTGATGTATGTATCCACACGCGTAGGTGAGTCTGTATACACGCCAAGATGACGCGATTCCGCCTGGTGGCTGACGGACGGGTGTGTTTCGGCGAATACGGCCGAACCGCGCGCTGCTAAAATCACATGGTATTCCGCGTTCGCCGTTGTTCAGGTGTGTGTGCGGGTAAAATTTTAGAGGTTAGAAAAAAACGACGGATACGCTAAAAATTTGAAAAATATACACCACCCTGTCTGCCACCATTAGGAATTTGTAATAGCTGTGCATACAACACAGCAGTGAAGCATCCTCACTCACTGTAACGCTCGCTGGCTGTTGGCCGGCATCCATCCCACCGTGGCCGTGTTGGCATTCTTCGGTTCTGTTTGAATTTATCATTCGGTCCCAAGACCTGACCGCTGCTGGCTGATCGTGACCGAGAAAGGTGGATGTTTATTTTTGCGGCTTAGTGATTTTGCGCGAAGGACAACACAAAGGGTTTTGCTACTAAAAACTAAAAAGCAAGACTTTGGAGCACATCTGAACCAACAGTCAGCGACATCATCGTGCGTTGGATCGATTGTTGTGATGACACTAGTCTGCTCGTAAACTGTTGGAAACAAGTAATGAATGCTAATTTTCCTCATCCCAGTTACATACGTGGAATGAAACGATGATTTCAAGCAATACTTTCTGACTTGTCCATGGGGCAAATATGGTAGAAAACAACACTTTAATCACATTTTTAATATTGTGTTTCCAAATACAGAACCCAGAAATTTATAACTAGTGATATTTGGCAGGGCAGTCTTCAGAGAAATTTATCAAGACTTAGGTTTGATGTTTTCCTGACGTTTCGACACTTCATTGGTGCCTTTTCCAGGGGATAATATCATTTACGTCTTTTGTTCTATTTTGGGGAGTGTACATATTACGGTCATGGAAGATAGTAGTTGGTAGGGCAAATGATTTTGAATGGACCTAGTCGAATTCTGATCTTGAATGGACCTATTTTTAAATAAGAATTTTAGGATATAATTATCAAGTCTTTGTACTGTATTTAGCTTTTATGTTTATCTTTAATCATTTCTGAACGTAAATATACTAAAATTAGATTAAAACCACTTTATTGCCGCGCATTTAAAAGTAGCTGTTTTTCAGCGTTTTGGCAGTCACCATAGAGTATTTTCAAACTGTTACTACCCGGAACCCTTCTGGTTTGAAATAAAACAATACTCCTAAAATGATGCTAAAATATGTGTAATGTCAATTTAGGTATTTAAAAGTTCAGTAAAACCAGTAAAATCTTCAAATTCCTTAAAAATGTTAACCCCCTTTTTTTATCTTGAATGTACCTGGTATTGATTTTTGAATGGACCTAGTTTTGCGCTTCGAGACATCACTGACGGTAGCTATCATTGCCTACCACTAACGATCTCGTCGTTGTATATTCATTGAAACTGCTTGTTGTCACTATAGTATCTCCGTTTATAATTAATCTATAAGCACGGGATATTGAAAGTAGGCTTGATTTATAGCCTGAATAAAAACTTAATTATATTGATAAAACTAACTATCACTCATCCTTTTTCGTAGTTGCTTCATAGTGTTTGTACTGTACATTGTTCCCTCTAGTTTTGCCCTGGCAGCTGTTGTGGGTTCAAATCCGGTTATAATCTCTGATTACAGCTTGGTTCGACCCATGCACTATCCAGCATTGGACAAAAGATAGGAGTCACAACGACAACTTGTTAAGCATAGCTACCTATTACATCCCCCTTCCTTTCCACCCTTCCCCTTCATCCCCGGAAAAAATCCTTCTTCATTACTTTCCCTTACCGTCCCTTCATCAATTGTAGAATCATCGTTTCAAAAAAAAAAAAAAAAAAAAATATTATTCTCAGTATTTAACAAAAATTTTAATTTTTTTGATTAAAAGATAAAATGGATCAAAAGATAAGAGGGATACTAACTGCCTTCTGTTAAGGGGGCATAGTACCTTTTCAATTTTTTAAAACCTAAATTTTTTTACTGATTATTTCGAAAGATTAACATTTTGATCATATGTGTTTGACTGTCCTGCCGAAACCATAAAGTTTGGAATCATAAACCGTCGATAGCTCCACTTCGGTAATTTTTGTATTTTTTAGAAATGTTTAAAGTCAAGTTTTTCGCTTAAAACCATACTTTTATGTTTCAATGTCCGCCATTTTGTTATGTGTTCGAATTCTAAAAAAGGATGGATAATACACGAGATAATTTAATGTTCTTTCATGTCGTTTTGGAATTTTTCAATTCGGATAAGCCCCCCAGCGCCAATCCATGGTACCGCAATTCATGGTTTTTTTGAACGACTATCTTCAAGGAGCCGTAGGGGCAAGGGGAAGAGGTTCCCTTATGAAAACAAAATTGCAAATATTAGTATAAAATGCAATGCTTCGAATGCAAAAAAACCCGATTCAATTTGTCTTTCGCGTTATCGAGAAAAAATTATTTGAAATTAGGCAAAAAATATGGTGTAAAAGGTACTATGCCCCTTAAAAAAGAGCTATTTTTGCTTCATTTGCATTTAGCACAAAACCAGTTACACTTAAATTTTTCAATTGGATTTTACGTATTTGTTTTAGCACGAAGCAAAAGTGTAATCTTTATAATCTATATGAGTAATCTATATAAGTAGAGTAAAATTTTCCCAATTCGTTCGCTCTATGTAAAAAGAAATCCCAAATTATGCTAAACGGGACAATTCTTGTATCATTAAAAGTAATGCACAGAAGAATGAAACAAGTTATTTGAGAATACAATTCTGAAGATTTATATATAGCTTTATTGTATAGGAAACTCTAATATTGGAACTTCGAATTGAGTTACGAAGCTAATATTCCAAACTCTATTTAAAGTGGTTATCCCTGCTTAACTATCTACGGGCAACATCGTAAAAATGGTTGGAATCAAAAATTTTTTCTCATGGACAAATAACGTCCTGTATTTTCCATATAAATACAGCAAAAAGTTTTGCTGTAAGTTTTAGTTTTGACAAAACTCAAATGAGAAATAGTTTAAACACGTTAATCAAGCATATACCAAAGCTGCAAAACACCTTTAGCGCGCTGACCGAAAACCCTAAGGCCAATAAAATTCAACCGGATCCTGTAGTCACAAAATCAGACTCGCCTGAGTAAAAAGAAGTAGCCACTTCTGATGGTTGATAACGCCAACTTCCTCACCCTCGTGAAACTTTGTGATGGCCAACCGTCCTACAAAATTACCCGGTTTGGCAATAAAATCATCTGTGCGTCAATTGAGGATTTAGAAATTAGGTAAAGGCCTGGATAATGATATGGTGCAAAAAATATAAAATTTGGATCAATATCTGGACCATTTTCGAACTGGATATGCCTAAAAAAATAATATTGTATTTGATAATTTTCTAAATAGTTTAGTTAAAATAATTATGAGGCTCAGAATAAAGTAAAATTAGGCCATTACAAATATTTTATAAAGTTTTTGTCCTTCCGGTGTTGGGACACTAAGGGGGGGGGGAGGGTAACAAAGTGAATTTTTTAATCGAGCAAAAAACATGGGTTTGAAGCATTTTTATTTAAAGTTTAAGCGTGAAAACCAAATCTGTTTATGCTTTTAATATATACGTTATTATTTTCCATGCAAAAATGTACGAAAAGAAGACAAAAATGAGAGAATTTTTGTTGGACGATTTTCGGAAACTCCGAATTCGAATTTCCATTTCTGTTTCGTGCTAGAAGTGTTAAGTACACTCATTTTTCGAGTTTTTCAGGCTGATTTTATACTCATATCCTACAAATTTTTTTTAGCCCCCGATTTTTCAAGCCAATTTCCAAAGAGGGGGGGGGGGGGGTAACAAAAACTTAAAAAATATTTTGCAAAGGCCTTATATTCCGCCGATAAGTAAGCAGGTTGACTTCACATCACCTTTTGGTCGATTGACAGATAGATTAAAAATCAGTTTAGTAAAATATTCAAAATCATGCAACCGGACTAACGTTGTACTACGTCATCCGTGGTTGTATCTTATACACAACCCCTCTGATTTTTTTCTTGGAGGATGTAAAGTTTTCTTTAAGCACCTCTCCCCTCTGACTTGTGACAAAATTAATACCTCCTTGTCCACCGAAATTAAGTGAGCCTGAGATCTAAAATATTCATTTTTGAAACTTCCTATTTTCTACCTGGTACAGTTCTTCATCGACTATCATTTAAAATTAAAACCTAGTATCTAACCTTACCTTTAAACCTAGTAGAATTACCAAGTCTAATTTTTTCAAGCACCAGAACGCTTTCGAATTTGACAACAAATGCGTGTCGCCTATGTTGCCCAAATCGAAACCGTGGCAAAATCTAGACCATTTTTTAACTGAAAAAATTGCATATAAATGTGTCAAAAATTGAATAATTACCACTAATTAACGAATTTTTCACGATTGCAACGGCTTTATATTCAAAATGTTCGACAGGGGCTCTCGCAAACCTTTAGATACTTTGCAGTAAGACGTATTCCTACGTCAGTAAAAGTCTGATCTTTCGAAATATGCAGTCACTAAATAAAAACTCGAACCCCACTGTATTTGATAAACTACGTTTAATACAAGTTATATTACATATTTTTAATGAATGGTTTAAATTTTTGAAACTAATAGGCGACATAATTTTTTTTGACGTGGAAATCGTTTCAACTATATCTTAACAACAGGTAATAATAAATAAATCTATACCTATAAAGAAGGATTTCTGTCTGTCTGTCTGTCTGTCTGTCTGTCTGTCCGTATGTTCCTTATAGAATCGAAAACTACTGAACCAATCGGCATGAAAATATGCATGTAGAGGGTTTTTGGGGCCAGGAAAGGTTTTAGTGATGGTTAGAAACCCCTCCCCCCACTCCCACTGGGGGGCTCCCATACAAATGAAACACAAATTCGGTGACAAGAATTTATTCTATGGTAAATTGAGACCCCTCCCCTCTTTATAAGGGGAATTACAACTCCTCTCCTCTTTAAAAGGGGGGGCTTCCATACAAATTTCCTCATAACTCGAGAACTAATCAAGCAAATGGAACCAAATTTGGCATGTGAAGGTTTTCGAGGGCAAGAATATTTTCTATAGTAAATTAGGACCCCTCCCCACTTTAAGAGGGGGGCTCCTGTACCAAAGAAACACAATTTTCCTCATAACTCGAGAAGTAATTAAGCAAATGGAACCAAATTTGGCATGTGGTTGTTTTTGGAGACAAAAATTTTTTCTATGATGAATTGGGACCCCTCCCCGTTTTAGGAGGGGGTATCCTATACACATGAAATACAAATTTCCTCATAACTGAAAAACTAATCAAGCAAATGGAACAAAAGTTGGCATGTGGAAGTTTTCGAGGGCAAGAATATTTTCTCTGGTGAATAAGGACCCCTTCCCACTTTAAGAGGGGGGGCTCCTATACAAACGAAATACAAATTTCCTCATAACTCGAGAACTAATCAAGCAAATGGAACAAAATTTGGCACGTGGGTGTTTTTGGAGACAAAATTTTTTCTATGATAAATAAGGACCCCTCCCCACTTTAGGAAGGGGGGCTCCCATACAAATAAAATGCAAATTTCCTCATAACTCGAGAATTAATCAAGCAAATGGAACCAAATTTGGCTTGTGAAAGTTTTCTAGGGCATGAATATTTTCTATGGTGAATTAGAACCCCTCCCCACTTTAAGAGGGGGGGCTCCTATACAAACGAATTACAAATTTCCCCATAACTCGAGAACTAATCAAGCAAATGGAACCAAATTTGACACGTGGGTGTTTTTGGAGACAAAAATTTTTTCTATGATGAACTGGGACCCCTCCTCACTTTAGGAGGTGGGGCTCCTATACAAATGAAATACAAATTTCCTCATAACTCGAGAGCTAATCAAGCAAATGAAACCAAATTTGGCATGTGAAAGTTTTCGAGGGCAATAATATTTTCTATGGTGAATTAGGACCCCTCCCAACTGTAAGAGGGGGGGCTCCTATACAAACGAAATACAAATTGCCTCATAACTCGAGAACTAATCAAGCAAATGGAACCAAATTTGGCACGTGGGTGTTTTTGGAGACAGAAATTTTTTCTATGATGAATTGGGACCCCTACCCACTTTAGGAGGGGGGGCTCCCATACAAATGAAATTCAAATTTCCTCATAACTCGAGAACTAATCAAGCAAATAGAACCAAACTTGGCATGTGGAGGTTTCTGGAGGCAAAACTATTTTCTATGGTGAATTAGGACCCCTCCCAACTTTAAGAGGGGGTGCTTCTACACAAATGAATTACAAATTTCCCCATAACTCGAGAACTAATCAAGCAAATGGAACAAAATTTGGCACGTGGGTGTTTTTGGAGACAAAATTTTTTCTATGATAAATAAGGACCCCTCCCCACTTTAGGAAGGGGGGCTCCCATACAAATAAAATGCAAATTTCCTCATAACTCGAGAATTAATCAAGCAAATGGAACCAAATTTGGCTTGTGAAAGTTTTCTAGGGCATGAATATTTTCTATGGTGAATTAGAACCCCTCCCCACTTTAAGAGGGGGGGCTCCTATACAAACGAATTACAAATTTCCCCATAACTCGAGAACTAATCAAGCAAATGGAACCAAATTTGACACGTGGGTGTTTTTGGAGACAAAAATTTTTTCTATGATGAACTGGGACCCCTCCTCACTTTAGGAGGGGGGGCTCCTATACAAATGAAATACAAATTTCCTCATAACTCGAGAGCTAATCAAGCAAATGAAACCAAATTTGGCATGTGAAAGTTTTCGAGGGCAATAATATTTTCTATGGTGAATTAGGACCCCTCCCAACTGTAAGAGGGGGGGCTCCTATACAAACGAAATACAAATTGCCTCATAACTCGAGAACTAATCAAGCAAATGGAACCAAATTTGGCACGTGGGTGTTTTTGGAGACAGAAATTTTTTCTATGATGAATTGGGACCCCTACCCACTTTAGGAGGGGGGGCTCCCATACAAATGAAATTCAAATTTCCTCATAACTCGAGAACTAATCAAGCAAATAGAACCAAACTTGGCATGTGGAGGTTTCTGGAGGCAAAACTATTTTCTATGGTGAATTAGGACCCCTCCCAACTTTAAGAGGGGGTGCTTCTACACAAATGAAATACAAATTTCCTCATAATTCGAGAACTAATCAAGCAAATGGAACCATATTTGGCATGTGGGTGTTTTTGGAGGCAACCATTATTTCTATGATGAATAAGGACCCCTTACCTTTTTAAGAGGGGGGCTCTCATACAAACGAAATACAAATTTCCTCATAACTCTAGAACTAATCAAGCAAATGGAACCAAATTTATCATGTGGGTGTTTTTGGGGGCAAGAATATTTTCTATGGTATATTTTCTATGGATTTCCCCACTTTAAGAGGGGGGGGGCTCCTATACAAATGAAAAACAAATTTCCTCATAACTCGAGAACTAATCAAGCAAATGAAACCAAATTTGACATGTAAGTGGTTTTGGACGCAAGATTTTTTTCTATGGTGAATTGAGACCCCTCTCTTCTTTAGAAAGCGAGTTATGGCCCATCTCCTCTTTAAGAGGGTAAGCTTCCATACAAATGAAATGCAAATTTCCTCTTATCTCGAGAACTAATCAATCAAATGGAACTAAATTTGGCATGTGGGAGTTTTAGATGGCATAAATTTTTTCTATGGTGAATTACGACCCCTTCCCCTTTTAACCTTCCTAGTGCATTGGGGTCGTTTTCGACCCATCGGCATACTTACAAAGCTTGATACTCAGTAACGGCACGAGCTAGAGACTTGAAATTTTCTGACTTTTCCTAACTTTGGAAAATTAGCATTGTGGGGGAGTTTCAGCTTTCAGCGACTTCTAGAAGAGCCACAGCAAAAAAAGTTACATATTATGCATTAAGGGTCGAAAACGACCCAAGTTTTGAAATTGCTCTTATTCATCCATTTTCAATCCGAATTTCGTTTTCTTTACCTCGTTTGAAAGATATGGCCAAAAACTAGCACCCAAGGTATGTTGGGGAATATTTGTTGACTGATGGCCACTTCTGCGTCGGTTCCGGAACACCCACTACCAGGTGCCGGGGAACATTTTTATATTTTGAGATAATTCATTTTGCGGCACATCAAATCACATTGGCTTGATAAAATAAGACTAGTGGAAGTACAATGGGGACATTTTGGACCCGAATGGCCACTTCCCCATCGGTTACGGAACATCCGGTACCTGGTTTTTGACGCCATTTTTGAATTTTAGGATGATTTCTATTGCGGCACGTCAAATTTCATCTCATTGATAACATAAGACTATTGAAAGTATAATAAACACATGTTGAAGACAAATGGCCACATCAGCATCGGTCCTGGAACATCCGGTACCCGGTTTTTGGGGACATTTTTGTATTTTAGGATAACTCATAATGCGACATATCAAATCACATCGGCTTGATAAAATAAGACTGATGGAAGTAAAACAATGTCATTTAGAAGCCAAATGGCCACTTTACCATCGGTACTGGGTCATCCGGTACCAGTTACGGGGGACATTTTTGGCTTTTGAGATAATTCACCATGCGGCACCTCAAATCACATCCCGTTGATAAAATAACAACAATGGAAGTGTAATGGGGCGTCAGTCGCATATAATCCGGTACCCGGTATTTATAATGAACCGTAAAACGGGGTAATTACCTGTAATTACCCTGTAATCCAAAAATGTCCCCAAAACCCGGATACCGGATAGTCCGGAACCGATGGTGAAATGGTAATTTTGGCTCCACAATTTTTCCAACGTACTTCCATTAGTGTTATTTCATCAAGCCAATGTGATTTGATGTGGCGCATGATGAATTATCCTATCCAAAAATGTTCTCATAAACCGTGCACCCGATGTTCCGGAACTGATGATGAAATGGCCATTTGTCTTCAAATGGTCCCCATAGCTCTTGTAACTGTTTTATTTGATCAAGGCGTTGTGATTTGATGTGCCGCAAGATGAATTATTTCATAATCCAAAAATATCCCGCGGAACCAGGTACCGGATGTTCCGGAACCGATAGTAAAATGGCCATTTGGCTTCTAAATGACCTTGTTTTATTTTCATCAGTCTTATTTAATCAAGCCGATGTGATTTGATGTGTCGCAAGATGGGTTATCCTAAAATACAAAAATGGCCCCAAAACCCGGGTACCGGATGTTCCGGGACCAATGCTGATGTAGCCATTTGCCTTCAAAATGTCTTTATTATACTTTCAATAGTCTTACGTTATCAAGCTGATGTAATTTGACGTGTCGCAAGATAAATCATCCTAAAATTTAAAATTGTTCTCAAAAACCGGGTACCGGATGTTCCAGAACCAATGAGGAAATGGCCGCTTGGGTCCAAAATGTTCCCATTGTACTTCCATTAATCTTATTTTATCAAACCAATGTGATTTGATGTGCCGCAAAATGAATTATCTCAAAATATAAAAATGTTCCCCGGGACCTGGTAGTGGGTGTTCCGGAACCGACGCAGAAGTGGCCATCAGTCAACAAATATTCCCCAACATACCTTGGATGCTAGTTTTTGGCCATAGCTTTCAAACGAGGTAAAGAAAACGAAATTCGGATTGAAAATGGATGAATGAGAGCAATTTCAAAACTTGGGTCGTTTTCGACCCTTAATGCATAATATGTAACTTTTTTCTAATGCATTAGGAAGGTTAAGAGGGGAGCTCCCATACAAATGAAATTCAAATTTCCTTATAACTTGAGAACTAATCAAGCAAATGGAATCAAATTTGGCATGTGGGAGATTTTGGAGTCTTGAATTTTTTTTACGATAGTTAGAGACCTCTCACCCCTGTGGTAGGGGGATATGGACTCTCATACAAATAAAACAGAAATGTTTGCGAAACTCAAAAACTAATCGAACTCGAGAAATTCGAGACTCTTCCATAAAACATTAGTCAATACAAGACCACAAAAACTATCTATAGTAACACTAGATCATTCAGGACGAGACGGTCGCGAGTGTTGCCGGTGACCCGCCGTCGGAAGCGCCGCCCACTGGGGGGCTTGCAAAACTCGAGATTGTGACAAAGATCATCCGAGATTCATGATTTATGTACAACACAGGTTAATTTGTGGCAATACGAAGTTTGTCGGGTCAGCTAGTTCCCAATATACAAATGTCACACACAGATACATACACAACGCATATCAAGTCACTGAAACATTCTTCAATTGTTGGGCTGACATAAAAACAAGACCCTCGGCGACTGTGACCGATTTCAAATTTTTCAACCGACTTTTATACCTTTCTAACAGAGTATAAGAAAGGTAAAAGCTGTTCAACCTTGTGTCCTATTAATAAATAACAGTAGTATAGTTGTACTATTAAAAAAAATTCTTTGATATTATATTGTTCATTTACATAGAAGAAACTATGACAATCCTAATTTAGGTCCATTCAAAAAACAAAAATAGGTCCAATTCAAGATCATGTTAGGTCCATTCAAGATCAAAAAAAGGCTTTGGCAAAAAACGATATATTTAATAAAAGTTTCATCAATTATACATTTTTAAAGTACTGATAATGTAGAAAATATGTGGTACTTTCCAACAAATAGTAATATCACCACATATTATTCATAAATGACGAGTAAATTGAGCAGGAGTGCGAGCAGTGGTGTTACAAAGCGCTAAATAGGTCCATTCAAGATCAATTACCCTATATAAGTTTGAATTATTAAAAAAACTTTTTCCTGCTTTGTAACTGTACTGCGAACACTAAGCACTTCTTTTTGAAAAAGACACCAACAAAGTATCGAAACGTCGGGAAAACATCAAACCTAAGTTTTGATAAATTTCTCTGAAGACTGCCAAATATTCATAGTCACATAAAAAACACGACAGGATGTTCACTCATCCACTCTAACACATTCCAAATGTAGTCCGAATTTGAAAAGTATTACGAAACACGCCTTGCTAAGCCGAACGGTCATATGTCTTCATTAGAACAATTATCACTTTATCGAAGGCATCGAACGATCCCGTTCTATTTCTAAACTTTGGATTCGTTCGAGCAGTTTTCAAGCTAGCTTTTTAAAAGCTGATGCATGCCTGTATGTATCTGTGTTACCACGATTGGACTGCCGGCCTGTACTAAACAAACCTATGAATATCCGATGAAAACAAAAACGGTGAATTGCCGGAACATCACAACAGATGATGCTCTCTTGCTTCGAGTCACGAAAACCGGGCGGAACCACCGTTAATGTGATCATTTGTCACACGTCACACACCCAGAACGGAAAATTTTTACCGAATTATAAGTTCATCTGATTGTCTATGCGAAGATCAAGGGCTGGGTAGCTGAATTTTATCGCCTAGTTAGCATAATTACAACACATTTACAGTCCTAAATTTGGCTTTTCATTTTAAAAATAATCTAGAATTGATGCTTTTCGATAAAAAAATTAATATTTAAGCAAATCAGGGTTCCAAACTATTTCAGATATGAATAGTTGATCTTTTATTTTAGAGGCTTTCAGCCTGCGGCTGGCTTAGTTTAATCGCTTGATTTTGTATAAATAGTATCAATGGAATTTGACACCTTAAAATAAACCCTGCTTTGAACGAGTTTTCTTTTTTTTTTGCTTGTCGGTTATCTGGATCGTGGTGGCCGATCAAATAAAAACTCGCCACGCGGTGTAATCGGTAAAGCTTCAAAATAATAGCGAAATAAATGCCGGCTATACGCAAATATGATTTGCTTTGCCAAAATCACTCTTCGTGCATTAACTTTTTGGCACAATAACCAAATATTGCAATTTGAACCCCATTATGTATTCACGGATGACGGAACGAATAAATGATTGAAATACTTAATTTTTTGTGATGAGACTCGAGCAAAAGTTATAATTTCGCTTTAAGACACATTCGAAAGCATGACCAGCTCACACCCCACCTGGTCTGGTCTAAACTTAGTCGGTTAAATTTTCTGAGGCGTGAAATCTCGCCTTCAATCAAAAAAGGAAGCTAACAATAAGCCAGTTCACCCGGTCAGTTAATAGTCTGTTGATCAGGTTACGCTTTTTCATCCTCAAACGGTCTACAATGAGTGTTACGATCAAAATTTTGTCGTCTTAACTTGATGCATTTTTTTTTTCAATCGTGCATTTAAAGTCGTCAACGCCACTGTCGGTCCATGCAAAGTGATGCCTCTATTTTGTTTCGTACATTTGAGTAATTCTCGTTGGAACGTAGCAACTACTGACACGAGGTCTTCAAATGTTGTAGCTTTTGCACTTGTTTGTTTGGAGCTAGTGGAAAAACGAGAATTACACTTTCAATACCTCAAGACAGTGGACCCCTCGTTCGTCAAGGGGCTGGGCAGCTATCAAAAAGTTATATTTTAGCAAAACTTGGCAACTTCATCTTTATGTTACTTAAATTAGCTAATGTTCGCCTTGTGCGTCGTTCTCCAGGTTAGGGACGGTTTATGCCGATGATCCCACTGACTGTACGGATTGGCGTTTCTTTACCAAGTAGGGTAATCAACGTATTTTGAACCCCATCAGCAGCCGTACATAATTTGGTCACTTACAGCAAAACTAAATGGAAGTGTCCAAATTATATACAGCTGCTGATGGGTTCCAAAATAGGTTGGTTACCCTATGCGGCTGGATCCCAGATTAGGGGCGGTATACAACAGCGATTGATCCGAAGCTGGCGGCAGACCTGTCTGCGAGATTAGGCATCGCAGTCCTAGTAAGGCGCCATGCTTAAAAAGTTCATACTACGAAAAATTTGGGAAATGAACAACAGCGGAATAATCAGTATGAACCTAGGCGAACGGAAAAGGACAATGATTATTGGAAACTTGGTACTTGGAGTGTCAGCACTCTACTTGAACCGGTACGCGCGGGTATCTAGCAAGAGAGCTGCAGAAGATGAAGGTCGTGGTTACAGCCATGCGAAGGACGAATACGGCAGAACGCAAATTCCGAGCAGTACATCCTATCGCGAGTATAACATGACATTCAAGTATCACCTCTACTACAGTGGTGGTAACAAAACAGAGTATGGAGTCGGATTTGTATAACATGGAAAACGTATGAAGCGTGTCATTAGGTGCAGGCCCATTAACCCAGTATAACGCGGGCTCTATTGAAATCACGTATTACATTTCATACGCTAGGACGTAATGAGTTAATATCCATTAATGCGTGTTGAGGATTAAGGGCAAATTCTTTAACTACAGCCTAATAAATGTGTTCGCACTAACGAACGTGAAACCCGATGACGTTTCAAAAGAGCATGTGAAGAGTGCCGATACAAACGCATAGGCCGGACGCGAAAAGTTCTTCCGGCCCGTTACTGGTAGAGAAAGCATCCATCTTACCATAAACGACAATGGCCTGGGGCTAATCAACTTCGCTGCAGCCAGAAAAAATGGCTATCTGTAGCACCTATTTTGCACAATGAAACATTCTGAAGCACACCATAGCCATACTACTATGATGGACAAAATTGATAATCTGCCTACACACTGGGCTAATGCTATTTCCATTGATAATTCATACAAAACACCAATTTTATCCAATCATTGGCCATCATTGGCTGGTAAACGAAGAAGAGGTTCAAACGGTAAATCAATTTCAATAGCTGCTCAACGGGATCCTATTGTACGTGGAACAAAAGATTTAAATTTTTGCGATCCTTCCATCTCTAGCATCATGTCTGATTTATGCCCGCCCAAATTTTGGTAATACATCGCCGTACTGAACCCGAAAACTACAACGTATGTTGTTAAGCAGCTTGTACACCATTGCTTGAAAATTGACGATGACATCGAAGCTGTTAAACTTGTACCTAAAGATGCAAATATCTCCACATAGTTTAATATATCCTTCAAAATCGGTTTGGACGCATCTCTCAAAGAATTGGTTCTCCAACCTTCTTCTTGGCCGAAAAACTTGCGATTCCGGGAGTTCTCTGACTATGGTCGTAGGAGAACTGGAATGCACCTCAGAAAAGCAATACGGGAGATCGTCATCGCTTTAACACAACCATTGACGTCTCCACCGCTGCTAGCCATCCCGACAATGTAATTGATAGCGGACGAGAGATCTTCCAGCTTGCCCGTTCAGGCAAGTACCCTAACAATACAGAACATACGCCTCCCGTTGATCAATCCGTACGTTTCAGCTGCCGCACATCTTTATTTACGTTATTGTAAAATCAGTCGACTTCTTCTCAGTGCCTGGGACGGCAACAAGAAAACATCATGGAAGACCTCGGTCCGCTTGTAACAGTCCAACATTATGTAATCGACCTCGGTCCAAACCGTCCCAGTTCTGTTTGCGAATCTGGATTCGAGGCCTTTCACCTTGGTAAAGCGACTTCTGCGGCAAGTATGATAATTACTGTGATATGATGATGATGAAGTATGGAAATCGAGACCGACAAAGAAGATACGACTAAACATTCGGTGGTTATTACTGAAGGAGTTGCTGCAGAGTACGCTCGGATTGGTGAAGACGTTGAAGAAAATCCGAACGAGCAGTGGAAGCACATCCACAATGCGATCAGTACAATAGCGCGAGAAGTGTTGGGTACTACTGCTGCAGCCACTTCCAATGAGTGGTTTGACGCAAAGTGCCAACGAGTGACTGATGAGAAGAATCGAGCCAGATGTTACATATTGGCTGCAACTGTGACACGCTAAAGAGAGATACCGAGATTCTAGAGCTTCCGAAAAGGGATTTCACCGTCGTAAGAAACGCTTGCACTGGGATCGCGTCGCGATCGATTCCTACAGAGGCGGAGAATTGCTTCACGAAGCCCGATACGAAATACAACCAACGAAATCAGGAACCAGACTGTGCCAACTCCTGTTATGTGCAACGACAAGGAGGGGAACCTGATTACCGAAAAAGGACTGTTGAATGGTGAACAAGATGAAACTTTCAACAGAAACAGGAGAACGATTGATGATGAAGGACAAGCAGTGGATCCACCAACTTTGGACGAAGTTTAACCGTTCAGCTAGAGAACTGAAAAATCGCAAAGCAGCAGGATAGCATCCCCACGGAAATTTTGAAAGTCGTGAGCGAATGCACGAATTGTGCATTCCATTAGGTTATACTAAAGGTATGCACTGAGTAAGAACTACAAATCCTCCATAAATTCCGAAAATTAATTTTGCAGACTCACAATTCGTTTATAAACTGCAAGGCCGCGTATGATTCAGTTAAACAAAATGAGCCATGGTTGAGCAAGGTGACGGGCTATCGAATTTGCTATTCAACAGTGCATTGGAGGGTGCTATTCGAAGGGCAGGCGGGCAGAGAAGTGGTACCATTATTACGAAGTCTCGCATGCGCCTAGGGTTTATAGACGACATTGATATCATCGGTGTTAACCGTAGAGCTGTGGAAGAGGCGTATATGCATTTTAAGAAGGTAGCTGCGAGGTCAGGGCTTGTCATAAATTCTGCCAAAACGAAGTACATGGAGGCTGGTAGAGAGCGTGATACCCTTTCGGGTGTTGGAACTGCGGTGGTGATAGATGGTGACACTTTTGAAGTGGTTGACGAGTTTGTTTATCTGGGTACGTTAGTGACAACGATGTGAGTCATGAAGTAAAACGGTGGATAGCGACTTTCAACAGGGTTTTCTACGGATTGCGTAGCTAGCTGAGGTCCCGTAGCCTACAACTCCGTACGAAACTCGCGCTCTGTAAGATGCATATCCTCCCGGCAGGGTTACCATTTTCACAGGTTTTTCTGTAAAATCACAGATTTTTTCGTCATTTTAAAGCACAGAATCTGTGATCACAGATAACAGATATTTTTGAAAATCACAGATTTTCACAGATATGCTACATGTTGAATAAAAGTTTATCAATTTTATCACTGGAAGCGAAATGGCACAAAAAATCGGGAGGTAAAGTTACAAAACCGAAATTACTGCGCATCTAAAACAAAATTCACGAAGCGTATGGATGATATAGAATGAACCATATTGTTCAAAAACATTAAAATGCTAATTTTTCTTCATGGAAGCATAATTATGTATCACAGATTTAGTAACAGATTTTTTTCGATAGTTTTACAGATTTTCACAGATTTTTAAACTGCAAACACAGATTTCAAAATGGCAACTCTGTCTCCCGGTGGTACTCTACGACCATGAAGCACCGACGAGTTCTTGGTGTTTTTGAGCGTAAGATCTTTCGATCAATTCTTGATGGCATATTAGCTTTACATTTACCAAGTACTTATACGAAGATGCGGATAGTTTGAAGTGAATAAAACACGGTAGGCTAAAGTGGACTGGTCACGTAGTAAGGACGCCGTATGAGAGACCAGTGAAAACAATATTCAGCAGAGAACCCGACAGACGCCGTCGACTTCGAGGCAGACCCACTACCCGTTGGATGAGCGATGTTGACGAGGATGCTAGAACAGCGGGTGTTCGGCGCGACTTCAAGGCGGATATAAAAGAGTGGCAGCCCAAAACCAAGTAGCGTAGAGATGATTCCTAAAGTCGGCCCAGATTCGTTAAGCGGATTGTCGCCGAATAAATAAAGCAATATAAGTAATTTTTAGTGTTCGCGGCAAAATAAAGGGTAACCGTGTTGACTATTGATGAAGCACAACTGAATTATTCATTTGTTTATTATATTTGCCACGAAAAGTCCACTTAGAAGATATAAAAGAGGGTTTCCCATAGATGATCACCTGGTTTGTTTATAGAATTTACTTTAGAATATGACATATTTTAATAATTTATATCCGTATAATTAATTTCTGAACTAAAACTCCATCTTCAAAGAACCTAACAGAAAAGTTGGAAGTGATAGGACTCGAAAATTCCAAATTAATCTCGGATTTGTGTTTGCATTTTCTTCGTTGCGTAATTATAATTGTAACCAGTAGAACAGTAATCGATTTGGAATGATGCACCAATAAATATTTCACACTTTAGTGGAATATTTTTTCTCATGCTCCACGTCCACCCACCATGGTCCATGGTGCAAAAATATTACAACTGATTCAGCGAACCAAAACCATGACCACGGATACTCGCAGTTTGTAGGAACCGTACCGCAATCAACATTCATTCTTTCCGTTTGCTTTACCGTGCACTCGGTTGAACTTTTCCGGTGCGATTCGCAGTGAGCTACTCCGGCTCTACATATTTTTCATAGTAAATGGGTTATATTTACAAACGTTTGCCACTTATATTCGAGTCGGTAGGTACCTACTGTGTGCATTTTTCTCCGGATCGGCAAATCTTCTCGATCGCCACAGTCGTTGACTGTGTTTACAGAGGCTAATTAATTGAAATTGCTCGTCGACCGGAGAACCCTCAACGCGAATCGACGAGTGGATTCTTGGCTTATTGACCTTTCATCGCACGGAAGGTAACCGTGTGCGGTCGACCGGAATCCGTTCGCAATAAGTTTAGTATTGGCAGCACCCCTTAGTGGTAGTATTCTGCACTGCTGAGAGTCGCCGGAGGGATGAGACATTAGTCATATATTGATGTTTAATTTGGCGTAAATCAATTAATGATGGAGCAGTTGGATACCGTTCGTAAGGTGACGGTGTTTATTAGTATTTGATATGGGCGTGATTCGCTTGGTCTCTGCGTTAATTACCGACTGTTGCCAGAAGGTCATTGCAAACGTCACGGAAATAAACGGTGCATTTGTGTTAAGCACCAACGAAAAATAACAAATTTTATTAGTTCCCCTGTGACAGACTTATCGTTTCAATTTGTCAAAATCTCTGATTAGTTATCAAGAGTTGATTTATGCCGCATTCCCTCGAGCACGTGCTGTGATATTTGTTGACATAACAAAACGCGATAGACGGGTTGTCGAGCATCACACATAGTGTAGGCTGCGATTTTGATGGGCGGTGGTTGTATATTCTACGAGTTGATGGAACGACCTTTAAGGTCGTCGAAATTCCATAGTTGTTTGCTCATTTGTGAACCGGTCAACGCTATCCGACAGCGGGCGAAACTGGCTTAGCGAAGAGCTCAGTGTCATTGTCAGTATTGCACTATTTGTTTATCAACAACAATTCATTTAATAAAAAAAACGTTAAATATTAAACGTTGGAATTTTTATTTTTTACCCAACCTTGTTTATATTTTTCCATCGTTTATCATCCCATAACATCTTGCATGATTTATAGCTGACACGTTCTATGTCTAACTCTAGCAAAGCTAACGCAAATATCGGAACGAACCGAATCAGTGGAAAAAATGTTTGCGCTGCTTGATAAAACTCGAACATCTGACATATCACGAACTTGCAGATATGGGCGGGCGGTTCAGATCTGAAAAGCCGGCGTTCAAAACCAACAGACTAAACAAAACCATGCGCCAAGAAATCAGTAGGTATGTCCTCGTGAACCTGGGTCTAGGTTAACCATCTTGTGCACGGTGTGAATGCAGGTCAGAGCCGAGGTTAGAATGTCATCCACGATTGTCCCACGACAACCGTTGATAGACACGGTGACGCGGTAATGCCTTTGCCTTCACGTTGACAGCACATTCAGCCCTATCGTCCGCCCAGCAACTGGCTGGTTGTAAATCAATTTATCATGCCCTCAATTAGCATAGGTAAATGCATGGCGCGAGAAACGGCTTTTTTCGGATGCTACCTTTGATGACCTTTGCAGCTTAGATGAACCGTTCAAGATCGTACGATCGCTAGCCAAGGTGGTGGTGATGATGAGGGTTTAGAAACAATTTAAAGATCTTTAATTTTGTGTCAATGTTAACTTTCGCCGAAAGAGTTGTAGTTGTGTATTTAATTTAATGTTATAAAGAGGAATACCGTGGACCCCCGTTCGTTTGACCGTTTTTAATCTGAACACTTTTTAATTTGAACCCCGCTGGTTTGCACGACGTGCAAATTTGAAATGGTTCAAATGTCATTCTCAACACGACATCATTCGTTTATGCAGACAATGTACATAAACACGATTTGTTTGTACTGACCTACTGTTTTACCTGACTTATAGAGAAAATACTTTGTGTTCGCGGGAGCTCAAAATCGGGAAAAAGTTGAAATGAGCGTCGTTCCCTCGCCTAATTCCTACCCCTGAAAATAAGGCCATTGCAAATAATTTTAAAAGTTTATGTCACTTCCCCCTTGGAAATTGGCTTGAAAAATGGGGGGGGGGGGTCAAAAAAATAATTTGAAGGATATTAGTTAATTTTTTTTTTCATAAAATCAATTGTCTGTGGGTTCTACAGCCTGAAAAACTTTAAAAATGAGTGTACGAGTTGAGTTAATGCTTCTAGCAGAAACAGAAATGGAAATGCGAACAACATCGGCCGAAAAATTTTTCTTTCGTTTTTGTCTTTTTTCGTAGATTTTTGCAAGGAAAATAATAACATATATATTAAAAGGAAGAATAGATTTGGTTTTCACGTTTAAACTTTGAGTGAAATTGCCAAAAATCAATTTTTTTGCTTGATTAAAAAAATCTCTTGGTATTTTTTTCCGCGCCCCTCCCTTCAGTGGCCCAACGCCGGAAGGATAAAAACTTTATAAAATATTTGTGATGGCCTAACTTACATAAACGTTATTTTTCAAGGGACAGTAGCATGTAATGCTTTCTTTGTTAAACTAGAGTGTTATTCGTGCAACTTTTTACAGGTTTAAGGCAATAATAAAAACTTAACTTACAAAAAACCGTTTGATATTCGTACTATCTGAATAATGCAAATCTATTTATGTAATCTATTTATATAATCTATCTATTTATATAAGAGGCTTATGTCTGTACCGAAAACCAGGCCTCTGACAGGACGTCATAAGAGGCTTATCGGTAACTAAAACAGGCCCCTGACAGGACGTTATGCTTTCGTAGCAATGGGTAGTATTGTCAGTCACGTCAGTCACTGGTTGACTGCAGGACTGCTCGATTGCTCAACTGGTTGACTAGACTACGCGACTAGACTGCTCGATTTGAATGGTCGACTGGACTGGTTAACCGAACTGCTCGACTGAACTGTTCGACTCGACTGGTCGACTCAATTGGACAGGCAGACAGGGCGCTTGATTGGACAGATCGACTTGACTGCTTGAGTGAACAGCTCGATTTAACTGCTCGAGTGGACTACTCGACTTAACTACTCGATTCGACTGCTTGATACATTTGCTTGACCTACTACTCGACCCGACCGCTCGACTTAACTGCACGATTAAACTGCTCGACTGGACTGAACTGGACTGCTCAACAGGCTCGCTTTACTGGACAGCATGATTTAACTGCTCGACTAGATTGCTCGACTCAACTGTTCGATTCGAGGCTCGACTCAACTGCTCGATTCAACTGCTTGATTCCACTGCTCGACTGGACTACTCAACTACACTGCTCGAATGAACTGCTCGTCTCAACTGCTCGAATGAACTGCTCGGCTCAACTGTTCGATTTAACCGCTTGACATGACTGCTTGACCATCCGATTCGACTGCTCGACTCAAGTACTCGACTAGACTATTCGATTCAACTGCTCGACTGGACCACGCGACTTAACTGCTCGATTAAACGTATCGACTGAACTGCTCGACTTGACTGCTCGACTCGACCACTCGATTCAACTGCTCGACTCAACTGCTCGAACGGAATGCTTGACTAAACAGCTTGATTTACCTGCTCGACTAGACTGCTCGATTTGACAGCTCGACTTGACTGTTCAACTGGACTGCTCGACCCAACTGCTTGACTCGATTACTTGATTCGACTGCTCGACTCACCTGCTCAACTCGATTGCTTGTCGCGATATCATATGGTCGGTGTTAGATCAAACCGGACCAAACGCTAAATTTTAAAAAATGAGTTAATGATAGCAAACGATCAAGAATTTTCTAAACAAAATTTTACTCTAATCAGACTACATACATGTTGCAGACAGCCAGAAGTTTTTATTCAGTTAAATAAAATCCAATACAGTGGGATTTCGAATTTGGCATGGTTCGATTTTGGCATGCCACGATATCAGTTAAATGACAAAAAAATGATGCCCACAGTGTGTTCAGGAAAAAATGTTTGCGGTTATAGAATATTTAGAACAATAATATTTTTATTGCCGTAGGACTACGACTTACCACAGGTCGCCAAAAACTTACTTGCACCGCACGGATAGCTCTTGGTGGATTTCGTAAACATAAAAAGGTTGCAATCGTTGATTAATAACATTTAGTCAATTTCTAACGCTCTTACATTCAATTTTTTCATATCAAAAAAAAGGTTCTCGATTTTGGCAACATAGGCGACACGCATTTGTTGCCACATTCTAAATATTACTGTACGACCATAAAAACTATTTGTTTCAGTTTCCGGTTATGACTCTTTTATGTACAACATCTAAGAGCTATATTATGCAATATAAGAACGCAAAGAACTAATACAAAGATTACATCTTCGCAAACACTGACCAATGGAATGTATGCGCAGTTGATGATGATGATGATGATGATGATGATGATGATGATGATGATGATGATGATGATGATGATGATGATGATGATGATGATGATGATGATGATGATGATGATGATGATGATGATGATGATGATGATGATGATGATGATGATGATGATGATGATGATGATGATGATGATGATGATGATGATGATGATGATGATGATGATGATGATGATGATGATGATGATGATGATGATGATGATGATGATGATGATGATGATGATGATGATGATGATGATGATGATGATGATGATGATGATGATGATGATGATGATGATGATGATGATGATGATGATGATGATGATGATGATGATGATGATGATGATGATGATGATGATGATGATGATGATGATGATGATGATGATGATGATGATGATGATGATGATGATGATGATGATGATGATGATGATGATGATGATGATGATGATGATGATGATGATGATGATGATGATGATGATGATGATGATGATGATGATGATGATGATGATGATGATGATGATGATGATGATGATGATGATGATGATGATGATGATGATGATGATGATGATGATGATGATGATGATGATGATGATGATGATGATGATGATGATGATGATGATGATGATGATGATGATGATGATGATGATGATGATGATGATGATGATGATGATGATGATGATGATGATGATGATGATGATGATGATGATGATGATGATGATGATGATGATGATGATGATGATGATGATGATGATGATGATGATGATGATGATGATGATGATGATGATGATGATGATGATGATGATGATGATGATGATGATGATGATGATGATGGATGATGATGATGATGATGATTCGTGTTAGCTGAGAGTTCCCTTTGTTCCTAGCTCTGGTTTTGGATCTCACGAGAACGAGCCGCATATATTCTCGTGGTCCACCCATGTGCATGAATGTCGCAAATGAATGGGTTGAAGAATAGATAGAGAGGGTTTATATACGTTAGATTATGCCCTAGAGCTAGAAGAGCGTCTGTAAGAAACACACTGTCGTAATTCACTGAAGTAAGCAGGATACCAAAGTATTTTTTAGTGTTAGTTAACATTTGTTATTCGTTACAGTAGTGTAATTGACTAAGCTTACACCGCATGATTACGTGTTGCTTTTCATTAGTTTGATTTTTCAAGAGCGAACTTAGCTCTGAAGCTAGAGAACGCAAACTTGTTATAATATAGCCTGAAAACGATACCTCATTAGTTTCCTCGAGCCAACAACACTCTTTTAATTGGATAGAGCCAGGATTTAAAAAAAAAATCAAGCACAGTTTTTAAATTAGAGTAATCATGTGTTCATTACAATAAGCAAAATAAGAGACAAAGGGAAAGAATTCAATAATTTGATGACATCATTGTTCATTGCCAATTTTTACAAACAACAAAATATTTGCGTATCGTATTTTGTATCCTTTGAGACGCAACACAGAACGAAAACACATGCGTTAGTATCAACAAAACAATTAAATATATTTCTGTCAGGCGAAGAAGAATTTCGAAAAATACATTTTTGCCAGATTACTTCCGCGCAGATGTTTTATTAGGTTATCTTTTCGAATCCTACAGTCAACATGATTCCGCTGTCCCATCTTTGAAACTTCTTTTACATTTACATCTTCGTTTGAGTGGTTGTTTACATTTCGGTTCCCATACTGCACACCCGCCGGTTCGATGGTAAACAATATCATCCACCGCAAAGAGTTGTTGGTTGAGGTCTATTAATGTATTGCTAATGTATGTATAATTAATCTGTGTGAAGCATCAATTTAACACCAGCCGCAAACCCGAGAAAAAATAACATTATTTGCAAACGTGTTGTTTATCTCCACATATGACCCTGAAAGAGTTGAAATTTGTTTGTCTTGCATGCAAAGCAATTGTTTTTAATTTAGTTTGAATTCATTGGAAGTGTAAACTAAACCGGCTCTAGAACTCAAATCCAATCCCGGTAACAATGCTCCGGAGCTTATTCCGCGGATCGCACGATTTGATCCGTTGCGTTGCCTAGCATCAATTAACATTCATCCCACTTTTTCCGATGAATGAAAACGAAATTGACAACAACGGCTGTTGCTGCTGCTGGAGTTAGCCGGATTTGCTGCGGAATCCGCGCTCGTGCGCGCAAATCGTTTGCGTTGGCTGGACGGCCGACGTAAACAAGTGGGTAACCACCAGGCTGGCGCTGCTGCACCAACTCGACGGAGGAATTCGTAATGAGCTTGCGTATGACATGTGTAGGTACTGCTGCGGCTTGATTTATGCAAAAGATTGCTGATTGACGTGCATACAATTACTGCCAAAAGTGTAACAATAAAATAAACAAAATGCAAACTACAAACTGCCACCGCAGATTGACGTTCTATTCATTCAGATGACCCGCGTCAAGATATTGACACAAAGCGCACTCGCGATGTGTTGGTTTGGTCTGGGTGTTCGCCCAAATGCCGTGGTTAAAGTTTTGTGAAGCTCAAATTGCAACAAATTTGAATTGACGTCCTCTCTTTTTAAATACTTCCAAAATTTGTATTACCGTCCTATTTCTTTTCGTCCAAAATATGAATTGCCGTCTTCTATTTTAACGACTGATTTATTCAACGCGAGACTTGGGTACACACCTCGCAGTAGGGATTTTTTCGGAAAAAAATTCGATTATTTCTGAATCTCCAAATGCCGCTGGACTCCCACCTTTTGATGTCAAAAGACAGATATCATTATAAGGATTCTAATGGTATGATGCTGGTTTATGGCACGTGTCTGTTTCTAGAAGTTTAGGCCAACTGAAGAACTTTTTTAACTAATGTTATCGATAATAATCGCTGTAAAAGCCAATATCTCTGAAATTAGTTGGGAAAAAATCCAATGTGGTAAAAAAGAAGCAATATCGCTCACAAATAGCAAAAAAGAGATCCAATGTTGTTGCCTTGAGGTACGCCCGAGAGGTTGGAATCGCGGCAAAGAACCAGGAAACAAGTGAAGAATAACTATTGGAAACACGATTCCGCTTGCTTGTTCGAGACCTATAACCATCGGTGACCGAAGAAAATTTGGTTGTTGTAAAAACAAAAGTAACGCGTTAACCGGTGGAGGTTCGTAGATAACGCTAGATATATGTGTATTGAGAATTACGGACAATTTCTGCAACTACAGCCAAATCAACGTTTGCGCACCGACAAATGATAAATCCAAAGAGGACAAATTCTACGACTGGCTCGAGCGAACTTACGGAGAGTGCCAGTAACATGGCATGGCAATGAAAATGATTTGAAGCTCATACACCTTACCGCAACCAGACATTTGGGCATATATAGTAAATGGTTGAATAATGCGCTCCAGAGCTACCACGAAGTTCCTCAGCCTCTTATTTAGCATCTCCAATCTCTACCTCCTCGTGGTACCATCCGGGATACGTTCCTTAGTGGAAATCGGACAACCGGCGGAAACTAGGGTCGTATGCGGACAGAGAAGGGGGCACTCATGCGAAGGCTGAGTGTAAACTCTCCGCCTGCAAATGACGGATCTCGGTAGAAGCATGTTCGATGACCCTGAAAATACTGAGAACCTGAGCAGAGAGTCCAAAGCCCCCAAAGGAGAATGGTTTTAAGAGCTATTATCCATGCTAAAAGTAAAAACATGAATGGATAAATCCCTAATCCAAGGTATCCAAGGTAGGGGAGTTCTATAAAAACTCAGCCTCAAACGGAGCCTGCGGAGTACCAGAGCGCCCTCCACAGTAATCAGCCCTTACCGCATCATGAAGAGCTCTGATGCGGCGGACTCTTCTTTCCCCTCAATTCGTGGGATTCTATATGAACAATCAAAATAATAAAACAGTCTGAGTTCAGCTATCAACCGTGTCGCACGTCTTACACGAAGCTCTTGGTATAAAGTGCGACTGATAACAATTATTCTTTTGAACAATAGTGTTTTTTGTTCTGACCACAAGGTCAAATAGTTGAGTTTGTTGAACTATTGATTATCGCCTATTGTTGATTCGAACCTAGAAAGTTGACTAGAAAAACAGAGACAATTCAGATAATTCGGTATTTAATTTTGAAAATCAGAAAGAAGTGTACTATATAAACTAGTGGCCGGCGGTAGCATAATGCCGCCCGGCGGCGGCAACAACGATAGTCCGGCTCTCGGGGGAAGGAGCTTCCCTGCGTTGGGTTTGATTCCTCAACGATCAGAAGGACGCTATCTTCTTCTTGCGCGGTCGGACGAAGGTGGAACGCTGGAAGGAGTTTCACCGTTTTTGATCGATAAGGCGATCAAAAACTGCTGTGGGGACGTGGCCAGCGTGAAACGTATCCGAGAAGGAAAAATCCTGATCCAGACACGCACTGAAAAGCAAGCGAATCAACTAAAAAAACTAACCTCACTTATTGAGGGCCTGAATGTGAATGTAACCGATCACGCCACGTTAAACACATGCAAAGTAGTCATCACGTGTCACGATCTGAAAGACATTGATGAGAAAGAAATCCTACGAGAACTCAGTGGACAAAACGTGACTCATGTGCAGCAAATGAAAAAGAAAGTGGACGGACAACTTGTCAAAACTCCTTCATTCATTCTGACAATCTCATCAACCATGCGCCCGGAGCGAGTTAAAGTTGGATTCCTTAGTGTATCGGCGCGTCCATATTACCCAAGGCCCGTGCGTTGTTTCCAGTGTTGGAAAATCGGTCATCTGGCCCGCGAGTGTCAAGGTAAAAAAACATGTGTAAACTGCGGAGAGGAATACCACGACGAACAGTGTTCAAAGCCATCGAAATGTGTTAATTGCAACGAAAACCACCCAGCTAACAACCCGAAATGCGAGACCTGGACCATGGAAATGAATATCATCCGCACGAAGATTGATCAGAATATCAGTTTCACAGAGGCTAGAAAAATCGTTGAATCACAAAAGCAATCAAAAACAACGTATGCTAACAAGCTGGCTGGAGCAGAAAAAACCTGTACATGCAAATGCACCTGCGGTCAAATTGCTACAGTAGCAGAATCACGTAACATCCCAGAAGTTTCGGTATCAGCTATGGTCAACAGCAGCCAAATATCAACCAAATTGTACGAAATCAGCCCTCCTAATTCCCCGAGAACCAAAAGAACAAAGCAAGAGGAAGAAATCAGCGGTGATGAAACTCCAATCACCCAGAACAACGTGAGAGAAGCTTCAGCTAATGAGAAACCCGTTCCAGAAACAACTAAGAAGACTAGAGGACGACAGCGGAAGAAACCAATGCCAGAGACAAGGAATAGAACTGACGTCGAAGAAGGACCGAGTGAGATGGAATTATAGACCATCAAAATGAATAAAACACACAATACAATTCAATCAAACGAGCAGCCGTTAACCTTGGCATCTTGGAATATTCAAGGCTTTCGTACTGGAAAACCTGAACTCGATTTAATCATTCGCGATAAAAACCCAACAATCATTTGTCTTCAAGAAAGCATGTGCCCTCTGCGTAACCCACCGATCATCACTGGATATAAGGTATATCATCGTCCGAGACTACATGGTGGCCGAGCTGCAGGAGGAGTTATTGTCGCCATTAAAAGCGGAATCGACAGCATAGAAATGGAAACTGATTCTGTCCTAGAAGCTATAGCCGTTAAGGTAGGTCCCCCACTTAACGCCACTATTTTGAACATGTATTTACCACCCGGAGATTTGATAAACAAAAACGAAATACGCTCGCTGATTACTCAAATTCCCCATCCCCTATTGCTTGTGGGAGACATAAATGCACATCACCCTCTTTGGGGCTCAGACTGCACTTCACCTAGAGGCAGCGATATAGAAGAAGTGTTAAACGATTCCAACCTTATCGTGCTGAATAGTGGAGAACCCACATATATTAGCCACTCGACCGGCAGAGGATCTTGTATTGATTTGGCCTGCTGCTCAAACGAACTGGCAGGACAGATGGAACTGTGTACAGCAGAAGATACTCATGGCAGCGACCATGTACCCATGTTTCTAACGTTCCCTGAATCTATTAGGCCTTTAAGGAATAGTAGAAAATGGAAAATAGATGAGGCTGACTGGCTGCATTATGAAAGCATCATAAGCTTTACGCAAATAGACAATGCAGAGGAACAGATTCAAGCAATTACTAGTGAAATGCTCAGAGCAGCAGAAACTTCAATACCAAAAACGACGATGACTGCACGACGAAAAACGGTACCCTGGTGGAACGCTACAATAGCAACCGCAATAAAATCAAGAAGAAAAGCACTGAGGAAACTTAAATCGACTCCAAATAACCACGAAGATAAAGAACGATTAGCTGCTGCCTTCAAAGAAATCAGAAGCAGTACACGCGATATAGTAACAAAAGCAAAGCAGAAGTCCTGGAGAGAGTTTGTATCAAATTTCAACATGCAGACGCCAATAAAGGAAATGTGGACCAGCTTCCATCGAATACAAGGAAAAGTCACTGAAAACCGAATTTATGCTGTTAACGATCAGGATGGTACTGTTACAAATAACGCATCGATAGCGGAAACGCTAGCTAACTCTTTTCAATGTGTATCAAGCAATGATTCGTATTCCCCACAGTTTAAGCAGCATCAGAATTTAGTGGAAAGCCAACCACTAATCATTCCCGATGCTACAAATGAAAGTTACAATAAGCGTTTTACGCTAAATGAATTAGAAGAAGCACTGGAAGGGTTGAAAGGTTCTTCACCAGGAGATGATAACATACACTACGCGATGATTATCCATCTTCCTATAGATTGCAAAAAACAACTACTAGAGGCATACAATCGCTTATGAGAAGAGTCCCTGTACCCAAAAAGCTGGACCAAATCAATAGTAGTGCCAATATTTAAGAACAAGGGCGAACGTACGAATCCTCGAAACTATAGGCCTATTTATCTTAATAGCTGTGTATGCAAAGTATTCGAAAGAATGCTTAATAACCGATTGATGTACATACTCGAAACAAAGACGCTGCTCAATCAACACCAGTATGCGTTTAGAAAGGGGCGATCTACCACTGATCATCTTATTACAATGGAGGAGTATTTGCGTCAAACTTTACAAAAAGGTAAATATGCACAAGCTGTTTTCTTAGACATCTCAAAAGCCTACGATACAACTTGGAGAAGACTCATCTTAAATAGACTCAGTAACTGGAATATAGGAGGAAGAATGCTCCAATTCATTCAGCAATCCTTACGCAAAAGGACGTTTAAAGTGTTAGCAAATGGTGTTTTTTCTGAGGAAAAAGATATGCAAACAGGACTGTGCCAGGGATCAGTTCTCAGCGTAACCTTATTCCTGATAGCAATCGATACGATTACGCAATTTATACCTGATAATATTACGTGTTTGACATATGCTGATGATGTGGTCCTTCTAGCTGAAGGAAACAATTCGACGGATCTGGCGGAGAAACTCCAAAAAGCATTGGATTCAATAAGCGAATGGGAGAAAAAAACGGGATTTACAATTTCCCCTGATAAATGCGCTACAGTAATTTTTAAAAATATTCAAGCAAAGAAAATTTCGAACTCACTCATTCTGGGTAACTCAACCATTTCTTCGAAAAAGACACATAAATGCCTTGGAATGACATTTGACCAGAATTTACTATTCAAACAGCATATTGACGAAGTAAGAGCAGCCTGCTTACATCGTTTGCAGTTGCTAAAATGCTTAGCAAACAAAAATTGGGGTGGAGATAAAGAAACGCTAACTAAGCTTTACAAATCAACCATCTTAGAAAAGATGCTGTATGCAGCGCCAATACTTTCCTCAGCCAGTGATATTCTCCTGAAACGTTTAGAAACCATACACAATGCTGGCCTCCGTGCAATAAGTGGTGCATTCCACACCAGCCCTATTGTCAGTCTTCAAGTAGCAACAGGAATTCCCAGCCTAAAACTGTTAATTGAGCAACGAACAGCAATGTACTGCACCAAGAGGGTGTCTCAGGAAAGATCAACCGAAACCAATACGAACAGTATACCAAGCACTTCTACCGAGGACTCTTTTGAATTATCGTCTTCTTCCTATGTAGACAGTGACAGTTCTGGGGAACTGTGGAACACCAAGCCAACGCCGGATATGCCTAAATTGCCTTTCGAGAGAGGTGAAAAAATCCTGGAAGACCTGGAATCAAATCTGCCCCTTACAAACTGTTTGCGTACACCTGAATGTGCCCCATGGAATCGAAGTCCCATATCAGTTGATACTAGTATGGTCACAGTGAAACAACAATCAAACATCGCTGCAGTTCTTCGACAATCCTTCTTACAAAGGATAGCTGAAAAATACTCAATATATAGCAAAATATTTACAGATGGATCCAAAACAATAGATAAATGTGGTTTTAGTGTGGTTAATGATGATATGATTATCCGCAAAAGAATTTGCGATAATGCTAGCATTTTTGCGGCTGAAAGTCAAGCAGTTAGAGCAGCTCTCCTCTGGGTGGCAGAACAAGACGGTGCAGGGGCTTACCTCATCTGCACCGACTCACTAAGCGTAGTTCACGGGCTTCTAAAGCGTAAAATCAGGTCTAAGTGGAGGGATGAAATGACTCTGATTTATAGACAATGTTTCGAGTCGCGAAAAGCAGTAACATTCATGTGGGTCCCGAGTCACATCGGGATACCTGGAAACGAGCGAGCAGATAGTGAAGCCAAATTGGCCCTAGAACAAGAAGTCGATGAAAGTATCATACTGGATTACAGTGAAGCGAAAAGATGCATTAAATATGCAATAACTTGCCGGTGGCAGTTACAGTGGAATGTTATCACAGAAAACAAATTACGTGAAATTAAGAATGTGGTAACTGAGTTTAAGCATAAAGCACAAACTAGAAGGGATAACGTTGTGTTAACTCGGCTTCGCATTGGACATACGCAACTCACTCATGGTTATCTGTTGGAGAGAAGTGAAGTGCCAAGGTGTAGAAAATGCAACGATATATTGTCAATAAAACATATCATAGTAAATTGCCAAGGATACGATGACGAACGAAGGAGAGTAAATCTTAGCCCAAATCTTCGAGAAGCCTCAGCTGACAGTGAGGAAAGAATTGAAAAAGTACTGGAATTTTTTAAAATAATTAATTTATATAATCTTATTTAGCTGTTAGGTAATTTATCCATATTGTAAATAAATTGTATATTTTCTTTTCTAGACCCGAATGACCAAAAGTTAAAGGGTCTATAAATAAACAAAAAAAAAAAAAAAAAATAATAAAACATTAATTTCAGTGAGCGCGGACGCTGGAATGTCTCATTGGCAGGTATATCTTAACATCGTCCTCGTAAAACAGACGACATCCAGCAGCCAGCAGTATAGAGAGCTCGTTGATGAATAGTGTCAAAAGCAAAGGGCCCAAGTTGCTTCCTTGTTCCTAAACACAAAACAAAGTTACAAGTTACAAGTTACAAAACAGTTCCGCTTTTACCGGACCGATTTTGACGCATAAACTACGGTCAGTGAGGTAAGACCTCATCCATCTGATGAAAGCGACAGAAATTCCAAGTTTCTACATCCGATTCAACAACATCGCGTGATCAACACGATCGAAGGCAGCTTTTAAGTCTGTATATATAACGTCTACTTGCGCATTTTCCTCCATGATGTTTAGGCAGAACGAAACAAACTCCGTTAGATTAGTGGCAACTGATCTTCTAGGAAAAAATCCATGCTCCATGATCAACGGATAAGTACTGCAAACTGCACATAAAAAGTGCGTCGTGGACTATGATTTCCAACACTTTCGAGCAGGCACAAAGTGATGTGATACCGTGATAATTTTCCACGTTCCTCTTATCTCCTTTTTTGTGCACGGGAAACATGATGGATTTTTTCCATGATTCAGGAAATACATTCTGCCGGAGGGAAGTTTTGAATAACATCGCCAGTGTGCGAACAATAGCTGCAGCACATTTCTTCACAACACAAGAAGGAATTCCGTCTGATCCAGCAGCGAGCGAATATTTGAGCTTTTTGATCGCGGTTTCAACGAGTTGATCGTTTATATGGAATATATTCAAGTTGATCGCATCATATGGATTTCAGAGGCAGTCTGTTTTTCCGAAGCAATAAAAGCGTTGAAGTTGAAGTTGAAGTTGAAGTTCTTGAAGTGAGTGGCAAAGAGTTTTTTTCCACGCATTCCACGAACGAAATGAAATGATAAAACTATACTTTTTTTGGCAATATTGTAGATAATAATTAACTCTCTAATTGACCTTTACACTATTTTTTCGAATTCTGTTTCGCTGAGGCGCTGTAGATGGGATTCATCATGCGTAGCGCCAAAAACTTCAATGACACATGCTGCTTGAAATCGTTCTGCTGTGCGTTGGTTCCCTTCTTTCTCTAGTACTGCGCACCCGTATGAAGCAAGTATTACCAAAACCGTATCGCCAGAATCGAGACGGTGCAGCAGAGCTCCATTCGCTTTGCGCTCCGAAGGTTACCATGGAACGACCCGATCCGACTGCCACACTACGAACAGCGTTGCAGACTAATCAATTTAGACCCTCTGCAAACACGTCTGGATGTAACTAGAGCTGTCTCCATATGAAATGTTTTGACGTCCCGCATTGACTGTCCTTGAATCTTTTTAGCCAAAAAATATTTGAAAATATGCAATTCTCTAGGAAAAAGTTTTAGTTTAGTCTACTGCAACAAGATCATGCGAATAAATTCAGCAAAGACAAGCAACCAACTAAAACTCGTTAAGAATGCTTTGCGAATTATGAGTAAATTCAGTGATTTTGACTAAACTTCTGTTTATCGTAATTCCGTATGGCCTTGATGTTAAATATTGCTACAATCGTCGTGTTACCACTACAACTTGACTCTTCTTTACAGTTGCCCAAATTGAAAATCACATAGCACAGTTTTCAGCAACAAAAAAACAGACGCAAATTTGTTCAATGTACACAAAATTTATCTTATCTCAATGCTTTCAACGTGAGAAGTCCCCCTCCGATCGCATGCAGACCAAACAAAGATCAAGGCATCATAAATATTTCAACGACTGCACTTGGTAACCAAGAGTGGAGCATTCATGTGACATTTTTATATCATTTTTTTTATTGTCAAAAATCTCCTAGGTCGTCGTGTTTCGTCTGTCCAAATACAGTTGCACTGTTGTTTACTCGAGATGACTACGCGTGCCTGTTATCTCACCAACAACGGACCTGCTCAATGTATTTTACAACCTCATATCTGAATCTGGTGTACGTATCTTTTATATGGCTATCACTTACTCATGTTATCCATGTTGGAGGTGATTTTTCGGGACACTTTATTGTGTTATAACTACACAGCAGAGTAATTTCACTTGATAATTTTTGAATTTTTACTTTTCACCGCAAACTGGTAACTTCTGTGAAGAGGTGGAAGGAGGTGATAGAGTCGACACTAGCGTAACGGTTCAGAACAATTTGCATTCTACACCGTCAAATTCACTTTAACCGGATTTTCGAACACTTTTCAACTAATAAGATTTTCCAAACTACAATCAACCACTATATGGCAAGTCGTCCACGGCGAATGCTTCCGTACTCGGCAAGTGTCGTCGCATTTATAAAACGCCACAATGATAATACGCGACTCGTCTGTTGTTCCCGTTGAGTAAACACTGCAAAGCCGAACCAAGATCTCGACCGCCGTCGTCGGCTGCGCGAACTTTTAGGTGGAAGAAACATTTTCCCTTCCTATAACCAGTTCAGTTCATACTATTTCCCGTGCTTCCATGTTTACTTTTCTTTCCCACTGCCGGGCCGGCCGGGTCGGTGCCAGCTGCCGAGCGTACACGGGACGAACGATCGATCAGGCGACGACCGACCGACCGGCGCAGCCGGCCAGCCGGCTGATCGGATCCGACATGATGAAATAAGCATGTGTTGTATGTAGACGATGAACCCTGCGCGCAGCCAGTCGGATTTTCGATCACGTGCTCCGATCAGCTGATCGAGAATGGTTCCAGCCTGTCGGTCGATCAATTGCACCAAGATGAAATAAGTGTGTGCAGATGCAGATGATGAACTCTGCGCTAAACAGGCCAGATCATCTGATCGAGAAAGGCTCCGGCCGGACGACCGATCGGATCCAACGTGGTCAAGCATTTACGCATACGATGAAGCCTGTACATAAATCGATGAGAACAGCTGATCGAACAATATTCTGAATAGAGATATTTATTCTGGTTATTTACCAAAGATAGGTTCAACGAAAAAAATTTTCAAGACCGGAGCAAACTGCAAGGTTTTATTTTCGAATGCAGAACAGCATCAAAATAAATTGTAAATAACACAATTTTCCCAATGAAACTCTGTGTTGGCAAAGCTTCCATTCTCAAGGAGATTGTAAAGAAATACCGCAAATATTTGTCGATTAACTTATTTCGCACCAGCCACAGCAACGTAGTGTTACTTTGAGCAGCTTCAACCAACCTTTAAAGTTAGTAAACAAATACTTTTACCGAGTGGCAGATAGTCCAAAACAACCCATTTAAAGATGCTTGAATAATTCATCCCACCAACATTTTTCGACACTAGTATTTCAATTTCAACTAGACACAGCTGAATCAGACGGAAATTCCCGTCATTTTTGTTCTCACATTCCAGCCTAATTTTCTCTCTTCAGTTATAACAATGTTTTCCATCATCATCATCGTTTGAAATGACTGAACGCTCATTTTCACATTCTAACTGGAGATCTTGAACTGATTTCGAAGAAAAAACGTCGTCGGATTTGGAAATGTTTTATTAAATTTTCCCACATCCATCATCGCGCGATAACTATGCTGACTGCAACTCAAGCAGTCAGTGCAGTGGGTGGTTTGATTGCTGAAGTGGTTGCTAATCCACCGCAGCAGCAGCATCTGCTACCTACCTGATTTAGTTAGTGGGCGTAAAGGTGGGCTCAGAGTTCATTCCCATGCCGCGCTCGCGGATGCTTGCATTTCGTTTTGGTAGTTTATTTAAGCAAGGTAATTAAAAAGTGGAGAAATAGGTTAGAGCGAAATTTATCGGAATTTCGACGGAATGAACGCGCGAAAAAATATTTGAACTTTTACTTCCGCTCTGTTTGGATTGTGTGTGGTTTTGTGGAAATTGATGATTTGCTTCTCTGTTCGATTGCTGTGCACTCTCACCTTTTGTGCCAGATTCATGTTAAACCTCAAGAAAATAAATATTACGTCAAACCTGCGAAACTGGTGGAATCTAGCAGAGCACGTATCCAGATTGCATGGCTAAGTTAACTGCAATAAATCTTGATTGCAGTCGCTCATTCCTATCGCATCACAGCGCCAACGAGGAAGACGATCCACTTTTGGTCGCCGTACCTACCATCTAACCCTGCCATGCTGCATCATAGGTTAGGTTATAAATCAACCCGCAGACATATCTTTATCAACTGGTGAGTGAACACGGTTGATAGTAGATAAGTAAGCTGAGCAGAAGCACTCTAACGCGGATTACCGACATGTGGTGTTTGTGTATAACACCAAACTAGTTATCGGCATGTAATTTATACAACATAGGAAAAATCAGTTTTGTCCTGTTAAGAACAACCGACTTAATTGAGACCCTGTAATGGAGTTATCAAACATAATTTTCTCCGCAAAATAGATATCGTCGACGCGGCTACGACGCGACACTTCCGACATCCTTTGCCTTCATCAGACACCCCATCCATTGTCGGTCCGTATAAATCTAAACAACAACAATGTAAATAAGCTACTGGGAATAGATAGTGCTGCTGCACACGTTCAACGAACCGCGCATTCCACGTTGGATATGTAAGTAGGTCACGAGAGGAGACAACAATCATTTTGCGAAACCAAACAATAATTGTTGTGTTGTGTTGTGTACCACACCATCATGTGACAGAGGTTAGTGTGTTACTATTACATGTCCTGAGGCTGACTGCTGCTGAAGTTGGGTTGTTTTGACGAATTCCAGGAAGCTTTCCGAAAAACAAAATTCTCTTGTTCGTATGTATGAGTAGGACACGTAATCTCAATGATGTTAAAATTTACAAGCGGATCTCTGATAGAGCTTCAGATTTCACGAGAATTTTAAACAAACCGTAAACTGCGTCTTATCAGCTCGTAGTTTAATTATTTTTGTTTAACAATTTATTCAAAATCCGGATATATGGGCCTGCCCTTCATCCATAGGATATTTAAAAAAATCACCAACATGAAAAATGTAGAACATAAATTAGATAAAATGCGTTTTATCCTTTTTTTAATTGATTGTCCAGAAACTACTCGTATGTTCAAATCTTGGCTGGGAGAGTCTGTTAGAGTGAATAGGATCGTAGCACTAGCCCCACTATATTCCGCAGAAACTGAACAGAAACAATTCATACTATTTAAAACATTCGTAGCCTTATTTTTCATCGCAAAAATTACTATTACGAATGGTTCGTATTTGGTGCGAGAGCACATTCGTAGCACATTTTGCACCAGAACGCATTTGATGCACGGTTATTGTCAGGCATCGTGTTTGATAAGATCGGGCTGCGAGGATTGTATGTAAGAGAAAATATACTTCTGCAGTCGTGACCTGTTGAACATGCAGTTGTTGTGGTTCTGTGGTTTGCGGCGGGCGCCGTCTGCTGTTCTTCCGGTAATATGACAAACGAGCTCAACTTCGATTCTCGATCATGTCAGCTTATATTCGAAGAAAAAAGAAATTTCGCTAGGTGTCGGAATCATACTATTTTTGTCATGAGCTTTTATAACATTCGCATAATGCACGAAGTATTTTCTAGAATACAGCCTTGTTTATACATACGAAAAATTTGAATTGATTTCACAAATCTACTTCGTGGTAGCAAAAAACAAAAAAACTTCGTAAAACAAACGTTCGTTTTCGTACGTGTAAGAAAAAGCACCACACTCTGCTACATCCTGGGATGTCGACATCAAATTCTGGTTCTACGGCTGATGCTCAGGCTACGAAACAATCTGGTGTTTCTATAACTACAGCGGCCGCAACAGAAGCCCTTCAACAATCTATGCAGAGCTCGGTAGCTACAATCTATGCGGCTAATGTTGCTGCGGAATCACGTGAGGTGCACGTATTCTTATCGACGGTGCTCGTCTCGGTGAAGGATTGCAACGGGCGGTTGCATATAGCGAGAGCGCTGCTCGACAGCGTATCGCAAGCAAATCTGATTTCGGAGCAGTTAAGTCAGATTTTAAGGTTACCCAGAAAGGCAACTAATGTGCCAATCGCGGGTGTTGGCAGTTCGCGGATACAGATAAGCAGTTCTGTATCTGCTACAATCGGTTCCCGTATTACAGATTATTCGTTGCCGATGGACTTTTTGGTTATTAAAAACCTGATTTAATCCACCTAGTGGTGAAAGGAACCTTTGTTATACGATCTTACTTGCTATTTGAGATAGAAATCGACACGTTTGGCTTACATGAAATTTTTGGAAATTGAATAAGTTTACGAAATTTGAACCAAATAGAAGCACTTATAAATTTTGATAGTTCCTTTTCTCATGAAATTGCTGAGTAAGTTGTTACTAATGAGGGTAAGTCTAAGTAAAAGTGAGTTGTAAGATGAAATATTATTCTTTAATATATGCATTGCGTATTAAAGGTCCAGTTTATAAGTTTTTGAACTATGCATAATTTCCTGTAATGCCATTCTATTTGATTCACAACAATAAAGTTTTCTTGAATAAATTTCATCAATTTTTATTAACTTTCGGTTACTCACGCTGTTGTATTTTGTACAACATGTGCAGGTTTCAAGCCATATTGTTATAAAGTTACAAATCGTTGTTTAACTAACTTACATTCTTCAATAAACTTATTATGAGCGAAATGTCAGAATTATTCAATGCATTAATACTTTAAATTGTTAGGAAAACAGATCAGCATAAACCGACATCACAGAAAAGAAGCAAGCAGCATGTCAGGTGTACCGCATTTGGCTTCAACTGGAATTTTCTCTCGTTTCTTCATATGGAAAAATGTTATCTGTATGCAGCAAAACTATCAGCAAATGTAAAATGTTTAAAATGTATCCATCTGTTGGTAGTCGAGTAATTCGGGGTCAAAAGCAGGGTATCTTTTATAATCAAAGTTCTACAGTTTCTAAACAAGCAAACATAGAGGTATACTATTTTCAGCAAAGTTGTGTATTTTTACTGTTTGTACAACTTTGTAATAAACGAAAAAGTCATACAACAATTACAAATAGAGCTAAAATAGACAAACTGATTTTACAAATGCATATACAATAAATAAGATTTCTCTATCTTCGCTGAAGAGATAGAAGGTTACTGTCTTCAGCAAAATTCCTTGTAATACTATGCTCTAAAACTTTGCAGAACATATCAATGTGTTATATTGAAACTGAAGAAAAACAATTTTTTTATTTCACTTTTAGGGGGATTAATCAAAATTTAAATTCTATCAGACGATAGAGCATTCAATTTCAAGAAACTCTCCCAAAGGTTTGATAAACTTTAAACCAAGTTTTCCTGGTCAAAACTCTAGTACGCACGTTTTCTTTGGTTTGGGCTATTGTGCGCGCGACTAACCGTGTTTCAAAAGTAGGCGCGAGTGTTCGAGGGTTAATATCTTTTGACCGGTAAAACCAATTCTTATGAAATTTTGTATATATATTCGTAGTGTCAAAACCTCTCGTTTGATATAAAAATAATTGAAATTAGGTAAATCATCTTGGTTAAAATCATTATAAATATTGTTAATTTTGGTGTGGTGTATACGATTGCTCATAACTTTCAAATTAAACGTCCAATCAAAAAACCATTCAATAGTGATCTATCCGGCTATATTATCTGCCAAATGAAACTAATAGCTCATAAATCGGTTTGGCCATCTCTGAGAAACAGGCGATCATTTGAACCTTGTCAAAACTGGTTTTTAAGGCTAACTTTTAAACCACTTGTTTGTTTTCAATAAAACGTGGCACAAAGTTTAGCAATAGTAAGAGCTTTCATTTGGTACTAAGATCGTTGAAATTTGTTGTGTGGTTCCGGAAAAAATCGTGTCACGTAGTTTTCACATTTTTGCTTATAACTTTTAAACGAATAGTCGGACCACGAAATCTAGCAAACAAAAATATTCTTCACTATAATACCTTTCAAACAAAAGTAATAGCAGACAAATCGGTTCAGCCATCTCCGAGATATAGGCGATAGAAAATAAGCAGCGCACACACACACATACACACACACACACACACACACACACACACACACACACACACACACACACACAGACATTGCTCAATTCTTTGAACCCTATCGATTGGTATATGTGACTCGGCCCTCCGGGCCTTAGATCAACTTCGTGTTTTTCGACCAATTCCTAAACCTTTGTTATATAGTATAACAAAGGTAAAAAGTTAAAAATCAGCATTACGTACATATATACTTGCTAATAAACCGTATTTGATGCGGCAAAACTGACATATTCGTACTATTTTGGAGGCGATATACGTGATGAGGAATAAATATACGCGTTTCAGCTATATAAGTAATTATATACGATAATATCCGATTAAGTCCGGCTCGCTCCGTGCTGCTATACGATTCTGTGCTGAATATCGTATATGTGTCAGTGACTGTCATTATATACGACAGGAAATCAACTTGCGCGCACTTTATTAAGCATTAGTTACGATTCCGAGTTTATTAAGAGATATACACGATAATTTTTGCCTTTTAATATACGAGTTGGTGCTGGCTGGGTCGGATTGGATATAAAATTACGGGACTCCGAACTAATTACGATCAAAATATGCGTGGACTTTGAATCAAAATTGAAGATTTTGAAGATTGCTGTAATATGGTGGACCTTCGACGAGAAGATTCACTTACAACAGTTAGTCAGAGGCGCTTATTTGTGTTTAGACGTGATTTTAACCTGCAGAACGGAAATCCCACGGCGAAGGGTATCTTGATCGCCATCTCTAAGAAGCGGAGTTGCTTCATTAGTCCGACCCCGATTTATGAAACACTTGAGCAACTATGGGTAAAAATCATAGTAGCCAATCGTTCTCTGATCATCGGTACAATCTATTTACCCTCTAGCCATAAAAATGACGTAACGAGTAACAGTGAAATGTGTTTCATGCGTTGAATGGCTTAGTGCTGCAGTTCGGTGAGTCCAACCAATCCGGTCTAGTTTGGAATGTTTCTGTAGATGGTTTCCCTAACTTTGACCTCCAACTCTCTTACCTTTGACCGCGGTTTTACATGGTTTCCACGGCCTGACATAAATAAACTCAGTTGGTGTAAAACAGGAATAATTGCTTGCTAGATCTGATACTTGCCAACGATCCCACATACAAGTTTGACTACCAGAAAAAACAAGATAGATTTCCTGTAGATGTGTTTGTGTGGAATAAATGGAACCTCTTTGCAACGTACTTCATGCAGACTTTTAATCGTTTTCATGCTTTCGCAGAATAGATTACCACTGCTGTTTGATGCACTCCTAACAAAAGCATCATCCTTAATAATGACACTGAGGAGCTTGTCGAACCTGCCATCAGAAAACAGAAATATTCATCAGTGGCCGAATCTCACAGAATTTCATCTCTTATCGTAAAAAAAAGTGTTGCGCTATTCTCCACAGACCATTTTCATTATTGTTTGATGATTCAACTCAGCAGTGTAAATATAACTTCTCAGTGCAGTATGGCTTTTTACCAAAACGTTCAGTCTTCACAGATCTTATTAACATCATTTCACTCTGCCTTGCGAAAGTCGAATAAAAGAGTGCAAACTGATGTACATAAACCTGAAGGCGGCGTTTGTTCGGATTGATAACGGCATCTTCCTTGTAAGACTTGCTAAGTTTATGCTAAGAGTATGCTAAGTTTGAAAACAGTGCCTAAGTTGGGCGACCCAGTTAGCTTTGAGATACGATACTGGTCTAACAAGCCAGTCGTAGTATGTTCGAATCGCGGCTAGGCGGTGCTTGCTAGATAGAGTCAGTAGGATCGTAACACTGGCCCTGTAATTTTCCTTTACTCTAACACCCGGCTGCAAAGTCTGTCGATAATGGTAATGTCTAATGACGGTTTAAGCCCACGGCTTTGCTTTGCCTGAATTAGGGGGCTTCGTAGCCGCAAGGTTACCGAGTCTGCTTTGACAAGCGAGTGGTCGTGGGTTCGAATCTTAGTAGAATCAAGCCATTCGATGTCAAGTGACTTTAGCATGGGTTTATTCTCAGACCCCTCATTTATCCTTCCTTTATGCTGAATTCTAGATGCACCCACTGAAGCCTATTGATTGTGCAAAAGTCCCTCCTATAGTTAAGTGTGCTGGTCAGAGAAACTAATGCGTCCTCGCCAGGGACTGCCATAATATGGGATAGTACTGACAGCGAGGAATAAGTGGGTTAAGTTAATCAAGCTTTGAAGGAAGGGTAAACCCCAATACACACAAGCACGCATAAAATTTAATAAGCATATCGCTCATTCAATAGCGATTATAGCAAAAAGAAATGCAGTTGAGGTCATACAGCAAACACCCGGGCGATATCACAATAGATCAACTATACTGGTCGCAGTGATCAGTCCACCCAAGAAAGAAGTGCCTGAGTTTTCCGACGCATTTAACATGTCTGGCGTAGCACAGGGGAGCAGCTTTGGACCACTGCTATTTTCCCTTTTTATAGATAAACTGTCAGTTCTTCTACTACATTGCTGTCGCTCTCTTTATGCCGACGATGTAAAAATATTTAAGTAATTAGAGTGGACTCCGACTGCATTACACTGCAAAGCCTTTAACTTCTTCTCGCAGCGGGGGTGGCCTTGCCGTATCAAGAATTTCTCTCCACTGTACTCGGTCCTGGGCTACACGTCGCCAATTCATAGAGCGGCTCGACACACGCACGTCGGTTTCAACCTGGGTTAGCGCGTTGGACCCCTCTGTTCCTGGTACCGGTGGGGCACCTAAAAATAACAGATTACACTGCACAATCATCCAGCATCCTTGCGACTTGGCAGGCTGACCGCAGTCTTCCAACGGACAACGAACAAAACTGAATGTCCGGCATTGGAGTTTCGCCTGGAAGGTCATAAAATTCTATTGATAGCCATCTACAATTCTCCGGAAAACGCCTGCTCGTCTTTCTTTGAAGAAGAAAAGTTGTCTAATCTCACTGTACGCTACGACAATATCTTTCTGGTAGGGGACTTTAACACTCAGTCTAATCAATGCTCAGTACCTTTTCTTTGGCATCCGTTAGTGCAGAACCAACATTTTTCTATGATGGAGGATGCTTTCAGCTTGATCATTTTTTAACCGATAGAAACGAGTCTTGTGATACAGGCAATTTTTGCGTCAGCGGAATTTGACGTCACACCACCCTCCTTGTGTACTCACCGAGACTACGTCAACTTCAAACTAAATTCTGGCTATCCCCTGGAGCCAGTTCTACGCTATGGAGAACCCGAGCGATTTCCTATAATTCTTCAATGCACATATTAAAAGAGTGCATGAAATATGCATCCCTGTCCGTGTAAGTACCGGTCACCCAAAGCTCAACCCTCAGTTTTCTGATAGTGTTCGGTAGACCCTGCTCGAGCGTGACTTGGCTGCAAGCCTACAAGAAGGACGTGAAGCAGCTGCGTTACAAGGCGCTGAGGAATCGCGCTAGCACGAAAATCGCCCAAGCCATGCAGCAGAACCGTTTTGATTCAAACTTCGAACAGTTTTAAATTTCGAACGTTTCTGAATTAAATGCTAGTTAATACCTATTGCCAATAGGATAAAATCTTATGCTTATCGCGTAAAGATTATTTCAACAAACATGACGGTGTATAATAAATGTAAGTTTTCATTCGATTAGTAATATTACGAGCATTTTAATGCGAAGTGTTCGAGGCTTGAATCTGTTCGAAGTTTGAATCAAAACGGCAACTGAATCGTTTTCTGGATAGCAGAGCTTCCTCGAAAACTCTATAGCAGCGAGTGATGAGTCTTGAAGTTCAATTCGAGAGTTCGGCACCAGCATCGCTGCACAGTTTCTCTTTTCAACAAGTGCATTACTGGAAGTAGTGAACGCAATCTGGGACATTAAGTCTAACGCAGTAGCAATGGACGATTTATTAATTAATTTAGTGAATGCAATCTTACCGCTAATTGAGCAGTACCTTGGCATATTTATTTAATATGTTTATCTAACGATCCACCTTACCAGACTCCTGGCAACACGGAAAGGTTATACCGCTAAAGAAAAAAGTGCACTTGAACGGTACCACTAATCTGAGACTAATAAACATCCTTTGTGCGTTGTCGAAGGCTTTTGAGAAGCTCCTGAAACAGCAAATGATATCATACATAGAAGGTAATGGCTTGCTAACGAACTGTCATACTGGTTTCCGCCCAAGTAACGATTTCGGTTTTATTACACTCATATGATGGCATTTGAGACCAAATTTGGTCATGAAAACCACAATAAAAGCGCAATAAAACTCACTTGGGCGTAGAAGAGCGAGCATCAAAACTGCAGTTCTACGAGTGTAAGATTATTTAGGACCCATTGTTGATAAGAAAGGTGGTGTAATACTGTTGATGCTCCACTTTTCGAAGGCGTTCGATATTATTCCGCATAGCAAATTACTAACCAAGCTGAATATTTAGTTCAACTTTTCTTCTGTTGCCGTGAGCCTGATAGAATCACACATGTTTGAAAGAAGACAGACTGTTTAACTAGCTTACGGTGACAAAACCTCCAAAAAGAAGACAGACTGTGTTTTGTGACAATTCTGGCCCCCCTAGTGTGGAAGTATCATCTAGTGTTCCTCAAGGCTCCGTACTCGGCCGTCTACTATTCTGCTGCTATATCAATGATTTAGTGACTGTGTTGAAGCCCGTGAGTCACCTGCAACAGAACCTCATTGGATGTCCAATAAAAAACTTTTACGCTCACCGATCGTTTGTTTTTATAAGGAATATGTTAAAAACTCTGTTCCCCAGGACTCTTCATCAGAAATTGATCCAAACTCGTGGCTACCAATTGCAAAATCTTGTGGCACTAGCCAACAACACTGCATGTTACGCTACCTCACTGTCCGTCTGAGTTGCGGTAAACTGGAACCAGGCTTCATTTTCGGTTTTTTCTCAGTGGGGTTGCTACGACATTTTTTACATTCCTATGGTATTTGGTATCTTGTAAGATTCCAAACTAGTGGTTTTAATTATTGGGATTGCGAGCTTGTTTTTGTCCATTGTGCGTTGGTAGCCAGTATCTGGGTACAGAGATTCATAACTTTCGTAACAGAGTTTCCATTTCTCCATTTCCAAATTTTGCATGCTTTTTCAAGAAAGACAAATATTTTAAAATCGAAAAAAAATGCGAAGCAAAAGTCTCAACTTTGGAAAAATTAGAATTAATAATAGCAATGCACTGTGTACCCGGTTTTTTCGAGATAGATACTTTGATTTCATACTAAATGTTTGCTAATTTGTTGGATTCATCACGCTTGTTTACTATCATCAATTCCTTCCCGTAAGTCGCGGGCCATGACACATATAAACATTTGCAAAACCTTCAGGTCTATAGAGCTAACAAGTATCGTATTAACAATTTTTCTCCTTCACAAAATTTTTGCATTTAAGTCAACGGCTATGTTACTGATCATAATCTTGAAAGTCATCATCACCAGGGATTATATATTGAGAATTAAGTGTTTTAAATATAATTATTTGTACAATTTCAGCTCATCTTCGCAAATCGCAAATTTCATACAATAAATATATAAATTTTAAATATACTGTTCATGAATTTCCTTCTCTAGATTTTTTGATAATAAATTCTCGACCGAAAATACTCTTTGAACTTAATTTAAAAAACTATAGTTATGAACTAAAGATATAGATTTCAAACATTTGACTGGATAGAATAGGCAAATCTAGTTTTACAGCATCCAACATTTTTTCTCATTATGATTCAATTACGTTTGCTATCCAAAAGTACTTACTCCGATGTTCAAATATTTTATCTAGCAATTCACCTACCTTCTCCGTAATCCATCCTTTGTTACTTATTCAACTGTCTCGATTATTTAAAACCTATGAACACAATTTTTTTAAATTAAACTATGTACACAGGATATTTTATTTCTCAATCTAAAAAACTCGAGAAAAAAAAAAGAAATTCGTTAATTCTTAAGCACCAGCTTTTCCAACCGTACGCGGACTACTATTACGTGCGAAAAAGCGCAACCAGCCATTCGGAGTGGACGTTTAAATGTTATCCATCTACCAATACCAGCTCCAGCTCCTTCTACCTAGTCACTCAGCACTGGGGATGATGATACGCATGGACGGCGCACTATATCGGGAAGACCGGAGGAAGCTGGCAGGAGACTCCAAGACGGTTGGGGAATTTCTGCTGAGATAAGACCCAAATCAAACAAGTGTGACGACAAGAGGCCGACTTTGTCCCGTTTGATCAGCTCAGTCAGTTTGTGATAACACACTCGGCTCGGAATATCTATAGCGGAGAGGGATACTGTGTTGATGAACCGTTTCGGTTTGACACATGTAGATGTAGTCATTGTTGAGATAAAATCTCTACAGGAGAAACTGTGTCAAATGAAAGGTAAAAATTAAAAAGATTTGCTGATTGTTCAATCAGAATCATAGATGAGAATGTGAAACTGCCAAACACGTTTACTCTCATGCGTATTAGTTCCGGATTTCCTTGCTCGATCGGTGAGTTCTGCTGTACAGCAAGAAGCATAACTCTCCGGCGCATTCAATGTATACTGAAAAGCCCCATGCTGAAGCCCGACAGTCCGACAGAAAAATCATTCCGACAGTAAGCTATTCAATACCGAATGAGCCGCTTCTGCTGCTGGCTTATGATGTAAAGTTCGCTGCGCTGTTGGCTAAGCTCAAAACTAGAATTTTAATTTAAATTTCATAACTACACTTCACCGTGAAGACACACGCTAGTTCTATACTGTTCTATTCTTCTCTCAACCGTCATATCGAAGCGCTATACATGATGAAGCATCAGAGTGGTGCAGGCTTTATGTGAACTGCGAACTACCTCATACTGGGAAGCTGAATTGCTTCACTATAACTCGTACCAGCAGCGCCTGGCAAGCTGAAAAGTTAATTAATAAGTCCTGAACGGTACGGAACCGCATTCGATGGAAATAAAGGATTTCGCATTGCACATCAGACAACAGACAACCTCCTCGCACCTCGTATCGTTCCGGCCTTGATCAAACATCATGCACAGCACGACGGACAAAGCGAAACGAAAGGGTGTCGAATGTAAATTCCGTTGCTGATGATTCGTTTCCTTTCGGTAAACTTAGGTAAGGTAAAGTGGTGCAAAACGCACCGCTTAAACAAAACATCATTTTGCAGAGGAACGGCGTGTTTGTTCCACGTTTTTCAACTTCTAGAAGACTTTGGGATCTTTTTTACACTTACTCCTGGTGAAATTGCCTAACAAAAACCAGTATTTTTTGTTATTTTTGACGATTTTTGGCAAGAGTCAAAATCATTATGTGGTGCAAAACGCCAAAGCCCGTGGACAAAACGCACCAAGTTTGCCCAGCCAGGCGTTAAACGCAACCAGAAAATTTACATTTAATCACGTGTTGTATAAACTCCTAAAACTAAGCTGCCGAAATGGCGGAAGCGTTCGTTATAGTGTTTGTTACATACGCTTGTTTGCTGGGATATAATGGGTTCAAATCTCAATTTTTCTACAAAAATTGGTACTTTCTGATGAAAACTAAGAAAGGGGTTAGCACCATGAGATTCGCCGGAAAATTTTACATAAGATCACTTTTTACATTTTATCAGTTGGCAGACCATTTCTGAATGTCGTTCGTTTTTAGACCAGTTTTTCCCATAGTGCAATAAAATGTTAATAAAGCCATTTTCAAGTTTCGAAATTACTTCGAACTTTCGAATAATCACGGGAGTGGAATACCACATTAGTCGACATAAAAATGCATTATATCGCTCAAATAACTAGCACACTTAAATAATTAAACTATAAAAATTTGTACGAATTTGTTACTTTCATTTAAATATATACAAAAGTATCCAGAACAGCAAAATTTATTATGCTGATTCCATGTTGAAAATGCAGCTTTTTCATTAAAATACATTATTTAGCCTTGAAAATGTCCGGAAGTTTCAGGTAGACGTGTTTAAACATACTTTCGCCAACAATTTTAAAATTAGTTTTTTTACGTTAGTTAAAATTACGCATGCCCCAGTTATTCAAAACGCCATATCTCCCAAAGTACCAATATTGTTTTTTCTAGTTGAGCGATTCTTATGTAGAATTTTCTGTAGATATTCGCATTTTTCGTTTTGAATTGCAAAAAAATGTGTGATGTTGACAAATTAGATAAAAACTGATAACATCATTCGATTGCGTGGCCAAAAATCCATAGAAAAAGTATATTGCCATGTCTTCACATCAAACTGATTCAGAGATATTTGAACCGGAAAAATGACTTTTTGAAAATCTGTAAAAAAGGAAGTAGTGCCACTGCTAGGGGGATTGATCAATCGGCATAATATCTTGGGAAATTGGTTGTGGGGTCGGAATGAACAATTATGCCAACTTTGGTTAAAATCGCTGATGGTCGGATCCAATTTTTCCGATTTTTGTGTACGTTTGAGATGGAATGATTTTAACTAGAGCTCCCATTTTCTAATAAGTACGCTAGATGTCATGAAAGCTTATCGTCACCATTAACGGAACTAAAGGGGGCAATTTGGGCAGTTACATTCATGCCTCCTAGTTGGCCTTATCATACAGCACTAATGTAGGTTAACCAGATGTACCGGATTTTGCGGGACAGTCCCGACTTTAATTGACTTGTTCCGGATGACCAAGCTATGAAATCCTCTAATTCGCCACCTGCACGACTGATCGCCGACCTTATTTAGGTGGAAAGTTGTCAACCAACACACTCTGACACTTTCTCCCTGTCCCAGTTACACGCTACCGGCAACTACCCAAATAATGTGTAAACAACAATTCTGTAAAATGGTATAAATACCAGGATGCCACATCCTCCCACTGCGTAAAATGAGCAATTGGGTATTTTAATTTTCCCAAAAAAGTGGATTTTTCTATCTCATTTGATAGCCCGTCGTTTCCTGAATCTAGCAGTTCTTTTTATATTTCAATTAAGTCAATATTCGATTAAAAAATTAATAAAAATCAAAACTAGAATGATTTGCTGTTTGACAGATATCAACCAAGCCGATTGATTGACTTGATGTCAGAAGTTCTCTCCCTCTCTTCTATCTCTCTGATAGAGCTCTTCATTTTAACCGAGCTTTTAAGCTCTCATATGAAACCTGTATCGTTCGATGACCATAGTGTATCTATTCACTGTGTTGTCTAAGACGAGCTAAAAAGAAAAGTGGTTTACTTGTAAGCTATCGTCTTATTCCAATTTTTTTTTTTCAAATATAAAAAAATGTTTTTTCATTACTTCCATTAGTCAAATTCGGAAAAGTCTTCATGTAGCGATTGAATGGCATCATATCTTGTCAGAATATGCGGAAATGTATATACCTACCACTAAAATACCCAATTCAACGTATGAAATTATTCCAGATAGATTATTCACATTCTTGGTGCAGTCGTCAAATTATTCTGAAATAGGAAAAAATAACTGTCCTATAATCACGCATAATCGTCCCAGTATATGGTTATGTTGTCATTGATTTTGTACGTCTATGAATTTTATTTACTGAAGTCAATATCCATGATACAGTCACCCCAGTATTATGGGCCACCCAGTATTATGGTCCAGTCTACACTTTACGTTAGTTTTATACAAAACAAATTAATATTTAACTATCGAGTATGAGTTCAATAGATAGGAGCAACATTCTGCGGCGTGCTTGACAACAATACATTTAGTTTTAATGCGTTAATTTTCTTAATTTTCCGAATAGTTGTCAGTTGGCTCCAATCACCTGTCGATTTGTTGTTATTTTTGCGGTTCTTATAAAAGTCGGTAGCGAATTATAAGCTAAAAAGCGGCGTAAATTTGTGTGTTTGAGCGCAAAATAAATAAAAATCGAGGGAATAGATTCATAGAATTACGGTGAAATCAGCTAGAGAAATTCATGTTCCGCTTTAATATACGAAATTAAACAATGGCCCATAATACTGGGAGCAAAATTAACTTTTCCCAGTATTATGGGTCAAGCATATAGATCAACAGTATTCGCTGTTTTTGACTAAAATTGTAATTTGTTTTCAGTAAAACGAAAAAACATGCCAAGGAAAATCAATATACAGAAATCGAAGCTCTATTGTCCTGATATATTGCATCACGCTCTTGATCTAACAAGACAAACTGAAAAAGTTCGAGAAGTTGCAAGGAATCACAATCTACCGTACATTTCCGCGTTATTTTTGGAAACCACCCAAAATTAATAAGCCAGGACCAAATACTTTTCTTCTTCCTGAACTAACTTACTGTACTTGCTTTCCTAAGACAAAGCCTGATGAACAAAGCTTCTCCAATGGACTCAGTTGTGGGCCAACGCTCTGTAATTCCTCAGGCACCGTGTATTCTCCGCCAGATCTCGCTCCACCTAGTCTAATAATCTTGCTCGCTGCGCCCCTGGTCATCTTATTCCTATCGAATATGAGGCAAATATCATCTTTGCAGGGTGGCCGTCCGGCATTCTTGCAACTTGCCCTGCCTATTGTATCCGTATTGTATCCACACACACGCACACACATGCGTTTTGTTGTGCTGACCCATAATACTGGGAACATTGACCCATAATTCTGACCAGGTTTAAAAGTGGCCCATAATACTGGGAATGGAATATGCATACATTTTGTTGTTCTGCAAAAAAATGTGTGATTTTGGAACAAGATTGCTTACAGAATATCAAATTATGATATATTTATAACCAATTAGGTTTTAAATAGACTATAAATTATTTAAAGCTGTGTTTCTACCAATAATTTTGTAGCATCATCATGCTTAACTGGCCCATAATACTGGGATGACTGTATTCCTCCTATCTAACGTTTTTATGTTTTCAAAATATAGGCCTTACTCATCTCGATTCAATTTTCATTGGTGTTAGCCATCGGCTTTTTCCAGTTCAATCTTAATAAATGTTCAAGTTCATCTAATGGTAGTTTCCACCCTGTATAACTTTAATCACAAATGGAGTTCAGGCTGCTGCGTATGCAGTTGCGAATGAATTTATCTACCCCTTTTCACACGAATCGTTCGAAGCTTGATAAATATATCACTGTTCTGTTCAGCAACAGTGCTGTCACCATATGTTCTAACAAGCGTTGGCTAGAAAAACTCATAGTAGAAATCCACAAATTCATGATTTGGGAACTCATGGAGAAGTTTTCGAAGTCAATACCCAAGTAACAATTCTAAAGCCACTTGGTTTTAGTTGAATTTTATAAAGGTTTTATTGCGGTATTAATCATTACCTCTGGTTTTATTGTGGTATTGCGCAATACCAAGCGGTTACGAGTCCAAACACACTTATAGCTAGCTAGAAAACCACAATAAAACTGTTAATAAAGCAAATTTATAGTGGTTGCTTTTATTACCACGTTAAAACTTGTTGGCTGCACCACGTCTCTTACAAACATACCACACAGAGAACAGACTACCAGGTAATTGACAAAAAGTGTGTAAAAGGTTTTTATGTAATCTACGAGTAATCCTTCAATAGAGCACCCCTCGAGCAGTAAGTGGCAAACTAAATCTTGATGTCGCTGCCATCGCTGCTATGTAACTCCAGCACAAAGAAATATTGATAAAGGTACATGGATATTTTTTGATGCGTTTGGCAAATTATTTCTGGAGGGCGCTACCGACAGATTTTACACACAAAAAATCGATTACTTCCTTCGAGCCTGTTAATCTGTTCTCTGTGCATACCATACGTATGGCGTATCAATACAAAATGGCGCACCAATCAAAACTGATTTTACCGCGGTTATTTGTCAAAATTAATCTGTTAGCTTTATATAGCTATTAAAACGGTAACACCCTGACCAAACAGTTTTTTTGCTGCTATTATGAAGAATTCCAAAGTTCTACACCAAAATCATTTTTGACGTAGGACTACGTCTTACGGCAAGTTTTGAGATAGGGTGTCATTCCAAAAAATCGAAAAATGCGAGCGTCACGAAAAATGAAAGGTTTTGAGCGAGTTAATAGCTCAGCGGTTTTACTATCGATTTTCAATATACTTACACCAATCGCTCGGAAAATCTTCTAAGAATTGACCCAAATGAAGAAAAGTATGGATTCTTGATGTTGAACTATTGAAAAATTGAAAATAATGAACCTATGTTTTACCAGAATTCTCGCTTCGTGATTGGTTGGAAGATTCTTTGCGATGATCTAAACCTATACCAATTTGATATCTGTGCTTGGGAAGTAATCCAAAACAAGTGACAAAGTTTCCTCATTTCAACAAGATTTCTTAACACCGTGGACCGTGGTTAAACCTAGACCATTTTGATGTCCTTGTTTGGGAAGTACGCCAGAAAGAGTGACAAAGCCCCCTCGTGCCAACAGATTTCTTACGAACGCGATTAAACCTAGTCCAATTTGATGTCTGTGTTAGGGAAGTGTGCCAGAAAAAATGACACAAGTTCGTTGTCCCAACAGATCGCAAATTTTTTACTGCGAGACTATTAAACCTCCGCGAATTTGATATCTGTGTTGGAAAAATGTGCTACAGCTGTAGTGTTCGGCTGTAATACGACTCTGTATGAAGGTGAAATTAGTCATCATCGATTCTGTCAATTTCAAAAGCAGTTTTTTTTGTTTGAAACAAAAATTCGGTTTATGAAAATAAATTCGCTGTGTTCAGATTGGCAAGAAGAATGCAGTATATACATTTTTATAAACACAATCCCGCTTTTGGGCCGAAAAGCTGCTTCCGAAATTGGGCTTTCCGACGAAAAATCAATGACTGCTAGTTTCCCGTGAATACTCATGCTTACCGTTTCATTAGAAGTGTACATTAGAACAGCAATATTTCTGGAGGGCGCCACCGACAGATTTTACACACAAAAAATTGATTACTTTCTTCGAGCCTGTTAATCTGTTCTCTGTGCTTTAAAGACGATGTGTTTGCTCTGAATACTTTTACAGATTCAACCCCGCCATTAGCAATGCTTAACTACCTGAAAACGTTTGTTTATTCTCCCGAAAATGTTTTTATATTCAGTGGCCGGGTTGGAACTAACCCAGGTTAAAAAACCAAAACGCTAAAAAAGGTATTTTTTTGACGTAGGACTACGTCTTACGGCAAGTTTTGAGATAGGGTGTCATTCCAAAAAATCGAAAAATGCGAGCGTCACGAAAAATGAAAGGTTTTGAGCGCTAATAGCTCAGCGGTTTTCCGATTGATTTTTAATATTCTTACACCAATCGATCGGAAAATCTTCTAAGAATTGACCCAAATGAAGAAAAATATGGATTCTTGATGTTGAACTATTGAAAAATTGAAAATAATGAACCTATGTTTTACCAGAATTCTCGCTTCGTGATTGGTTGGAAGATTCTTTACGATGATCTAAACCTATACCAATTTGACATCTGTGCTTGGGAAGTAAGCCAAAGCAAGTGACCAAGTTCCCTCATTTCAACAAGATTTCTTAACACCGCGGTTCAACCTAGACCATTTTGATGTCCTTGCTTGGGAAGTACGCCAGAGAGAGTATCAAAGCCCCTCGTACCAACAGATTTCTTACGAACGCGATTAAACCTAGTCCAATTTGATGTCTGTGTTAGGGAAGTGTGCCGGAAAAAATGACATAAGTTCGTTGTCCCAACAGATCGCAAATTCTTTACTGCGAGACGATTAAACCTCGGCGAACTTGATATCTGTGTTGGAAAAATGTGCCACAGCTGTAGTGTTCGGTTATAATACGACTCTGTATGAATACGCATGCTTGCCGTTTCATTAGCAGTGTAGTGAAAAGATGTGCTGTTGATAAAATAGGATTGAATTGGTAAAATCCCTTCAATGTGGGAAACCATGGATAATTAAAACAATCTTTAATTTCAGTAAGGTAGCAGAAAAGCAATAGTTTATGTTCTTGATTTTGTTAGATTGTTTTCAAATGCACAATCTTTTGAGAATTGAACGTATGCAATGTTACTACTTTGATAAATGTTACACTAGCATACAACGCATGTAGCATGTATATATGTTGCATATAGCATGTATACATGAAGAATCGAATGATTACAAGCATGATTACATGCCACTATCACTACAAAGAGACTTACGTAGTCCTGCGTCACCTATATATGCGGTCGTGTCTTGTACACAACCCTTCTGATTTTTTCCAAGGGGTTTCCACCTACGCTCCTTTGAAAAAAGTTTACTTTACTGATTACCTCTGATTACCAGTAATCAATCTCTTGTGACTACTATAAATGATTACCAATGATTACTTAAGATTATCATTGATTACTATACTGATTACAATTGATTACCTTATTAATTCGTAAATGATTACAAAAGTAACCTCTGATTACTACGCACTAATACGCCTTACTGGAAACCCTTTGTTTTTTTCCAAGGTGCGTAGTAATTATAGCTTTTGGAAACCCTTTGTGTGTATATACCTTGGGCAAAATTCAAGTTTTCTGGCATATTCGATACTGGCAACCAGGCCACGTTCAATTTTATTATCCATTTTCATTTTGAATCAGAGAACGTTGGTCGTTGAAGATCGCACGTGCTCCCTGGAAAATGGTAATTAAAAAATTTAATAATTGATATATTACAGATATATTTTATTTATTATTTTACAGTTTTGCTCTCGTTGCGGATTATTTGCAAAGGTCCCTGTGTAGGCTAAAATAATGGTAAGTTCTATTTTAATAAATTATCTTGTTTTACAAATTTTGACGTAGGACTACGTCTTTGTTTACTATACTGAGACTGGGTAGCACTTTGTGAAAACAAAAATAGAAGTGTAACGTTTGAATGAAAGATTTCAAATGCTTATAACTTCTATACTACTGAACGAAACATAACTGTTAATATGTCGTTGGAAAGATAAAATATCCAGCAATTTTATAGCACCATACTTATAATAATGTTTCATACGCTTAATAGTGAAAATGTATGTAAAAACAAGGTCAAATTTCGTTAACATGGAAGGCTAGCGGTAAGTACGAATGATAAAAGGGAGCAGACTATCGTGATAGCGGTTAGTAAAACCTTTTCGGTGCAGGATGCAATGAATCGAGGCCGATAACCTACATGCCTGTTGCCATCAGAGGTGTGAAATTGTCATAATTTAGCGGACTAAACATCCACGGATGGCGATAGCTCTGAAGTAGCCTTCATATCGAAAATAACAGCTACTAATAGTTAAACTATGGCTAATAGACTGTTTTTCAATGCTTTCTGATTAGTTCAGTTGTTTTAAGATTAATCAATCAGTAAGTAGGTACCAGAACCAAAAGAACTTGCTTTGGCTTTGATGTTATTTGTAACCAATGGCCCTTTTAAGGGCCATCAACAAATTAAATGAAGGTTAAATAAATTTTTTAGTAATCTGCACTTCGCATTTATAATTGCAAATTGATTTTCTTGTAAAAATGTTTACTTTATCGTACCTAAAACGCTAAATGTATACTACTTTTGCGGTGTTCTTTCCAAACTACTGTGTAAAGTGTCGTTAATATAAAACAACAACGACAACTTAAAACTACTAAGCTACAACACTGTAAAATTCCCTAAAATAATTTTTGCTGTTGCTGATACATCAAAGATATATTTTTAGCTGAAAGAAAATTCAATTTTTTCTTCAATTATTACTAGATGTTGGAAGCCACCAAGGCTGATTAATGAATTATGTTCACATTTATCTTGAAACATTTACTAGGAACTCGAATGACATGATAATTCTGTGCTTTCAGGGATGGCATTTTGGCTAATTTACTCACAAACAAGAAACGAACGAGGATCTGAACCTCACGAGCGTTTTCCGTAGCGCATCTGCTTACTGTTTTGATGAGCCAAGCTGGAGGCGATAGATACTTATGAACATTCACATGCCAGAAATGCAGACTGCATTAGTTCTTGCTCTAATGATCTGACATAGAGGAATACTTCATCGAGTAAAACATGTATTCAATATGTACAATACAATACAATGTTAACATAGGCCTACGTCACCCTTTCGTACAACCATTAGGGCTGTATACCTTGTAGTTTTTTTTTTCAGTTTTGTCGCCGATGTGGCCTCAAGATGCCGGCATCCACGGCACCAGCAAAGCCGAAACCGTACCAGCAGGTGAAGCCGCCGGCACGAGTGGAGCCGCCTAAACAAGTGGATCCGCCTAAACGAGTGGATCCGCCGGCACGAGTGGATCCGCCGGCACGAGTGGATCCGCCGGCACGGGATCTTGTGGGCTCGGGAGGCGCAGCGGCCGGCATAGGAGGACTTCATCCATGGCGGGCAGCTCATTTACCCCGAGCTGCCACCGGTACCTGTCCAGTCATGGAGAAGAAGGCCAGCCAATGGCCTGGCGGTAGGCAACGGTAGCTTTGCCCGTCTACCCACTGGTGCGCCCGGTACGCTCGTCAGCTGGGCCACCAGTTTACAAACTTGCTACAAACTTCAAACGTTGGAAGATTCTTTGCTATGATCTAAACCTATACCAATTTGATATCTGTGCTTGGGAAGTACGCCAAAACAAGTGACAAAGCTTCCTCATTTCTACAAGATTTCTTAACACCGCGGTTAAACCTAGACCATTTTGATGTCCTTGCTTGGGAAGTACGCCAGAAAGAGTGACAAAGCCGCCTCGTGCCAACAGATTTCTTACGAACGCGAATAAACCTAGTCCAATTTGATGTCTGTGTTAGGGAAGTGTGCCAGAAAAAATGACAAGTTCGTCATTCCAACAGATCGCAAATTCTTTACTGCGAGACGATTAAACCTCGGCGAATTTGATATCTGTGTTGGAAAAATGTGCTATAGCTGTAGTGATCGGTTTTAATACGACACTGTATGAATCCACATGCTTGCCGATGCCGTTTCATTAGAAGTGTAGTGAAAAGATGTGCTGTTGATAAAATAGGACTGAATTGGTAAAATCCCTTCAACGTGGGGAACCATGGGTAATAAAAACAATCTTTAATTTCAGTAAGGTAGCAGGAAAGCAATAGTTTGAGTTCTTGATTTTGTTAAATTGTTTTCAAATGCACAATCTTTTCAGAATTGAACGTAACAATGTTACTACTTTGATAAATGTTACACTAGCATACAACGCATGTAGCATGTATATATGTTGCATATAGCATGTGTACATGAAGAATCGAATGAATACAAGCATGAATACATGCTGCTATCACTACAAGGAGACTTACGTAGTCCTGCGTCACCTATATATGCGGTCGTGTCTTGTACACAACCCCTCTGATTTTTTTATGCGAAGCCATATTGCCATATTCTAGTATTCTGTTTTAACTCGCAAACAACAATTCATCAAAGCAAAGTATTTTGCAGAAAGAAGGTCATTATCAATCGGTTTTCCTGTCAGAGGAAGCAACTAAAATGATTTTGCTAGAAATTGAGATTGATTAACTGAATATTTTCAATTTGTTAAAACAACCACTTTTCGAAAATTGCAAAATTTCAGTGGCGCACTAATTTTATCGACCTATCATATCAATATGCACGATGAAATTAAACGCGCACATGCTGCAAGCCAATGAAATTACTGAAAATTCAATAAATATTCTATGGAATATTTTATTCTGATCGGTATAACCCAAATCGTTCAGAATGATATGTCAGTAAACTTTTCTTTTCACAGATATATTTTCAAGTTGACAAAGCTAGTGAACTTATTTAGCTTTTGCCAGAAAAGCGAAATACGAAAAGCGAAATGCGAAAAGCGAAAAGCTTTTTTAAATTATGGCGACGGCTGTCAAGCAGCGAAAGCTTAACCGGTTTTATTGCTGCTTTCAGCAGAGCGTGATACGACTACTTGAGCTTATAGCTTGATTCTTATAGCGGTTATGAAAACATTCTGAGGAGTGGGCCACTTGGTCAGAAAGCAGTTTTATAGCGGTCATCAGAAAGTTCTGGTGGAGCTCATAGTTTTATTGGCGGTTTTATGAAATTGGTCATGAAAACCACTATACGAACGTAATAAAACTTGGAATTGTTACTTGGGAATGGAACTAAAGTGGGTTGCTTACAAAATCCATTTTAATACAGCAAATATGGCATTTTCCCGTTCCCGTTTCATATCATTTTTCAAAAACATGATATATTTCTCCACTCTTCCTCTGTCCCTGTTAATCCAAATGTTTCAACGAATCACGTGTCGTTTGGTTAGCTTTCTTGGCTATTCTCTCTTATCATACCAGTCAATCTTCGTAGAAATGAATGGTTATAGATAATGTTTGCATTCATCGACGGAAGCTCGCCATATACGCTGTTGGAAGACTCCGTCACCGATAACTTTACTGTCTTTGTGGTTAGCTGAGCTCACGAAAGCGCTCACTCTTCAGTGGATGGTTAATATCAAGCGAACCACCAAATAAAAAAAAAAAATGTCAGTTGTTGAAGCGGAAGTTACCGGGGAAAACCGTTCAATGAAATACGAGCTGGTTTACTAGCTGGGTGTTTCGGTGTTACTGACGCAAACACCAAAGCATCGTGGACTCGCTTAACGAATTTGTACGAACGAATTCTTCATTTGTGTGGCCTCCTAGTGGACGATTACAAGTTTATTCAACCGAGACTGTGCTAATCGGGCTAGATAATGATGGGCTCTACCTATGTTTTGCTCAGACCCAACAAAGGGAGCTAAACAGATCTCTTTGGTAATAAATTTCGCATAGGATGGAGCATCTACGAATATATTCCAAGGGAAGCATTCTCTTGAGTTGTTTCAACGGTGGTGTCTAGCTCTAGGCATGACCAGAAAATCGAGATGAACGAACAAATGTTCGCACTGGAGAGTGCAGGAATTGCCACTTCGTAACTTCGTAACGAAAAACTAGAGTCCGAAGGATAAAGTGGTACTTCTTTCAATTCCAAGGTTCTCATTGGATTGAAATAAGCCGCTACTAAATGTTCCACCGAATTCAAATCCAATACCAGCGTTTCAAGACAAATCCTCAAGATATGACACTAGTACAACAAATCAGCAATCGTCACATGTTCGAACCTGGACTGGGAGCAGCTGTTAAAGATAATAAGCACTAGTCTTAGGCGCGCCATTGTCCTAGTAAGTAGTAGTAAGGGGGAAATCCACCATCATTTCAAGGACTTGCCAGTGTATGTGGGTAGACTTACAGTAGATCCAAATTTGATTATCAAATGAATATCACACTAATGCTGTTATAGAAGGACCAAAAGGGGTTGGGCGGACCCACAAGCAGAGACACTTGTGCGCATTCCGGGGTTTTAAGATTTTCCTTCCAACATTAGGATCCTTCCATGTAATAATCAATTTCGCTGCACCAGCTTTAACCCACGTGATGGTTTGTTTGTGAGAAAAAGAACTTACATAATTGTTTCAGACCTTAAGGACTCCGGTTGGCAATCCACTCCATCATCCAGCCTTCCACAATTATGCTGTTCATGGCAATAATGTTTATATTGTAGTATATAGTAACGTTATAATAATATTCTGGTAATAGTTCAAGGTCATACCTGCATGTTTGAGTTTTACCTACATCCCGCTAAGTAACTTCCCCTTTTGTAGTCCTCTAGGGCCAATTCCTCTCATCCTTCCAATCCTCATCATTGTTCTTTCCACTCCACTTGAGCTAAGCACTAATCTACAAAAAAAAAAACAAAAAAAAAAAAACAAAAAAAAAACCTTGGGGGGAGATTTGGTTATTATTGTTCTATTCTTTTGTAAATACTTCTCTGTCTTTTTATAATTGTATTTTTCAATTTTTTATTTATTTTGCATATATTCTTAACTGGTTTTCATATTTATAATTAATTTTATATCCATATTCCTCATTATTGTTTAGGTTTCTTTGTTTTATATATATCTTAAAATTATATGGTTATTTTTAGTCATACGGTTTGCTATAAACATTTATCATCCCTCGCTTCCATTATATTCAATTATGTACTCATAAATACATGTAGATGCCAACACTGAATAATATGCTCTAAAACTTTGCAGAACACATCAATGTGTTATATTGAAACTGAAGAAAAATATTTTTTTTATTGCACTTTTAGGGGGATTAATCAAAATTCGAATTCCGCTGCACGATAGAATTTTTAATTTAAAGAAACTCTTCCAAAGGTTACATAAACCTAAAATCAAGTTTTCCCGTTCAAAACTCTAATGCGCACTTATTTTAGTTTTGGACCAGTGTGCTGTGCTCGGTTGATTAGATTGCGTTGAGCTTTCGGTTGATCAATTGAGAATTAAAATTTAATTTTTATTAGAAGTATTCGATATTGTAAGGACTTAAGTCTTGAATTTCGAAAAAAATCCTGATTTTATCAGTTTTCCCATTTTGTCAGCCCAAAATTCAACATGGGGCTAACAAAATCGGAACATTACTGTATATAGAAATCGATATAAATTGTCTTACCTTCGCAAATTATCCACTCGATGCATTCAAGAGTATCTGTGTACCAGTTGAAAATTACAATTCAAGTCTAAAGGCTCATGTTAAATTCCAAAATTAGGCATCATGAGACCATCAGCCAAAAACACCATTATATTTTCATATAGACAGCTTGGACAAATTTTGACCACTAAGCTCAGGAAAAACTGAGCGAAACAAGCATAACCTACATCTTTATCATTATATACATTTATCTACTCCGCGGAGCTTTTGAAAATGGCTCCTCAACACTTCTTCCCTGCACCGCACTAGCAAACGAAATTTCCAATAGGAAATCTCACCACCCTAGGAATATGATTTTCACACTTCACGCTTTCAATGATTTTTATTTTATCAATGTCACACTAACTTCTGGCTAACCGCCTAACGGCCCATGCAAAATTTCACTCATACACTGACAGCAATAGACCTACACTAATTTCACACTGGCCGACGGAAAATGCACGCGCAAACTGAGGCATTTACCGGTTAACGGTTATTACGGTTTATTGAGACATCGCACTCAACGATATTTTGTTTTTCTTCGCTGTGATGTTGTACCAGTATGCTCGATATTTTTTCCGATCTTCTCGGTTAATATGTATTTGTACCTAGGATGCCCAGAGGCCAGAGCGAACAAATCCAAACGATGTGATGTTCACTAACACTTATGAACGATTTTCCATTTTTGTAAAGAAGCGCTACGCCACCGATAAAATGGCTACTGCGATTCACTTCTTGATTACTTTCATTGAAGAAAACTATACTTGACTTCAATGAGACCCTATATTATCACTGCACCTACTACAATTCATTTACCTACATATGTATAAGAAAACTGGAATCCGTGTCAACCGAGAAGTTAATATTTATTCGCAAAGCACATAATTTCAAGAAAAACTGTTCGCGATCGTATTTTTTCTCGGTTGTGAATAGCTTCCTGCACCTATTACACAACGTTAACCTGCTTAATTTATCAAGTAGAACGGTCGACAAAGCTTATTCTAAAAAAAAAAAACTTTTCCTTATTTGTAAAAGAATCTGCAACCAACGACCGAATGAACTCTCAATCTGTCGAGATATGTCAATGCCCGCCATCGAAAAATAGGCAAAAACACTAACAGGCTTTTTCAGACCGACTTAACACAATTAACAATTAACACAATTAACACCTAACACTGCAACGCGACTGAAATGACTCAAACCGGCACTCACCGTTGCTGCTGTGGATCACCGATCTCTTCAAGTATGACCGTGTCGTTCGTAGTCTTAGGCGCGCCATTGTCCTGCACTCAAACTGTTGGCTACAAAATCAACCGAATTAATAACAGAAGAATAGAATTGAATACGGAATGTAGCAACTAGGTCTTGCAGTTAGGTAATTATTGTTTTAACAAAGCTTTAAATGCTCTGAGGTTTTAGTTTTCATTAATGTTCGCCAATGATCAGATCGATCTCATAAACTTAGCCACGGGCCAATACATGCAAAATCAAAACGTCGACAAAAATCTTCAAGAACATAGACAATTACTTAGGCAGCTTCAGGGCAATCGACAAGGCGGTCAGGGTGGTGAATGGGTGGATGAGTTCGTATTTTTGGGATCTCTAGCCACTGCCGACAACAACACGTGTAAGGGGATTCAACGACGCATTCAAGCTGGAAGTTTTGCCATCCTTAAGTCGTTTCAATCAAAGAGCATACAAAACTCTGATCAGCCCGATTGTTCTCTGAGGATTTGAGACTGTAACTATGCTAATGGAAGACATACGAGTACCTGTCGGGAGTAAAATCGGGAGGCTACGATGAGCTGATCAGGTGGCGAGAATGTCGGATGACAGTGGGAAAAAAGCTGTTCTCTTCAAGGACTACCGTTATACTTGAATCAACTAGACAAGTGGCACTGAAGCCAAGTGAGAAGTTTTTTCGGAGTAAAGATTCTTGGTGCGGTACCTACAGATAACCGATTAATACTCAGAAGTAGCTGAATGATGGCGCAATTCATCTGTGCCGAATTCTGGCGACAATGGAGGGAGGAATACCTTCCAGAGATCACTCATAGATGTAAATGGATTAAGGAACCTGAGTGTCGGCAAGGAACCATTGGTTACGGGGACGGCTTGCACAACTGTCTTTTGGTAAAAATAGAAGAATACGACAAACGTTGGTGTGCACTTAGACTGGAGTTCTGCGATGCCCAGCCAAGCCATGGCTTGGCTGAGATGTCGCTAACTGTGGCAAACTTTATCCAACAGCCTCCGGAGATTCGGAAGATCTCCAAGGACACATTTTTTCTTTTGGTTCTCAAGAGTTGAAGAAATTCTGTCAAACCCTTCAACTTTCAAGCATAATAGATAAATTTTACACTGAATAAAAGGGTTTCTGTACTTCCACGTGGCTGCTTATAAACATTCCCAAATTAATAAATTGCATGAATTTACCAAAATAAAGCACGCTAGTGAATAAATGAATTCGTGGAGATCTTATTAAAACCGAAGCTGAATAACTTATGTGATTACCTAGTTTGTTTTCTGATTTCGAACGGCATGAAATAGTTCGTGTTTTCTAGCAAATTTTCTTGCTGTACTTACGGTGCCCTCTATGGTCGTGTGGCCTGAAATTTAATCTTGCAAGGAGGCAGCCAAATGACAGATTACCCCATTGAAAAAAATATTACTCCAAAAACATCCGTTAGTAGCCTTCGGATTGTACAACGCAGTACAGCTTGCCAATTTTCTTCATCATCAGCATGTCACTCTCATTGCCACAGCAATAAATATCAATTTAATTAAAATCTCAACCCCAACAAATTTTCGAACAAGTAAAGCAAAGTTCATGATACAGCAAATCACCACAGTAAACGGCTGGAAGTAGTGCAATTTAGTGCGAGGCCAGTTCCATTAGGCATAGCCTGCCAATCCACAGAGTCCTGAACAGCGCCGGCCGTATGTATACAACTGGCAGTTCCTATTTTCCGCAATCCATCCCGAATTGCGCTGTGGACCAGAATGGAACTGCCAAAAGCTGGCAACCGTCAACGTCCGTCGCCCAGAGTGCGAGCGAAGCTGCCAATTGCAAATTGGCGACAAATGCAATGAATTTGCCGGACAGTCGGTTTGTAGACATCATCATCGTGTCGTTGGAAGAGCTTGCTCAAGGGGAACGGGACGGCGATGCGATGGGCAATGCATATAAATTACATGACTCCACCGAATCTCTGGCGACGAAGCGGCCATTTGCGTGTACACAGACAACTGCATCCGTTTCAATCCTTGCAGGAAGGGTTGACAGCTTTACGTGATTATTAGAATTTATGGTGTTGAAAATTAACGAAATTTTCTCGGGAAATTTATGGACCCGCTTCCGGAATGGCATCGAAATTAAATATGTTGAAGAATATGTTTGAATGTGGCAGCAAAGATGCGTCGGTTTAGTGGTTTTATTATAAACATAATTCAATTGTTGGACTATGATTGCTGTGGGCCCTTAAAAAGCAGACTTTTTAAATTTTCATTTTTTACGCCAATGTAATCTTTTGAACTGAATAATCTGATTACTTTGCTGCATAAATTAATTTATTCTCATACACAACGGCACCAATTAAATAAAATTACTGGACGTAAAAAACCTATCGTAAACTGAAAATGTTCCCCCAAACTTCGCGTAGCAACTACAAATTTGCATGTGCTGGGAGGGAGGGAGCCCGTATTGAATTATTGTAAGGTACACCGCAGTGTTTATTTCGGAGCTTAATTAGTGCTAGACTAATGGAGCGTGGGCAGATCGAATCCCGCCGTTTTCGGAAGGGGCTGAATGCGCGCGAATGCTGTGCACAAATATGTAGCAGGCAGGAAGCATCAATGCAACAAGAACCGCCCTCCACGTGGTACGGTGCGTGGTTCTTTCCCCCCTTCCGGCACAGTATCGGTTTTCAACCTTTCAAAGGGAAATTTCACACAAAGGGGATCAACTAACCACAACATAATACCGGTCGCCAAGAGCCTCGCACGAAACGAGAATGGACGTTGCATCAATGAAATAATTACAGAATTGAGCCCGTTATTCAAAGCTGCTCTGATGTGCAGTTTGTAATGGCGAATGATTGAATTTGTTCAATAAAATTGAGAATACAATGTTTGTTGAATGTAAAGCTTTTACAAAAGCATAACCTAAATAGACTCCACAACTTGTTTCGCAGTAAGTACTGTGATGGCGAGTAAAACCTGAACCATTCATATGAGATTAACATAGAGTCTAAATCACCTGTGTTCCGATGGCCATCCTTGCACTTTATCTACCGGTACTTTTCAAATCATCGAGTAGCTCCCAAACATTAACGAACTTTGGTGGAATTTCGCTCTTAATAGTGCAAAGCATGTGCTATGCATAAGCCTGCAGTAAATTTGGCTCTCACTGCATAGTGAGCTCGAAAGCCGGTAAGTGCACCTTTCTGTGCCGCGTAGCATAAGCTCACATATGTCGGGCTATCCAAGAAGACGTTCCTCGTGTAGCGAGAGACTGGTTCCGTTCTGGTCGGTGCAAAAATTTCAATGCGGCCGAGCTTGGGTCAAACTTCAATAGCAGCAGCAGCAGCATAGCAGAGTGCAGTCGAATCTAAATGAGCGCTAAACATTCGTCTTCCTTTGTGAATGGAAGGATGAACTCTGCTAATGGATTTTCGGTAATCTGGGGAAACCAAGATAGGGATGTGCCCTTGATGATTTTGATAATTTTTTTAAGTAATTCGTATTTTTGGGAGAAAGATTTTGCCGTTTGCATCTAATTGACAGAATGACAGCTTTTAAAAAGCTGACGATTATGGCGAGTTCATAACATGTCATATTTTCAAGAAATATAATGAACTAAAAAACCCCAATCGTACTTTTGGGATTTTAAAATTCCTTTCCAGTAAAACGGTCTTGATTGAAAAAGGCCAGTTTAAAATACTACGTCAGTTAGAACATCGCTATGGCCCAGTAATTTGGACGGTTGATACTAACTAAGTTCACATATTTACCTTCACAAAAAAAGCTGAGTTTTTCAATATATCACACGCCCACAGTAACCCCAACGAACTATTTGATGCCATTGAATAAGTGGGATTTTGGTTTGGAACCAGAAAACCAACTATTCGCATGAGTTATTGACTTTGCCAAGGTTTAGTGTAAAATATATAATTTGAGGGTTGTAAACTAATCCAAAAACACCAACTTTGATATGAGTATTCATAACATTTGGCCAGGGCCAAAGTAGTAATACTGCAATCCGAATCATATTTTAATTTGTGCTGCATAATTTACTCTAGGTGCGTGAACCTGCTTTATTTTAGTAAATTTATGCGCGCTAGAAAATTATTAAAGCTCTCACACAAAAATAAAGAAAACGTCAGATACTCATTATTCCCTTTAACTCTGTAATTAGAGTTTTACTAGCATTATAATGATCGATCGATCGGATGTGTGTCAATAGCAGCGCTCGGCAGTACAGCAACATATTGTTTCTAACCCTATAGCCAAGATAGCAGACAAAACACGAAATTTTGCCATCTTGCCAAGGTAAGCGAATAAATCGTTTTACTATGACCAGACAATTCATTGATAATCGAAACCTTCGGTAAATTCCCAGAGACCCAGAGACCAGTTCTACAGATAGGACTCATTCTAGCTAAATTGATTCTGATCGTGCATGGCCAGATCCATGTGGTATATCTTGGGTAAACGGTGAAATGAACTTTAAAACTGAACGTCTGTAACCCAGATTAGGAGCAGCTCAAACAGCGTCTGTCTTGGAGTGCGAGTTTTCAGATTTCTTCCCGTCTCACAGATGTAAACCTTATCACAGTGTTGGTCACTGATTTCAGAAATTCCAGATTTATCGACTCTTCAATCGGATCTCTAGTTAATTCCAACTTGCTTTTCAGTTGACTATTTCGGCTGGTTTCATTTTTCGACGGACAGGAATTATAGCTCATTCAAAGGTAATGTTTCCATCGTATGTATCATTTAGTGAAAAGCTGTCATGTTGTATTGGTACAAGTGGTTCGACGACCCAGTTTAACTCGCTTCGTACTGGTAGGCCTCCTGTTCATTTAAAATTCAAAATTCTACATTTTCCAGTAGTCTAATTACTATTATGTTTTCCCCGTACTTCTAGTTTCACAAGTTTTGTCTTACGCATACTGTTGCAAGAATTATTTCTAGTACTTCTTATTCGATTATACTGAAGATATCATCGACCTATGGCCTCCATCTTTTCGGAAGTCGCTATTTTTGTTACAGTTTTGCTTCGAAACTTGCCATAAACAGCTTAAACAGGTACGGGGATAGCGGATTGCCCATAGGTGCTCCTATCAGTTGTTTGTAGAAGTTACTCCAGAATGTGAAGTAGTTCTCCATACACAATTGTGTTACAACCGACAAATATCGATATTGCGGAGGGGTGTGTCTTGTACCGGCCCGGCTAGTCTTCTCAGGGCGGATCAGGTAAGGATGCCAAATTAAAATTGCAACAACTTATTGAAAACCCTGGTAAACTTGGAATTCCCTCGTAAATAGCTGGATAATGCGGAATATAGACCCCATAGTGGTCGTTAGCCTCTTAACCAGCAACTCCAATCCCGACCTCCTCGTGGTACCAGGTAGAACACGAGCAACCTTAGTGGAGCCGGTGTAAACTAAGGTCGTATACTAACCGGGAAGGAGATATAGTGAGTTTCGGCACTATAAGATGGCAGCCCCATCGCGGGACTCCGTAGTGTTGCCTCGTTACGGCTACACACTTAAATTAAATCACACTTACAAATTGCAAATTCGGAGCGGAATATTCGACATAGACCTAGGCGACGGAACAAGGTCGACGTATTAAGACTCGGTACTTGGAACTGCAGGTCGCTAAATTTCGCAGGCTGCGAGCGGGTGCTGATTGAACAGCTTGAACCCCGCAAACTCGGTTTCGATGCTCTGCAGGAAATCTGCCGCCAAGGAAGATCCGTGGCGGAAAGGCCCAATTTTACCAAAGCGGTGGCACTACTAATGAACTGGAAACGGACTTTGTAGTGTTGGGCGGAATGCGGGATCGCATGATAGATTGGAAGGCGATCAACGAGAGAATGTGTGTATTGAGCATAAAGGGCCGTTTCTTCAATTATAGCATCATTAACGTGCACTGCCCGCACGAAGGCCAGACGATGAGAAAGAAGCGTTCTACGCGAGGCTGGAGGCTACGTACGACAGCTGCTCGTCACGGGACATCAAGATTGTCATCGGGGATATGAACGCCCAGGTCGGTAGGGAAGAAATGTATAGACCGGTGGTATGACCCCATTGCCTGCACACCGACACGAACGATAACGGCCAACGATGTATAAACTTCGCAGCTTCCCGAGCCCTGGTGATCCGAAGCACCTTTTTCCCGCACAAGGATATCCACAAAGCCACCTGGAGATCACCTGACCAACGTACAATGAACCAAATTGACCACGTTCTCACAGAGGGCCGATTTTTCTCTAACATCTCGAACATACGCTCCCGACGGGGTGCGGATATTGATTCTGACCATTACCTAGTAGCAGTACATGTGCGCTCAAAGCTGTCCACCGTATACCGGACACGTCAAAGCCGCCCTCCTCGGCTGAACATCAGGCAGCTAGATAACCCACGAGCTGCAGAGAACTACGCGCGAGTACTGAATGAGGCACTGCCTTCTTCCGAGGAGTTAGGTGCTTCAAACCTCGAAGACGGTAGGGGAAGAATACGCTCGGCCATCGGAGAGGCACTAAGTATTGATCCTCGAAGTATACAAAATGATTGGTTTGATGGGGAATGCCAACAAGCGGTGGAGGGGAAAAACTGTTTGAAAAATTATCTAAGTATTGCCACTAGAGAGAACCTGGCCAAATACCGACGAGCTAAGAACCAGTTGATCACGATCCTGAGGAGGAAAAAGTGTCAAAAGGAAGACAGAGATCGTGAAGAATAAGAGCAACTAATCCGAACTAATGACACGCGCAAGTTTTATGAGAAGGTGGACCAAACTCGGAAGGGCTACACACCGAAACCTGACATATGTAGGGACGCGGGAGGGAATCTAATCACAGTCGAGCGCAAGGTGGTCAACAGATGGAAGCAGTTCTTCGATGAACACCTCAATGGCGAAGTCGCAGAAGGAGGTGGATCGGAAATTAATCTAGGAGCGCTTAGGAGCCGCCTACAAGGTACTCTCCCAGATCCTGTTACGCCGGTTGTCACCGATAGCACAAGGTTTCGTAGGGAATTATCAGGCGGATTTCAAGGGGGCTCGCGCAACTACGGACCAAATTTTTACTACCCGGCAGATTTTGCAGAAATGTCGGGAGTACAACGTGCCCACGCATCATATCTTTATTGATTTCAAAGCAGCATATGATACAGTCGCTCGAGACAAACCATGACAGATAATGCACGAACACGGTTTTCCGTACAAATTGACGCGACTGATCAGAGCAACATTGGATCGAGTGATGTGTTTCGTACGCATCTTTGGGACACTCTCGAGTCCCTGCGAGACGCGGCGAGGGTTGAGACAAGGTGATGGTTTATCCTACTTGCTGTTCAACATCGCTCTTGTGGGGGTGATCCGACGAGCGGGCATCGAAGCGAGAGACTCGATTATCGATGATTTTCTCTTTTTTTACGAGTACAGAAATCTGCTTAGCACCTGGGAAGATACGGTGCTATCAGACGCCTGGGAAGACATTTCAGGTAGTGTGGGACTGGCTATACTGAAAGCAAAAGCTAAATAAGCTGTCAACTTGAAAATATATCCGTGATCAGAAAAGTTTAAATATTACTGACAGATCATTCTGAACGATTTGGTTTATTGCGACCAGAATAAAATATCCCATAGAATATTTATTAAATTATAAGCAATTTCTTTGGTGTAGCCAAAATTCTAGGGTAGCCAAATTCTAGGCTTTGCAGATGACTTTGATATCATAGCCAGGAACTTTGCGACGGCGGAGGTAATCTACGCCAGACTGAAAGCGGAGTCTTGGAGAATTGGGCTAAAAATAAATGCGTCGAAGACCAAATACATGAAAAGAAGAGGCTCAAAGGAAACAAACGCGCGTCTCCCACGGACGGTAACCGTTTACGGCGACGAACTAGAAGTGGTAGAGGAGTTCGTGTATTTGGGATCGCTGGTGACCGCGGACAACAACACTAGTAAGGAGATCCAGCGGCGCATCCAAGCGGGAAATCGGGCCTACTTTACCCTTTGTAAAACGCTACGATCAGGATGCATACGCCGCCGCACGAAGCTAACAATGTACAAAACCCTTATTAGACCGGTAGTTCTTTATGGACTTGAAACCGTGACGCTGCTTACGCAGGACATACGCGCTCTTGCCGTGTCGATATTTTTCGGAGTACAAACTGAAAGCGGAGAGTGGCGGAGGCGTATGAATCACGAGCTACAGGCACTGCTTGGGGAGACTCCCATCGTACATCTAGCAAAAGTTAGCAAGCTACGGTGGACCGGACACGTCGTAAGGATGCCGGACGACAATGCGACGAAAATAGTCCTCTTAAACAACCCTACTGGCACCAGGAACAGGGGGGCCCAACTTGCACGATGGCTCGACCAGGTCGAAAGCGATTTGCGATTTCTGAGACGACTAGGAAATCGGCGACGAGTGGCCCAAGACCGAGTTGAATGGAGACGAGTACTTGAAGCAGCACGAGCCATCCCGCTGCTGAAGAAGAAGAAGAAGTATTGAAAAACTGTTAGAAAGGGAACGATCTTCGGACGAAAGGGGTTTTTAGCGCATTTAGATGTAACAGCGATACTAGAGTTTACACGATTTATTCTCTGCCGTGAAATACATTTGTTGCGGCAGGAAACCGCATTGTAGTATTCCCTGGCAGTTAGCTTCTATTGTTCTGCTGAATCTAGTCACAAAAATCTATTGTCCGTTTGACCGAACGGGATACGCAGGAGCTATTGTTCTGAATGTGGAAGAAATCTATTCACTACAAGTGTATAAAAGGCGTTCAATAAATAGCAATCAGTGTTCAGTGGACTAGCAGCCACCGCCACTGGCGGATGGTTGCCGTCAGACAATCTAGTATTTTATTTACTGTGTGAAGAAGTCAGTCTCGTTAGTAACCCTAACGACGATCACGAACAACATTTGTCCCTGCCAAATCGGAATTTCTTATAGATTTAGAACACTCTCGCCTATTTTCTTCAGCTCACCTGATCTTCTTCAGCTGACGGCTGGGTGGGTCGTTGTTGAGTTACAGGTGCTTAGTATATTGAAAAGGACTCCTATCGATTTGTGACTTTCCTAGCGGAAACATAAAAACCGTCATCATCAGGCGACATTATCTAACGGTAATATACTGTTTTACCTACTTTAATAGCTTCAGCCTGCTCCTTTGAGCACCCAAATCGGCTCACGCGGCATGTAATGGCAACTTACGTGCCGTGATTGGTTAAACGATGCGACTCTTTCTGACTTGTTCGGCTATCATTATTGATATTCTCTCTGCTGAGCACCTGGGAAGATACGGTGCTATTAGACAGCTAAGAAGACATAACCGTTCGACATAACCGTACTGTGTTGTGTACAGGAATGACTGTTGTAGTTCGACCAATAGCAGAAAAAACCCACCCCAACAAACTTGACAAGAATTAGTTCAATATGTTTTTGCCCTGATGAAGAGGAAATAAAGTCCTAGAAACGTTGGCCTAGACAGCAAATAAACTAGTTTACTAGTAACCCGATGACCAAAACGCCATCACTAAAACCAAAGCTAAGAAGACAATTCAGGTATTGTGGGGTTGGCAATACCGACGATAGGTACTTTTCTGCTTACCTAGGTAGCTTTTGGTTCCTAACGCGCCGATGACCACATCGATATGGACCGAAAGCCTTCGCTTGCTGCCATATACCGCAGAGCTATTAGACATCATACGAGACAATGCCGAAATAGCTGTGGAAGCCTTCTTGTAGGCATAGTCGACGTGATTCCCGAACTTGAACTTGTCGTCGACCATGACTCCCAAGAGTTTTAAAGACCGTATTGACAAAATAGTGCAGTCCCCGATGTTGATGTTTGCTTACTGTACCGACTTGTGGTTGTTCACCACGATAACCTCCGTTTTATGATGCGTCGTTGCGACGCGTAGATTCACCGTGGACTTCCAAGGGGATGTTATCCGTAAAGCCGACAATCACAACTCCTACTGGTAACTTTAACTACAACACCTCGTCATACATGACGTTCCACAACACCGGGCCCAGTATGGAACCTTGCGGACCCCCTGCGGTGATTGGAACACACTTCTGACCCTCCTCCGTGTTGTAGTGTAGCACACGATTCTGGAAATAATTTTTCAGAATCCTGTACATCGACAGGGATTTAGCGATCTCAAAGAGTTCCTCGTGCGTAACCGTCGTTTCCTCCCCGACCACTAAGCCGCCGTCGTCCACGTTACTTTGGATGTTCGACAGAGAGGCCGACCATCTTACGCTATGGTCTTAGATACCGGAACGTCGGCCGTGGGACGAGTCAGCGTCCTGAGGCCAGGGCCTTAGCTCGTGGTGCGAAAAGAGGCCCTCGATGTTCCACTCCAGCATCTCTGGGATCGCTCTGCGGGGCCCTTGGTTTTTGCCATTACGACCCTGTAGGCAGAGATGGCATAAACCGCAGCACAGACCATAAGAGACACATTCTTAAACAACACAACACGCTCTTTCGTATTTTACGCGCACCAAGAAAAGGCAGTCGCAAACGCAGTGTGATAAATTTGCTGCGTGCTTTACCACACCAAGAGCCGCACTCTGCGCGGATGGATTGTACACCCTGCGCTGGGTCAATTGAAGCGGTGTGATTGAAAAAAACATTTTTACTGTTGCGTCACCTGATCCGTACTAACTTAACATAGACCATATTAGTTGTTCAGTGCAGCGTGTATTTTCTCTTTTAAAAGGGCAGAAAATTTGTAAATACAAAACAATTTTTTTGCGTTAATTCCGCACGGAGTGTTGCAAATGGCAACACCAAGTGCTGTTTGGATGATCACTCACTGGGCGATTTTCACCAAGTGCTGTCGTCCCAAGTAACAATTCATAGCCACTTGGTTTTACTTGAATTTTATAAAAGTTTTATTGCGGTATGAATCATTACCACTGGATTTATGGTGGTATTGCGCAATACCAAGAGGATACGAGTCCAAACACACTTATAGCTAGCTAGAAAACCATAATAAAACTGTTAATAAAGCGAATTTATTATGGTTGCTTATATTACCACGTTAAAACTTGTTGGCTGCACCACGTCTGCTATAAACTTACCATAAGTGTGGCGTAGCAACACAAAATGGCGCACCAATCGGAATTGATCTTATCACGGTTACTTGTCAAACCGCAATAAATCTGTTAGTTTTATAGAGCTATTAAAATGGTACCACCCTAACCAAACAGTTTTTTTGCTGCTATTATGAAGAATACCAAAGTTCAACACCAAAATCATTTTTTTATGCGAAGCCATATTGCCATATTCTAGTATTTTGTTTTAGCTCGCAAACAACAATTCATCAAAGCAAAGTATTTTGCAGAAAGAAGGTCATTATCAATCGGTTTTCCTGTCAGAGGAAGCAACTAAAATAATTTTGCTAGAAATTGAGATTGACTAACTGAATATTTTCAATTTGTTAAAACAACCAGTTTTCGAAAATTGCAAAATTTCAGTGGCGCGCTGATTTTATCGACCTATCATATCAAAATGCACGATGAAATTGAATGCGCACATAGTGCAAACCAACGAAATTGCTTAAAATTAATAAATATTCTATGGGATATTTTATTCTGGTCGCTATAAACCAAATCGTTCAGAATGATCTGTCAGTAAAACAAAACTTTTCTGCTCACGGATAGGGGAAATGTGTATAATGTGCCCCCCCTAAGAATAAATGGATATATCTCCGTTATACTTCCCCAAATTAACGTTACAACTACGTGCATATGTTGGTATTTAAGCTGACAACCAATTGCAATTGTTTATTTCATTTAGTATTGTGGAATAAACATGCTAGGAATTATTTAATAAAAGTACCTAAATGTTATGTTTCTCGTCTGCGCGGGGTAAAATGCCCCACCTGCGGTATAATATGCCCAATGCGGTAATTTGAGTATTTCTACCAGTGTCAGACCAACTCTATTTTGTAGAAAGTAAAACTATTTCCTTTCTTTTGCAAAATATCGTTATTTTATGTAAAATAAACCTAGTTTCGGCCTTCTGGTGCACTTTTTCTTTTCTGCATGGGGCACATTATACTGCAGCTGTGGCGTTTTGTACCGGGTAGTTGAATTACCTAAAATTTGGACGTTGGTAATAAATTATTCCCACCACGGTTGCTCTACAATACTAATTGAATTAAATAATGGCAATTGGCTTCAACTTAGATCTGTTTACCTATGTTTATAGCCACATTTGCAAGGGGGCAAATTGCACCACCGCAAGTGGGGCATATTGGCCTGCTTTTACTTATTTGAAAAAATATTTAATGCTAAAGCAAATCAAGCGTTTCATACCGTTATTTTTGGCAGGGATGTCTTTTTGAAGTTCACTTTACGCAATCGAATCGCAACAACCCGTTATTTACAGATTTTGACAAGAAAATAGCTTATGGAAATGACGCCAAAAGTTACATCGGAAGCTGCTCAAAAACAAATTTATTTTTGTTTTGTTTTTACAGCATGTGAAAACTGTCATACTTGCATAGTAGGCTAGTTCCATCAAATACTATGGTTTCTGGGTGGTTTTGCATTTTGATTTCGCTTGTTTAGCGAAAAACGAAGGGGGGGCACATTGCCCAGGGGGGGCACGTTATACACAATTCCCCTATATTTTCAAGTTGACAAAGCTACCGAACTTATCTGGCGTTTGCAAGTAAAGCGAAAAGCAAAACGCGAAAAGCATAAAGCGAAAAGCAAAAAGCGAAAAGCTTTTTTAAATTATGGCGATGGCTGTCAAGTAGCGAAAGCTTAATCGGTTTTATTGCTGCTTTTAGCAGAGCGTGATACGACTACTTGAGTGTATAGCCTGATTCTTATAGCGGTTATGAAAACATTCTAAGGCGTGGGCCACTTGGTCAGAAAGCAGTTTTATAGCGGTCATCAGAAAGTTCTGGTGGAGCTCATAGTTTTACTAGCGGTTTTATGAAATTGGTCATGAAAACTGCTATACGAACGTAATAAAACTTGGAATTGTTACTTGGGGTTCGCTCCCACTCCGGTTTCGCTCGTACGCTGTGTGCATATTAGCTGTAGAGGTGTGTTGCCGAATCGCTCTGTGCGACAAGGCATAATATTGGAACATTGGGCGCATAGTGTGAGCGAATGACAGCCCTGCCTGTAGGCATCACTCCACGGTTTCGCATTGGCGCTAGCACATTACCTTTCAAAGCAGGTTCGTTAACTAGCTTTTATCCCACTCTTAAGCGCTGAGCGTGCAGCAACAAGTGCTACTCGACATTCAGCCCTGCTTTCGTCCGAACGAGCTCTTTGCATATTTCTCCTCGCACGAAAGCACGCTTCGCGGAGTTCCGCAATTTCATCTGTCCACCAGTAGGCCGGTGACCTCCCACACCTAGGACGGCCTTTCCTAGACATGGTGGCATCACACGCTCGCGACAGTACCTCAACCAAATGATCAGCGTCCGGATCGGGCATAGCGCGATCACCGCACTCTCTACGGATCGCTTCTACAAATACTTCGGGATCGAAGTATGATGTCTTTCATCCACGGCTGGCTGGAGTGTCGGCCCGCCTCGTTATCTGACCGACACCATAGTGGTCCGCCTGATAGTCACTGTGAGTGTAGCCATTGTCTACCCTCCTGTCTCCTATCAGACCAGGACTGCCGAGAGTGACGTCGATGATGATCGATGTTCTCTGAGTATCTGGAGAATAGTCGGGATACAAAACCCGTCTACGGAAGCATTGATTGAGCGGAATGATTTAACTGAAGTTCAAATTGTAGCATCGTTAAAGAGCCTTTAAAGGGAGTGCTACAGTTGGTAATTACGGAGATCTGGGAGAAGAATTTGATATCAAAGAAGTGGATGGAATGCTACAAGGAACCCTCCCAAATACTATCAGTCACCTCTGACTGAGACCAAAAGAACTTGCGGGGCAATAGCAGGTGGGATTTATGGGTGCCGGCCACCACTAGAGTAATGTTGCAAACAGTTCAACCGATTGACACCAGCTATGGCAAGGTATGCATAATTACGAATTTTTAGAAAAATAGACACGATTAGACAAAGTTTTACAGAATGATGTAACTTGTTGGAGTTTCGGGAACCCTCTCTAGTGTAATCTGAGAAACGGGGATAGGCATAAGTGCTACGATTATCTGAAAATTTAGCTTCACCGATGACATGTACGAAACTTCGAAAAGATATCAGACACGTAGATCAAACTAAAGTGGGAAATAAAGCCTACATAGGAAAATGGGCAACAATGCTTTGAGGACAATATGCATGGGAGGTTCAAGAGAAGCAAATGTCAACCTCCCTTCACATATTCCAATTAGTGGGGACGAAATCGAGAGAACGTGGACGATTTTGCGGTAAAAGCACACTCGTAAATGGTTTTAATTGCTCTCTTGAATCCGAATTACAAATAATTACTCAACTGGACAATAAATTAATACGAAAATATCTCGTGTATTGCGCTATTTCGGTACAATGGATCAAACAAAATTCATAGCTCCACATCAATAACGCAGCAGTCACAAACTTGGACACAAACACGCGGCTCGTTTTTAACTTTACCATTTTAATTAATTAACGATCGGTTTTATCTCACATGCTATTTACTACTACTGCCCAACGAACCGAAGCACACGCCACGCCACACAACACACACACCAAATTGAAATAGATCACTTTTCGCGGACTAATGGCGGAAATCACAACATACGCCACGAACATTTAATCACCTGCCCAAACCGCCCGGCCCATCACCAAGTCCGCCACCGATCCTGTACCCATACGGGTATGAGGTAGGAAGGTACTAGTTGTCAATGAATCATTATGTCACACGCCGCGACCCACAGAGTAAATGTTGAATTAATTTCCCATCGACTAATTACCGTCAATTTCAGATACAAGAGCAGCCAAACTGATTGAACGACGTTAATTTAGTCACACGTTTGAAGTATGTGGGTGGGTTTGGGTGTTGAATCCTTGGGTGTTTCGGATGCTGACTCAAAAAACGCATTGCGTTGGTTTCCAATTTTTTGTTTTATTCTTCTTCCACGAACGCGGTATTTATCCATCCAAGTATGTTACAGCAGCTTACCTATAGGTCTGTGGGAAACTTACACTAAAGTGAGAGAGTCTTATTTCAGGAGAAATTATGTCACATTTTTTGAACTATTTACATTTTAGCTTTCGTAGCGGTTAGTTTTCGAGTTTAGTAACTGCAGCCGCAGGCTGCAATTTCAATCTTCAAACGGTTCGGACGGTTATTGTACAGCAGATTTTTTTTTGTTGTTTTTCATTTTCCGATTGTTTCACTTGATCACGGAACGGGAGTTGCTTGGGGAATTAATAACTTTCTAGTTTAAGTTTTATTCTTGTAATTCAGTTACAACGTAGCTTCGGCGTTATGCATTCTTTCCATCTTTTTATGGTACCTACAGAGTTTTCACTTTAAATTTATTGCTTTCTTCTTGCTCCGTACACACAGAAAACAGGCGATGACGATTTTATTTATGCTAACCTAATTAGAAAGCTAGGCGCTTGATAGTTTTGATGCGAAACCGAAAGTTTTCTCAAGCATAATTAACATATTTTCACTATCACTAGAGCCGCTAAAGTAGGTACAATTTTGAACTGTTAACGTAGATAAACGTCCTGATAATAACAAGCTTCGCCTTTAGACAATACTGTTTCTGTACATGGGTTACTCTAGGATATATTCGTTTAACTGGACATTTTTCTTACGGTCTAACATAGCTGTAGATTTTTAGCTGTTTTCGATTTTAGTAACTTTCGCACGAGTGTGTGTTGCCATCAATGGGGTGGCATAGAGTGTTCGTTTGAGTATTTGAGTCTGTGCAAATAGGATTGTTTTACGCGAATATCGATTAATCACTAGATTAACACTCATTATTTCCATATCGCTGCTCTGATATGAAAGGAGTAACTTTCGTGCTGCGAATTACCCTCTTTTTTTATCAAAATATAGGAGAGAATTTGAGAGTCGAATGATTATTCAAGAGATGGAAAGGTATAAAAAGAAAAAAAAACAAACTTCTTGACTAGTAATTTTTAATTATTTAGCTGATAAATTTAGCATAGTAAAAAGTCACTGGTTAAAAAGACAAAATCCTATAATATGTCAACAATGCCACAAGCACAGTCAGAGTTTTTGTAAAAATTTAATAGTAGATAATTTACATTATTTTTAAAATTCCAAAAAATGATTTAAATAATTTCTAATCCTTTCAAGGATATAGAGAGTAAACGAATAAATTATAAGTAAAGGGAACATTTCATACCAAACACCAGGCAGTTTAATTATTAACCTTTTCATTTTTAAGTTTCATCATTTCGCAGCAATATTTTTTTTACAAAAACACTTCACCTTCTTAATTCCTCCAAAGAGGAAGTACCGCAATCAGTCTTAGTAAATAGTACTCTCATCTACATGAATCTCCGATCCATTCGGGTGCACACCTCCGTACACCAGCAGCACCATTTCCAGCACAACACAAATCGACGACGAAACGCTAACAGGACATCCATAATTTACAGCACCACCGACCAGCAGTTCAGTGGCCAACGGAAAAATCACGGTTGTTCCACCATTTCACCTATCTACCTATCAGACCAGACCAGTATAATCGGGGACGAGGACACACACTCCGCCACCACAGGACGACGAACCCCAAAAACGACACACGCGAACCGCACTCCTCAGTCTTGCGTCCATTCTGCGTCGCGGCGGCGTCAGAATAAGTTATTATAAATAGTCAACCCAGCCGGTACGCAATTCTCAGACATCCTCACCGTACTCGGAGGCGGACCGATAGCTGATGACGCTGCGATTGCCGGTCGGATGGTAGACGGCATCACCCTCACCGTCACCGTCGCCATTGCCGCCACCAACGTCACCGTTCGGCTCCCGTGGCCGCATCGATCGGGCAGAATTTTGGTAAATGTTAGCCAAATGACCATTCCAACTGTTGGCATTGTTCGGATTTGTTTCCCCTATCTTTATGTACAGCTGCTCCTGTGCTCCTAAATTATTAAGCGAGGACATTTTCTTCCTTTGACTTTGCTGCTGCTGCTGCTGATACTGCTGTTGATTACCATATTCACTTCCAGCATCCTCCAACGCGCCGCTGCCGCCACCGCTGGTAGCCCGGCCAGTCGACCCGAAACTAATCCTCAGATTATTGATCGGAGTACGGGCTAATTTGAAGCGATTTTTTCTTATTGTCCCGAATGGTGTGTGCGGCACCGAGTGGCTACTGCTGGGTTGGAAGATTTTGCTCGTTTCCGAACGTCCACCACAGCCGCCGCTGCTGCTGCTGCTGCTGGCGCTGCTTCCACTGTGGTTAGGAACCAATTGATAGCCTCCATTACTGGTGCCACCATTGCTAATATTATTATTGTTGTTGTTGTTGTTGCTGCTGCTACCGATGCAGCCGCTGTTCAGCGAAGCCAGCTTATTCTCGGTGATATTGATTTTCTCATTTGGATTGAAATATGACTCCGAGTATACGTTTCGACTGTAGTTACCTGATCTTGTGGCACCCCCAAGCAAGCCTCCATTTTCGCAGTTTCCATTCACACCGGAATCCACTGCCGTAGCGGTTATCGCCGGATAAGAATCGTTGCTGTAGTACATGCCTCCACCGTAGACCGACTGTTGGTGATGAATGTTGTCTACGGAGACTCCACCACCCGATGAGGTCGTAATAAATCTGGAATTGCCTATCAGAGTTGTCGTTGCGTACGGAGCAGGCGAACGGGTTCCGCTGTACTCCGAAGGGGTCTTGCTGGTGGTATTATTAGTTGGAGCATTAGGGTTAAACGATGACACTTCGGCGTAATCGGTGGGATACTCCGTGTAATCTATCCCCACGTATCGATTGTGACTATTCTGATCCGATGTGCAAACTGGTGCATAATCTTGGATGTGGTCTTTTGGTCGACTCGGATGACGCCACAGTATTGCCGATGGATCCGTCCAGTAGGCATCGTTGTTCTGCGGTAGGGATGGGAACTTCAGAACTCCAGGAGTGTGATGACCTGCGAAAACGAGATAAGTCCAACATTATATCTAAGGGAAACAAAACCATTAGCTTCAAGCTTACTTCCTAGGGCAGCCAACGCCGACTGCTTCATCAACATTTGTTTCCGCTTGACGAAGACCATCGCACCGAACGAAAGCATCATCAGGACCAGTATGGTCCCCAGGGTGGCAATAAACCATGGCTTCGTAAGGATGTCATCCGCGTTGTCGTGGTTGATCGGATATCGATGCGAAGTTTGATCCAACTGTTTCGTCAACGGATCTAATCGCAGAGTAGCCGGAGTACTGTAAGGACCCAATCCGACGGTGGTTGCAGCCGCCAAACTAACCGTATAGGTTACTCCCTCAGTCAAATTTGCCAACAGCAAATTTGGGGAAGCAGCGTCGATCGTTACATTGCTCAAAACCTTACTGTAGTTGGAACGTACATCCAGACCACGTACAATTACGTGGTACGTTTGAAGAATACCTACAGTTGGGAAAAACAAGCTTTTAGGTTTGTTCGAAAAAGAAAAGTTAGCAGCAACCTACCGTTAATCAATCCAACAGGAGGCGGTTTCCACTTTAAATAAACTGCTGAAGAGTTCAGCAATAGAGCTTCCATGGCGGTTGGTGGAGCACTTGGAACTGAAGCGAAAACAAACAAAGTAACGAACACATCAAACAACGCATTCTACTATATTTAAACTCACCATCTTCCAGAGTTCGTGCCAGCCGCGAATTCGACGGTTTGCCTTCGACCGTTTTGTAAAACGGTACAATGAAAAACTCGTACTCGGTAAACTTGCGCAGTCCACTGACGGTGCACGAAGACACACTGCCTCCGTTCAGTACCGTTAGCATCTTATACGAACGGTCCGAATCCTGTTCCAGGTTGCGAGCGTAGATGTAGAACCCTTCAACGTATTTGCCGTTAATAATCTAGGGACGAAAAGTTATATTCAATTTCATTGGGTTTCAAAAATCGCTGGTAAATGTTGATAACAAACCTCCCAAACGAGTTTCATCGCACTGGAATCCACCGAAGTGGCGTTAACGAGTTCGACAACGTCCCCCGACAGTAGGCTGGCTCGGGCTTCGCTCATGTCCAGTCCGGAGTTGAGTTCGTTCTAAAGATTTACAATAAACAAAACAAAAGAAAATCTTTTTAGATTATAGAAATTGATGTATGAATAATTATAAAAATTGGCAATGTTCTCCAATATTTGAAAAGACAATCCGTTCAGCAATGGAATGGATATCAGTTTTACCAACAGAAGGTGATAAGAGATGAAAAATGGAGAAGACAACCAGAAGAAATAGTACAAATCAACGTGTGCCGTGCTTTTGAAGTGTGAAAGGTTGCCAGTCACGAACGGAGTATTTAATACAGACATTGATACAGTTTTGGGGGAAGCTGAGGTGTAAGGGTTTTTTGTTTTTTCTGGTAGTATCGTATAGAAAATATATGTAACGCCATTTCTTCTTTGTAAATTACAGCAGGTATGAGCTAGACCAGTGATAGCCAAACTATGGCCCGAGTGACCCGTGAATTATTTTGAGGAATGTCGGAAGGGAATAATTTTTATAGGTTGATGAGGTTATCGAGGTTTTAATGATCGAGAGAGATTTAATCGTGATGCCTTAGTAAAACTAATTATTTTTTGTTGCGTTCAGGGATATCGAGGCCGTACAATATATAATGAGCGATCAGAAGTCATTGTGACCTGCAACTTTCATAGCGAGAGCTGATATGGCCCGCACCATGTCTATACCTGGGCGCCACTAAAACTATCCAATAAAACAATTGGATTTAACTATGAAAAATTTGAAACATCTTATTTTCCTATTGGATGTGGAATGACGAAATCATCTACAAGCTTTTAAGTGGCCAGCACGGATTGACTGCTCTGTCGGCGGCATATCACTCTAAGGCAGTTTTTATGTAATAGCAGGATGCCAAATTCGGCCATAACAGCACGGGAGAATTGTGTTGCCTCAGGGTAGGCTACAGATGGTCTCCAGACGCACCGTCGTTTTCGTGGTCAGCAGCCTAGAGCCGGGGAGGCTGGTACTGTTTCAAGCAGTAGTCTCCATTCAACTCGATCTTGGGCCACTCCTCACCAATTTGCCAGTCGTCTCAGAAGTCGCAAACCGCTTTCGACCTGGTCGAGTCGCCTCTCCAATGTTCGTTGTGCCGGTGGGGTTTTTACAGAGAACTGTTTTTGTTGCACTGACTGTCGTCCGACATCCTTTCGATGTGTCCAGCGCAGCCCACCGACTTTCGCCAGATGTAAGGTTGGAATCTCTCCAAGCAGTGCCTGTAGCTCATGATTCATGCGCCTCCGCCACTCTCCGCTTTCAGCTTGTACTCCACCAAACATCGTCCGCAGCATCTTCCGCTTGAACGTGGTAACGGCGTGTATGTCCTCTGTGAGCAACGTCACAGCGTCAAGTTCATAAAGAACTATCGGTCTGTTAAGAGGGTTAATCATAGCGTTTACTGCAGCTACTCGCATAATAGTCTCATTTTCTATAGAGTTTCCTATATAAATGGGACTGTTATGCGAGTAGCGGCAGTTTAGTGAAGGGCAAATTAGGCCCGATTTCCCGCTTGAATGTGCCGCTGGATCTCCTTACTAGTGTTGTTGTCCACGGTCACCAGCGATCCCAAATACACGAATTTACTTACCACTTCTAGTTCGTCACCGTTAACGGTTACTGTCCGTGGGAGGCGCGCGTTTGTTTATTTTGAGCCTCTTCCTTTCACGTATTTGATTTTCGGCGCATTTATTTTTAGCCCAAACTTCCTAGTCTCCGCTTACAGTCAGGCGTCGATTGCCTCCACCCTTGCAAAGTTTCTGGGTATGATATCAAAGTCATCTGCAAAGCCTAAGAGTTGGCTTAACTTCGTTTTGCCTCCTTCTGCAACTTCTCCACTAAGGTGTTCATCGAAGAACCGCTTCCACCTGCCGACCACCTCGCGATACGTGATTGGTTCACCTTCTGGTAAAACTTGCGCGTGTCATTAACTCGAATTATTTGTTAGTTGTTCCAATTCTTCGCAACCTTTGTCCTCCTTTTGACGCTTTCCAAACATGAGTTAACCTAAATTTCTTGATGGACTTTCTCGGTTGCAATGAAAATGCTCGTGTAACGCTGGGTGGGTCAAAACTGATGTGGTTGCCGAGGTGGCCGGGTAACTATATGAAGTAATGGAAGAGTTCATATACCTGAGTGCGCTCGTGCCGCGAATCGGGTTTTCTACAAAATACGTAACCAATCGAAGCCGCACTTCGACGAACATCTGATTGGCGGCCAGGCGGAGAACCATGGCGGCGGAGAAAGCGATTTCGACGGTGCAACAAACGGCAAAGAGGTGCCAGCCCAAGGAATAGGCGAAGTTATGGAGGCCATCATGCAGCTAAAGAACAACAGCCGAGAAAGATGGCATCAGAGCGGAGCTCATTAAAATGGGACCAGAAAAGCTGGCCGTTTGTATGCACCAGCTAATTGTAAGAATTTGGGATACGGAACCGCTACCGGAGGAGTGGAAAGATGGGGTTATCTACCCAATCTATAAAAAGGGCGGCAAGTTGGACTGTATGAACTTTCGAGCGATCACCGTTCTCAAGCCCGCCTATAAAGTGCTGTCCCAAGTCATTTTTCGCCGACTATCACCAATTGCGAACAGATTTGTGGAAACTTATCAAGCCGGCTTCGTCGAAGGTCGGTCTCCAACGGATCAAATGTTTACACTGCGGCCAATCCTCCAAAAGAGCCGTGAATACAGAGTTCCCATGTATCATTTGTTCGTTGACTTCAAAGCCGCATATGATACCATCGACCGGAAAGAGCTATAGAAAATCATGAATGAGAACAGCTTCCCCAGGAAGCTCATCAAACTGATTAAATCAACGATGGATGGTACAGAGTACTGTGTTAGGATTTCGGGTGGATTGTCAAGTTCATTCGAATCACACAGAGGGCTTCGTCAAGGTGATGGTCTTTCATGCCTGCTGTTCAACATAGCGCTACAAGGTGTTATGAACCGAGCGGATATCAACACGCGGGGCACGATATTCAACAAATCTAGTCAATTCGTCTGCTTTGCCGATGACATGGATATTATCGGCAGAACATCTGTGGCGGTGGCTGAACAGTACACCAGACTAAAGCGCGAAGCAGAAAAGATTGGGTTAAAGGTAAATACCTCTAAAACAAAGTACATGCTGGCCAGCGGAACCGAAGCCGAACGACGCCGCTTGGGCAGTAGTATATTGATCGACGGCGTGAGTTTGAGGTAGTCGACGAATTTGTCTACCTTGGTTCACTGGTAACGGCGGACAATGATACCAGCCGTGAGATTCGGAGGCGTATTATCAGCGGAAGTCGTGCTTACTTTCGGCTTCACAAGCAATTACTGTCGAGCAGACTAAGTCCCCGTACAAAGTGCATCCTGTAAAAGACTCTGATTAGACCGGTTGTTCTCTACGGACATGAAACATGGACAATGTTCGAGGAGGACCTGCGAGTGCTCGGAGTTTTTGAACGTCGAGTGGTAAGAACGATCTTCGGCGGCGTACGGGAGAACGGAGTATGGAGGCGGATGATGAACCATAAACTCGCACAGCTCTTTGGCGAACCCAGTATGGATGGACAGGGCATGTTGCAAGAATGCCGGACAACTACCCTGCAAAGATGGCGTTCGCCTCAAATCCGGTAGGAACACCAGGACGACCAGGAGCGCTGCGAGCAAGATGGTTAGACCAGGTGGAGCGAGATCTGGCGGAGAGTACTCGGTGTCCGAGGAATTGGAGAGCGGTAGCCCTCAACCGAGTTACATGGAGAAACCTTGTTCAACAGGCTTTGTCAAGATCTGTGAGCATAACTTGGAAAAAAAACTTCAAACTCTATATCACAGTGTAATAAATAAAATCAAGCTTGGTCTGCCACAAAAAAATCGTAACGTCTACGCGTACTACCAAAACGTGGGTGGAATGAATGTAAGAGGCTACGACTATTTGCTACCATGTGTTGACACTTCATTTCAAATAATTGTCTTGAATGAAACTCGAATCGACTACTGACCACTAGCTGTCCTCCCAAAATAGGTCGAGGTATACTGATCGATCGAGCCGTAATCCAAGATCCCCAGAGTCTGGTTAGTATCGGCTCTCTACCATTTAGGAAGTGTATATTAATTACCATATACTCAAGTATTTGTATCGTAAAATATCCTTGATCTGTCCCATACTATATGTATATACTACTACCATCTCCTAAACAATTAAATGAGGATATGGACAGGGAGCACTAAACAAAAATTGTGAGAACGTGGTATTCGATCTACAAATTAAGACTCGTGATATAATATGTCATCATATAACTTCAAATTTTCATTTGTGATCATGTGAGAGCTTACAATTTCCCAAATGAAAAAATCGATTTACCATCTTACATCATTGAAATTTGAAATCTATGTCTGTTCGTAATAAATAAATAGGCTAAAAAATACTCACCATTCCAACCATAATCGGTTCCGACATCGGACTAGGCAGCGAAACACCATGCGAATTCTCCGCTCGCACAACAAAATAGTAGGTTATACCCGGTCCAAGTCCCCGTTGTGTCCAGCTGGTATCCAGCACCTTGCTGGCCATTTCCACCCAACCGTCGGTAGCATTTCGGCCGAACATCTCCACCATATAGCCCACCAAGCTGGATGCTCCAACGGCATTGCTTCTGACCCAAGAAATTGTAACACTGCTATCGGTCACATCCGTCACCTGAGGCTTTCCCGGAGAACCGGGAAAAGTCGACGCCTCCGGCGCACGATAGAACTTGATGTTCGGATTCGTAGGAACATCCAGCCGCAACGCTGCACTCCAAGTTGACTTTCCCGTTTTGCTACTAGCCACGCAAGTGTACAACCCAGTATCATCGTCTTTGTTCAAATCAGAAATGGTCAACGTTCCAGAATCACTTATGTTGATTCTGGCGGTTGTAAGAATCGGAATTCCATCTCGATACCAAGAAATCACCGGTGTCGGAACACCAGTCGCCCGACACGGTAAAATTGCTACCGATTTGATGGGTAACGTTTGATTAACCGGTCCCTGCTGGATCAGTGGTGGTGGTCGATCATCCTGAAGATTCACGCTGAGCACAACCCGGGTGCTGACACTACCCACACCATTAACGGCACTGCATACGATCACCTTTCCATTGTCGACACGATCAATGTTCGAAACTGACAATATGCTGGTACCGTCGGCATTCTCCGTCACTTCAATGTTGCCAAAGCGGGTTTCCGGAAACAGCAAGCTTCGATTTCCTTCAAGCGACCAAAATAAAGTCGGATGCGGATGTCCGACCGCTTGACACTCGAACAGGGCCTCGGAGCCCAGTTCGACGATTTGGTTTTTCGGTCGTACGATAAAACTTGGTGGTGCTGTTAGGTAAACGAAATAACATTAGGAAATTGGTTTTCACAGTGCAAAAGGAAAACTTACAATGTACGATCAGATTCCCGGAAGCAGTAATTGAGCCCACAGCATTATCGGCTTCACAGCTGTACTCGCCCATATCCTCCACGGTGATATCGTCGATTCGCAAACTCCGATCTTCCAGCACGTGGACCCGACCTGTGCAAAGATAAATTAATTAAAATAATTAAATTTCTCAATTAGCTTGGTCGATCGATCTAACAAAAGCTAGATTCTGTTGATAAAATCAGACATACACCAGTGGATTATCAGGCATTTAGTTGAGCAATTGCAGAAAGAGCGTAAAACCGCAATCAATTACTCCTCCATCCGAAGCCAACAATAATTTCTGGTGAAATATTCTGGTGCCTAAGCATGCAACACCGTTCGGTGGTATTTATCCACCAACACATTCGAAAGATAGCGCGGTTAGAACGGCACTAGGCTGTTCTTTGCGTATGATCCTTACCTAGAGGCATATTGCCGCCGGATGCTGAGCGCCGCCACAGGACGTCCGGAACCGGTTCGCCACCGACACGGCACTGAAACACCACCGAGCTGCCGGCCACTGCCGTCTGGTTTTGTGGGCCACGTATCAGGAATGGTTTCACTGTTGGGACGAAACCGAGAATTGGAAAGCGAAGCCGGTTAATTTATCATAAAGGTACAACTTGTCCGTCGATGATGGTTTGAATATTGAACCCGTGAAAGGCTTATGTTAGGCGTGCCCCGCCGTGCCAACTGTTCGAGCTTATTAGTTAGCGACTGGTTCCGATTGTGGTGAAGAAAAGTGAGCAACAGTATAGGTACTTACCGTGTACACGCAGGAATGCGACTGTCGACTCTCGAATGCCGACAACATTTTTTGCCACACACTGGTATCGGCCGTCGTCCGACTGGCGAGCATCCTGGATGGCCAGGTTGCCTCCGTCGACGATGCGTATTCTGGAAAATATGAGAAAGAAACATTACGTTTATTAGGTAACTAGATTTCTAAGTGCCACAGTAATTTAGAAAAAAAAAGTATGAGAAATTTGAATTGAATTTTTTTAAGCTATTTTTCATAATATTTCACTATTAAGCAATTTAAAGCTTAAAACGCAGACAAACAGACTTTGTCTGAAGCGTAGAGCTGGGCAAGCTTGTGCTGTATCAAGAACACGTCTCCACAGCACTCTGTCTTGTACTAATTCCTAGATAATCTCGACACTCGTAAGTCAGCTTCGGTCTGGTAGAGCCAGCTCGCTGGCGCTGGGCTTCGCCATTCCTGATAGCGGTGAACTCCTCCTTGAAAAGAACAGATTTCACCGTGTTTGGTATCCATGCGACATGGCCGGCCCACTGTAGTCTCCCGAATTTCACCAGGTATTCGATGAATATCTTTTCAAGTAGTGCCTGCAGCTCGTGTTTTACGTGCCTACGCCACTCCCCACTTTCCGTTTGTATTCCATCAACAACCAAAAGTAGCGGGTTTTCCGACGGAGGCTGATTGATGGTTGCACTTGCGTATAAAGATTTGAATGTGAATTTTCCAACTACTTACAGCTCAATCAATGTCTACGAACCGACAAACAACTAGTAGAACGTGCATTTAGTTTTAGTATAAAGCAGGTTGGCGTAACGCTGTTTAGTACAACGCTTTTTGGCATACAACCATTTTCATTATCATAAGGGACCATTTGGCATAACGGCTTTTTGACGTAATACTTTAAAAATATTTTACATTTCGCAGATGATAAAGGGTGAGATGGCCGAAGGCTATGGGTGTTGCTGGCGACCAGCCGTCGGAAATTAAATCTGTCTAGGTTCATTCGTTTTCTCAGTTACAAACTCATTCGGTCTCACATCGACTCACTCTATGTAATAGAAAGCGGTGAAGTAAATTTCAAACTGAGTCGATTGGATCCCTTGTAAGCTCACGGCAAATCTGCCTGCTTATTTTTTAGGAAATCTGTGACAAACTCAGTGCTTCTCGATGCCAAGCATTCTGGTTGCTTCAACTCTTCAAGTTTTTACGTATATCTCTGGTCGAATAAAACTGTACAGTAGAGTAAAAAAAGCATCTAAAATTTGCCTCTTATTTCAACCCACATTTTAGTCTGTTTATGTTAATACGCTGGATAATACTTCGTGAACCAGCAACCAGACTAAGAGCTGGCAATATCGCTGGACCAAGATCGTAGGTGCACATTATCCCTAATGGGCATTATGCTTATTATATATTATGCCTTTCGCACATTATGCCTATCGTCCATTATGCTTTTCATTCATTATGCCTAATGTCCATTATGACTAATATCCGTATGCTTAACGTCCGTACGTCCATCGTCCGTTGCCTAATGGGGTACACCCAAAGAGCAGGAAAAAATTTGGTAAGTGGCATAAATGGGCTAAGCGAAACATCCGACTTGATGTCGAATGCCTGAGAGTAGTAGGTTGAAACAACTGAACAAGAAGTCAAGTCTTGAAAATGACTTCGCGTCATAACAAGAGTCGTCGTCGGAAGAAGAGCGAGTACGAATAGTGTTCACCAGCGCAGAAGACAGTTTCACTAGGGATGACGTAAGAAGTTTCTACAAAATAGTTAATGGCGCCAAAAGCAGGAATTTTCATCAAAAACACAAATAACTTACTGAAAAACCTGCGATTACACCTAAGTGGAAGCAACACTTTCAAATTTTGCTGAATAGCTGCCTAACACAGAGGATATAAAATTGCGAACGATTAATCAGTGGAGCCACAAATACACTAATACAGGAGGAGCATAAAATAGCTATCAGAGAGCCGAAGAATTGTAAGGCTGCTAGCAATGCAGCCGAACGAAGCGATCTACTGCTGAAGATCTACTCATACAAGTGCCGGAGGAGTGGCTAGGCGGGTCATCATATCAAAAAACACACCGATTCTATTGTGGCAACCTGGTGTACCATATTAGAGGACTTGACTGGATTGTGTAATGTGTGTTGCTCACAAAGGAAGTTAGGGGTAGCGTGTAAGTGGTGTCTACCCAGCAGGTTAGTCGAAGATGGAATGTCTCATTGGCGATCTACTGCCAAATTGAACCTGCGATTACGGGAAATAGAAGATGGGGCTCAGGTTTGTGACTGTTTGTGTTGTTTTGCCAGAAGATTTGGGCTATAGAAGGAAAGGAAAGCTGGATCATTGGTTCGCTATTTTTTACATATCCTGTAGTTACCTGGCTAGTGAGCACGGAAGTACCATCAAGGGGGTGTTCACTAGTCGACTAGTTTGTTTCTACATGCTGGTCTACAGCTATAAGGTGCATAAAAATGTAAGCTGTAAAAATTTTACCGGCAAAAAAAAAACAAAGTTAAAGATTTTAAGGTTGAGCCGGCGAAAGGCCATGGCCAGCGTATATTCAAATTGAGCTGGGAATGATGACCTACGCATCGCAAATAACAATTCTAAAGCCACTTGGTTTTACTTCAATTTTATAATGGTTTTATTGCGGTATTAATCTTTACCTCTGATTTTATTGCGGTATTGCGCAATACCAAGAGGATACGAGTCCAAACACAGTTATAGCTAGCTAGAAAACCATAATAAAACTGCTAATAAAGCAAATTTATTGTGGTTGCTTATATTACCACGTTAAAACTTGTTGGTTGCACTACGTCTCTTATAAACTTACCATAAGTGTGGCGTGGCAATACAAAATAGCGCATCAATCAAAATTGATCTTATCGCGGTTACTTGCCAAACCGCAATAAATCTGTTAGTTTTATAGAGCTATTCAAACGGTAACACCCTAACCAAACAGTTTTTTGCTGCTATTATGAAGAATACCAAAATTCAACACCAAAATCATTTTTTTTATGCGAAGCCATATTGCCATATTCTAGTATTTTGTTTTAGCTCGCAAACAACAGTTCATCAAAGCAAAGTGTTTTGCAGAAAGAAAGTTATTATCAATCGATTTTCCTGTCAGAGGAAGCAACTAAAATGATTTTGCTAGAAATTGAGATTGACTAACTGAATATTTTCATTTTGTTTTTCATTCATATTCTATGGGATATTTTTCTCTGGTCGCTATAAACCAAATCGTTCAAAATAATCTGTCAGTAAAATTTAAACTTTTCCGATCACGGATATATTTTCAAGTTGACTACTTATTTTGCTTTTGCCAGCAAAGCGAAAAGCTTTTTTTAAATTATGGCAATGGCAGTCAAGAAGCGAAAGCTTAACCGGTTTTATTGCTGCTTTCAGCAGAGCATGATACGACTACTTCAGCTTATAACCTAATTCTTATAGCGGTTATGAAAACATTCTGAGGAGCAGTGATGTTAAAAACTCGAAATCTCAAAACTCAACAAAAATCAAAATCAACTGTGAATCATGTCAACTATGCAGAAAAAACGCGCGAGTTTTTCTGTTTTCATAGCAAGAAGCACAAAACTCACACATATTTCTTCCCGCTTGATCATATTCTGCTTTGCTTCAACTGCTACCCTGTGCTATACACCTATACATACAAATTCGTAGGCATTCTCTCGTGCGATACGTAACTGTGACTGAGCGTAAGAGAATGAATCTGTAAATAAATCGTAAGGTTAAACTAAAACACGTATTTAAACTACATGTTTATCTAAGTCTTATTAGGCTTTTTACTTTCTAGTTAAGAAAATGTCGATTCCCGCGAAGGAAAATGTAAATGCTGCCAATTTGTTTGCAATCTTAATTCATGAATGTGTGCTAGCTTTTTCCCAGCTGATGTTTTCTCTGGTGGTTAATTCTCTTTCGCTCTCTGATTCGTTGTATGAAACGCCAGCTGTGGAAGAAGTAAGCAAAATGCTCACAGCTGAATTTGGTTCACATCGCATAGCAACAGAGACATCGCATATAATAGCGAGAGAAATTCATATGTGAGTTCGGTGCTTCTGATCAAGGTTGAAATTTGGTGCTTGAAATCTCATTGAGTTTTTCGCTGCTATGAATTTTTCAACACTGCTGAGAAGTGGGCCACTTGGTCAGAAAGTAGTTTTATAGCGGTCATCAGAAAGTTCTGGTGGAGCTCATAGTTTTATTAGCGGTTTTATGAAATTGGTTATGAAAACCACTATACGAACGTAATAAAACTTGGAATTGTTACTTGGGATATTACAAATGAGCCAATGCATATTAAAGTAGGGCCGGGAAGCGGCCATGATCAATGCAAATTAGGCCATAATCAATACAAATTAGAGAGAAGAGTTATTAACGTGGTCAAACCATCTTTAAGGTTCACTTGAGAAAAAGCCCACGTGATGTGGTAAATACTGGGACGAATATGCATGTCGCTACAAAGATTTTAGGACAAGTATGATTTTCTAGTTTAGGTCGCCACATTGCAGAGCGGAGAGCGGTTTCTCTATAGACTATGTATGACAGTTAATGAATTTCTATATTACAAAAAAGAACAATTGTTTGAGTTAGTCACCGTTCGCTGAAAACACAGTATTGGTCTAATTTTCACCGAAAATATCAAGAAACTCAGATTAAAAAAGAACAATTTTATGATTGCATCAACAATGTAAATAATCTATAATTGTCCTGAAATATCATATCCTGAAAATATCATGGACAATTCAATCCTATTAACGCAGGAGGAGGATGTGGCATCCTAGTATTTGTACCAAATCATCGAAATGTATAATGTGTGTTGTTTACATATGATTTGGGAAGTGTAACGGCAACAGAGAAAGTGACAGGAGTTTGGCCGACAGCTTCTTACGAAAAGGAAGAGGAGTCTGTTACACAGGATAGTCGAAGATGGCATTGCACATTTATAATATGAATTATCAAAGAATAACAGTACTCCCTCATAAACAACATTACTGCCTCATAAAGTATTCCTCTGTATCTTGTTCCTAAGTTTGATTCCGTTAACTGGGTCTTTTGCCGGCAAATATCAAGATGGTCTTTATGAGCGTAGCTTCATGACGGATCTAATGTGTTACCTCATCATGCAAATGCATAGTTCCGGCGCTACATTCTGTTTTTGTAATTCGACTTTCTATTTTTTGTTCGACAGACTTCGCATCCAACTATTAGAGTACAGTGTTATTGCGGTGCTACGATTCCATTAACTAATAGCACAGACAAACAGACAAGAGACTCGCATTAACACCATCATCCATGTAAAAAGCACTCATTTTTCAAAAAAACATGTTTTGCTACATGGCCACGTCGCAGTACTAGAGTGTTGCTTTGAGTTTTCAGTATAAACCCGTACGAATGCAAAAACCCTACTGTATAAAACCTTACAAATATAAGTTACTCGCAGTAAGCATAACAGAGAGTGTAAGCAAAATGTGTAGGACGATGGTTTTTAAAGGATTTTCTAATATGTGTCATGTCAATTCGTCAGTGCCAATAATCTTTCTCACTGGAGATTCAAATATATAACGACTGGCCTGTTCAACCAGTGACGTACCTCGAGGTCAACTGTTTCAAACGAAGATTTCAAGGCGACGTACGATTTGGTGGAGCGACCTGAGCTGTGGCAGATAAAAACTCTGGCGATATCGGATGGGTCTAAATCATGCATCAGAATAGCCTGGTCTGGATGGGCTGAAATAAGTAGACGCACTCTCACATCTGTTATTCAACATTGCCTTAGATGGAACAATATGAAGAGCTAATGTGCAAAAAGTACGATACTATCATAAAACTATCTCACATGTTTTTTTGATTTTGCAAATAACATCGATATCGACCGTAGAACTGTAGAAGAGACTCTTAGGTAATTTTAATTGAAAGCACCGAGATTGGGACTCATTCTCAATATAATCAATACAAAGTACATGGTAACTGAAACAGTAGGTCATAGACCAAATGGTGCCGATGATGGAATTGGTTTTGAAGCAGTTGAGAAATGCATATACTATGCATTGTACGCTTGAGATCTGTGACAACGACAGGAGCCATGAAATCAAACGACAAGTTGCAACTGCAAATAGAGCTTTCTATGGTTTACGTAGCTAATTGAAGTCTCGTTTTATAACTCGCATAAAACTTGAACTCGACTAAGATACAAGTACATCCATTCGATCATTTGTTGCGACTTGGTAATCAGCCAGTTCAGTTCAGATCGATGGCCCAATATTACTAGAAAATGGCGAACTACGATCAACAAAACTTCGTAAACCTAATTTAGACAGCGAACAGTTGTTAGCTGCCAAAACCGGTAGATTTTACAATTTTCATTACAGCTTCTTTTTTAAATAACTAGTTTTATCAGCATCAGTATAGAAGACAGATATTTAAACTCATGTTATTTTGAACACAAAAAAGGTTGTTTAAATTTTTGCGTTGCTTGCAGAACCAAGGACAGACTCTCCCAAGTAGCACACTTTAGGCCCATTTAGTTGAAGCAACCGAATTACAACTAAAATTAGTCATATTTCAGTTACCACAACATCTTTGTAACAACCGTGCTAGTAGGGCTGGTAGTAATCTAAATACTAGACCTTCTCAATATCTACAAAATCCGAGGATTACAAAAACCTGCCATTGCAAAACTGCACTACGCATGTAGTATTATTCGATACCATAATCTACGGGGGGTATGAATAGCTGTTTCAATTTTAACAGATCACAGTTAGTATTCGTTTGGATTCCAACCTTTTCGTTTTTGTTCCTACGCAGTTTTACGGTATATTTTTTCCATCCAATAAAAAAGCATACGTACCGCTTTGAGCTGGCCAAATCCATCGTCTGCCCGTTTTTGCGCCAAAAAATCACCGGCTCGGGATAGCCTTTTGGTGGTCCACATTCCAGCAGAGCGGTCTCTCCTTGTGCCACCCGGGTGTTCTGGGGTTCCAGCCGAAATTCTTCGCGAAGAACTGAAAGAGAAATGCAGGAGAAAAAAACGAAACAAACATTCAGTACAATTTTTGAAATCCGGCCGCCTAACTGCGATGGCCCAGTTTTTAACAATTTCGAACAACAACCCTTCCCGACCCAACTTCGCCTGATAAATGGAGTTTCCGTTTTCGATTTTCCGCCTCCACCTCTCGATCACGCACACACCGCCATATGGTTGCTTATGTACCGAATCCACAAGCTGCGGGATATCCGCTGCTCTATCACGTGATATTAGATTTAGATAAATTGTTCCTGGCAATAATTCAATCGCTGCTGTGCCACACGGACTACCAAACAACGGAACACGCACCGCATTCGGCTGGCCTAGCTAGAAAGGTTTCCATCGAACTTTTCGCACGGCAACCGACGGGAATGTGCTCTTCTTTTTTGCCTTTTTTTGCCAGCACCGACCGGTACAAAAGCAAGCAGCAAGCGGTAGGCAGCAGATACAGCACTAGCGCAAATTTCCGGCTGTTTCACAATAGGCAAGCCTACGAAAAGGCCAACCATCCTTGCAAATGTACGCCCGCCGTGTTGACCCGGAAACATTGGTTTCGCTTTCAATCAAAGAATACCCCAAACCCGGCCTCCGGCCGGCTGCGTCCGCCCCATTCATGCCGCATGCCGTATTTGAAACTCTTAACGGTGGGTGAATTTTCGATATTATGAAGGTGACGCAGTTTCAAAATATGGAACAAGGTTTTGGTAAGGATTTAAATAAAATGGTTGAATGACTCAATCAAATTTAAAAAGATACTGATTCAAATTTTCCAAACTGATAATAACAATATGTCATAAATCCAACTATTTCACCCACTATCCAGAAGACACCCACCAGGACATATGCCTGAAACAGGCATGCCATGGATATCAATATCACGACCTCGTGTGCCTGTCAATGATAGATTTACCAATGTGCCTCACGAAGAGCTCACAAACTCAATCCGACGAATGACGCTCCGGCGCCACATGGGACTGTTTCTTTCCCGCTCACGTGCCACTGACGAGGATGACGGGTATCCTGCCTGCCTGCCAACCACCCTGTCAGAAGTCGGCCCAAAACGGAGAAACCGGCAAGAATAGCCAGGGAAAAAAATCTTGTTTGGATTCGAAGTCAATTGACATGTATCTGTCGATCATTATTACCGTGAAATATGGCACACAACGTGTCTCCGATGGCACACCGTCCTGTGCGCCGTCCGGTGGCTTTGATCTCGGAAGGACCGAAACCGGACGACGCGTCGGTGGCCTTTGGGAGGGGCATGGGAATACTGCCCTACGGCCAGACGGTTCACGCTCAGCAGCGCCAATGGCAGTTGCAAAAAAAAGAGAACACGTTAGTGTCACGTACATGTTTGGCAGGACACGATTTTTAAGTTCTGCCTGCTGTGCCACCGTTACACAGATGTTGACACCGATGAGCTTCGGGATGAGTGAATCGATTGGAAAATGTGTACAAATTTATTCTGTAACCAAGTGCGATTCATATCATTATGCCATAAATTGGAATTAACTACGATTTTTAAGTTGAATTAGGTCCATATTCCCATGTCCATGAAAACATTCCAGCTAAAGATTGCATGGTATTTTTTGTTCAAAACAATCTAGGAAATGGATATTTGAAACATTCTTCATTAGATCGTAAACGAGATTAGAACTAGAACCGTTTACCATTAGAAGCACAAAACGCACACGCTTCCTCTGCACAAAATATCAAACGCACCTGAGCCCGCAACCGATTCATGATTTATGCTCCAACAAAAAAAAAGAAAGGTCCTCAACGGCAACGCAGCTTCGGGGCTTAACCATGTACATAACAGGAGCAAAACTTTTCTTCAAATAACCTCCCAAGTTGCCAGCACTGATGAACGGAATGGACAAACCGATTTTTCCCCCACCACCACCGCCGGCATCCTTTGTGACAAGTTGCTATAGTTATACAGTAATGCGGAATCCTGACTGAATGGAGCAATGAAGCCGAAAATGGAACTGCGGGAGGGGTCGAAAAAAAAAGAAATCTGGAAATCACGTTTATCCAAACAAGATTAGGAGCCGATCCCCGGAATTCCCGGAAGATTACAAACCGGCGGTGGTGATGAGGAAAACACTGTGACTGACGGAAAACTGTGCAGGGGGAGGGGGGTTGAGTTTTCTAAGATTTAGAAGCACCCCTTCGCGTTGCAGTAGTCTGCACAGGTCGATACGCACAGTCCTGTAGTAGGTATGTAGTGGCACACACTGGCAGTTCCTTTTCCGACTTCGGTCACATATGGCGTTCTGTCGTCGGAATCAATTTATGGGGGTTGATCGTGATTGCTTCTCGTTATGCTGCTGCTGCTGCCGCCGAGCTGAACTCGAAATGGCAGTGGAGCAGTTTTCTTTGTGGCTCATGAGAAGTCGTAAAGTTTGAGACTTTCGTCCCTTCGGTTGTTTTTTCTTTTCGTTTCTCGTTGTTGAGATATCGAGTTCAGGTGGTGCAGTATGGCATAAGACGTTTTTTCTGCTTCCCGAAAGGAATGCCAATGTGGGGAACCATTGAGTTGAGCATTGCACCGGAAACCTGTTTTGAATATAGATAATAAAATATGATATCGGGGGATAGCGCGGCTGTCGAATGAAATATTTATGAAAGGTTATAACCCTCCAACTAATAGCCCGCAGAATTTAACCAAAGTTAAACCATCCACCTCAGTATGCTTGAACTTCGTAATTTAACTAATCTCAGTTCCAGATTGACCCTCGCTCCGAAACGATCCAATTACAGTCAAATAACACGAATCCTACGAATCCAGGAGCGCTTCAGTCTGAGCCCTCTTCGAAGCGCATAAACGGTGGTAGTTAAAAATCCAATATACAGTCATTTCCTATCAGGATATCGACCTATTATAGGCGATATTAGTTCAGTTTTACGTTGTGCTGCGCCTGTCGAATACAACCAAGTGGCAACCGTTCCCGGGGGGGAAACTTTTCAGCAATCGAATACACTCATTCGGCAGGATTATATCCGCGAAACGAAGGGTTGCTTGCCTGCCTGCTGCTGGCTGTGATATTTTCGTTTGAATTTCAAGTTGTTTTACGGAAGGCTGATTGTGGGTGGGTGAGCGAAAATTTGCATCTTGTCTCCAATGGGTTTGATGATTGAATGGCAGACTACTTTAAAATTACCCAATCTTTTCATAGCGTACGATTTTATTTGAAAACCAGAACCAATTTCCCGGTCGTATAATAATGGGTATCATATTTGATAGAATAGATGTGAAATTGATCAGTCAAATCTTTAATTATGTTTTAACTAAATTGGTTGCAAAAGAGGTACGTTACATTAAAATTGTGCTTTTCTGATATATGTAACTTTATAATGTCGCTGATAATCTAACTATACTCCTTCAGGCTCTCCTAGTTGATTTAATTCAGGCTTTGATTCCCCCAAGGTAGTAACTTGGGTGCTTTTCTATTTCTGTTGCTTATGAGTGATGTGTTAAGTATACGAAGTTAAGTATAGGAAGTGTTATCTGGAAGGGTTGTCAAATGTAGTACTGGCTTTCTCGTGCTCCTACCTAGCATCTCCTGGTAGATAGAAGTCAAACGTAGAAATCCGAAATCCGAGTTTGGACGTTTGGGGATTCAAAATGAAAATGTTCTTCAATTCCTTTGGAAGTCTAACTTGGTTGAACCGAATCAACCACTAAATCTTCGCATCCAGTAATCTCAACTATTTCCGGTCATTGAGTTGTTCGAAATTATTGTGAATACCTCATTAGCTCAACACACTAGACAGTATATTTCGCCAGACTAGCCGTTCCATGAACCATGACAATGAATCTCCTAGACTTCACCTCAAATTGTATCACTGAGTTGGAACGTAAAGTACAAATAGATGTGATATACAACGATTTAAAAGCTACATGCTGCTCGACAAAATCTTTGCACAACCGGGCGGTTCGCAATGGTTCTGCAAGTGAAACTCGAGTCAAACTATCGTCCCCATTCGCAAATGAATCTGGTGTACCCCAAGGCAGTAACTTGAGACCACTTTCATTTATTCTATTTTTTAACGATGTTACCTCTACACTTGACAGTGGTAGCAGATTGGCTGATAATCTTAAAATATACTTGACGAATCATTGCATCGAGGAATATCGTCGTCTTCAAATACTTCAGGAGGCATTTGTGAATTGGTGGAAATTGAACTGCTTGACGAGTAGTATTACCAAATGCAAAGTAAATGAAGTCCATCGAATGAAATCGCCTATCGTATTTGACTACACAATCGACGATCAGGTGTTGGAAAGGGTTGATTATGTAAACGATCTTGGTGTCACTGTTGACCCGAAACTGGCATTTGACCGTGTTCCGGAATGTCCAGATCGACTCAAAATACATCCAAATGTCCACTAAAGAGCTCGTGTTGGAAAAATCCTGTGATTTGATACCCCATTTGCCATATTTTCGAAGAGAATACTAAATGACCACTTTTGAGTTCCGGTAGAACCGACAACGGATGTTCTGGAGTGTGAGGCGTAAGCCAGCGCTCTACAAGATAGTGTCAAAGTCATTACTGGTGACTGCAAATAAAATGGATTATTTTTGCGCTGTCAATTAAGCAGATTTAGAGTTTTATTTCATCTGTAACTTATGACGTCAAAAAAAATCCCACCTCGATCTGGAATATTTCCGGGAAAACAAAACCATAATTCACCAGCATATTTTTTATATTAAAGGCCAGTCTAATGTAGTTTTTTTAAGACTAGTTGCATAAAAATCGAATAGATAGAGCCAAAAGTGTAAATGAAAATACCTTGATTTCTGATGTTGGGGACATAAAGGTTAAGAGTATTAAAAGACAGATGGATTGTTAATAAAATAAAACAATCAAAAATTTAAAAAAATGAAAAATGTGGTACACAACCCCAATGCTTGTTCCAGGTGAGGGGCGACCCAAACAGCGTCTGTCTCGGAGCGAACGGCTGAATATGAAAAGCTGTGTCCCAGAAGCTATGCCTGCCTAGGAATATACTAACTTAATACCACGGACAACGGAAATACAGAACGGATCAGTCGGCAGAGGACACGACGTTCAGAGAGGCCAATTAACGTAGCGGAAACGACGGTTTTGCCTGAACTAAAACCGAGCAAATTTTTTTCTGTAGTAGGCAGTAGGCACAACTTTGCAGAACACAGGATGAGATTGCAGGGACTCTCTTAAAGCTTTCTTTTACGAGTCAGCATCACCACTTTGATATAGTTCGACTAACGGGATGCCATTCGAGATTAGGAACACACCTCCCCCGTTAGGAAGAATGGTGTAACATGAAGTATGCGAGAAGCTTGGATAATGATCTTTTTAGAAAAAAAAAATTAACGTCGCTTCGAGGTATTCTAAAATGTTTTCAAGGTTTTTGGAATTTGCTATAATTTTTTTGCTAATTTTGTATAGACAGGTATTTCCATTTTGCTTTGCAGCCTTGCAGACTGATTCTAGCAGATTAAGCTCACAGTTGCTTACTTCTACGGCTTGATAACGAGAGATTTTACGCATTCTCTCAGCTCTCAACTCGGCCAAACATATTTTAGGACGACCTATCGATACAAAAAAAGCGGGCTGCATTTTGTCGACAGCATAAAATAAAATTAATTTTTGTACCTCGATGAGACTTGTTCAATGAGGATGCGGTATCAATCGATGAAGTAGTCGGGACAACATAATCATTGGATATTATTGCAATATTTTCAAAAATTTGTCCAGGAATTTGGAATTGTACTTAAAAACTTGTGTTGTGCTTCGTTTATACTTCAAATAATTCTTTTTGAAAAAAAATGCATGTATCCCTTACAATTGAACAAATTTTTTTTCAATTCCACCGGCACGTCCTTCTTTACGACACCGTATACGACACCATATAAGCATATATGCTTTGAAAACTTCATCACATACTTTTCGTATTTTTTCGACCGAGTTTCTTTGCATATTTTTCCACAAAGCAAACAATTCGCGTTTGTCCATTTTATTTAAAACGGTAGTTTTTTTACAATAGATGGAGGAGACGGTAGAAGAAAGTAATGAAACAAACGTGTTTATAGTGTCTCCAGAGCGAAAAAACAGGTAAGGGATGGCCCATGAAGCAGCGCTTACGGGTCCATGAAACAAAACAAGCTATAATGGGAGTCAATTATAACAGAATTCGAACCCAACTTTTCCACAAGCCCTGCGGATCGTAGATATTGGTGAACCTTTGGACCACAGCGGGCAGAATATGCGCCATAGTGCACTCGTGTGGTCTAATTTTCTCACACACGCGTACTTATTCTAGCGAACAAGCCGGCATAAGCGTCCCTTTCAAACTCTCGCTCTTATTTCTTCATGCACTGCAACGAATTTTTGTGAGTGTGTGTTTAGCTAACAGCTACAGTCGTCGCTCGTCGTTCGAGTACCGATTACTCACGACGGCTCATACTCCCGTGAGTAGAATCGAGGGCAAAGATGAAGAAGAAGAAAAAGCATTGCGAAATTTGTATCCCAGTGCGCCACTAGCCTCACGGTCAGCTGATTTTCCGCGATTTTTTTGGCTCGAAAAAAAGCTATGCAGGAAGACGATGTGAGGACGTCCGTGCGTGAGTGTGTGGGTTGCAGAATGTCTGCACGCAGCACCGGCGGCTGTTTCCTCTAGGCCTGCGTGTGCGGCGTAAGCGTTGAATGATATGTTTCTCATACTCTTTCGCGTGTGAGTAGGCATGGTTGACTTCTCGCTCGATTCGCAACATTGGTCCCATCAGCGGGATGTAGATATCGCGACCCCGGTAAGTTAGTGATACCGAAACTCTTAAGTATCATGAATAACTGAAATAAAAATATAGAAGGATTCAATCGGCCTAGGATACGGTAAAAAGCATAGACACGATAGATGGATTACGTCTTGTCTCGGTTGGGTGAAATGCCAAATTCCAAAGAAAGGGAGTTCCATGCTTTAAATTCTATTCTTAACGTGAAAATCAGAGGGGTTCTGTACAAGACACGACCGCATATATAGGTGACGCAGGACTACGTAAGTCTCTTTGTAGTGATAGTGGCATGTATTCATGCTTGTAATCATTCGATTCTTCATGTATACATGCTATATGCAACATGTATACATGCTACATGCGTTGTATGTAATATTTATCAAAGTAGTAACATTGCATACGTTCAATTCTCAAAAGATTGTGCATTTGAAAACAATTTAACAAAATCAAGAACACAAACTATAGCTTTCCTGATACCTTACTGAAATTAAAGATTGTTTTTATTATCTATGGTTTCCCACGTTGAAGCGATTTTACCAATTCAATCCTATTTTATCAACAGCACATCTTTTCACTACACTTCTAATGAAACGGCAAGCATGCGTATTCATTCGCTATGACCGCGCCGCAGTAGAGACACCTTCATTAGTTTCGAGTTTGCGTGAAGCAGAATAGCGATTTGTTAATGAGTGCAAAAGACAGAAACTTGTCGGAAATCATTTTCACGCATTCAGCTACGGGCAGTTCTGTAAGTGTAAAAGAGGTCGTGCGGTGCCGTCATAGCGAATACAGAGTCGTATTATAACCGGACAATACAGCTGTAGCACATTTTTCCAACACAGATATCAAGTTCGCCGAGGTTTAATCGTCTCGCAATAAAGAAATTGCGCTCTGTTAGGACAACGAACTTGTGTCATTTTTTCTGGCACACTTCCCTAACACAGACATCAAATTGGTTTAATTGCGTTCGTAAGAAATCTGTTGGCACGAGGGGGCTTTGTTACTCTCTCTGGCGTACTTCCCAAGCAAGGACATCAAAATGGTCTAGGTTGAACCGCGGTGTTAAGAAATCTTGTTGAAATGAGGAAACTTTGTCACTTGTTTTGGCTTACTTCCCAAGCACAGATATCAAATTGGTATAGGTTTAGAAATTTTTTTGAAACGATGATTCTACAATTGATGAAGGAACGGTAGGGGAAAGAAATGATTTTTTTTTTTTTTTTGGTGAAGGAGGAGAAGAGCGGAAAGGAAGGGGGGGGTATTGGTAGCTATGCTTGACAAGTAGTCATTTTGACTCCTACCTTTTGTCCAACCTTCCAGCATTGGACAAAAGGTAGGAGTCAAAATGACTACTTGTCAAGCATAGCTACCAATACCCCCCCCCCCTTCCTTTCCGCTCTTCCCCTCCTTCACCAAAAAAAAAAAATTCATTTCTTTCCCCTACCGTCCCTTCATCAATTGTAGAACCATCGTTTCAAAAAAATATTAATATATGTATGACCGCATTTCAAGGTCAAGACTAAAAACTTGAGATTAGTCTATAGGTTTAGATCATCGTAAAGAATCTTCCAACCAATCACGAAGCGAGAGTTCTGATAAAACATAGGTTCATTATTTCCAATTTTTCAATACTTCAACATCAAGAATTCATACTTTTCTTCATTTGGGTCAATTCTTGGAAGATTTTCCGATCGATTGGTGTAAGAATATGGAAAATCAATCGGAAAACCGCTGAGCTATTAGCTCTCAAAACCTTTCATTTTTCGTGACGCTCGCATTTTTCGATTTTTTGGAATGACACCCTATCTCTAAACTTGCCGTAAGACGTAGTCCTACGTCAAAATCGCAGAACGGGAGGAAAGCATTCTTTCAGTGGAACATGTAACTATTTCATGACATTTCGTCGAATACCATTTCGCAGGAATCCAATTCGCGGTTGACCATAATGCGAATATACTCCTTCGCGGAAAACCTTTACGCAGAAAGTACCATTTCGCAGAAAGAACTATTTGGTGAAAAGCCGTTTGACGGGTATTTCGAGGTACGATGCTGGTTTAACAAGCCAGTCATCGTATGTTCTCTAATAACCAGAGTCGGTGCGTTTAGTGTTAAAATCTAAAATAATGTATATCGTTTTCTCCAAAAATTTTCACCGAACATGTCCCTGAAAATGAAATACCATATTAGTTATTCAAAAAATATACAAAATTCGAATCATCATATTATTTTTTAACTCTAAACAGTTACACAGTTTATTTATGAAGGCAACTGCTACTAAAATTGGTAATCACAAGCGAAGCTGATCGTAATCGTCAGCATCGCAGAGTTTTCCAATCACAAATCCCATCATGCCATGCCGCTCATTCGCTCCAAAAAACCAAATAGATCACTGGTAATCCATCCCTGTTTCGTGCTCGGAATTAAGCTGAAATTTACAAGTTTGTTTGATGATGTGGTGGACTTCCTACTACAGTATAGTACCTACTACAGAGTAGTATAGCTTCTTTGTTCGCAGTTCGGAAAATGCACCTTCGAGCGGGGGAAGGGGAGATCATTTATATGTACAGTACCGTAGAAAACAGTACGCATATCCTACTCCAGAGCGGAGTAGTGGCTCAGTGCTCGTTGCGAACTTGCTGTTTCTAACAAAAGGAAGGTTTTTGCCTGGATCATTTCATTACGTGACTCTTGGCACGTAATTGTAAAGCAAAGAAAAGCCAGCAGCCAAAAAGTTGGGGATTTTCCAGCCGGGATTAGTTCCCATTAAAGGTAAATGGGATTAATATGTGTATTTTAGACGGGAGGGGAAGCATTTGGCCATGATCTGCGCTGGGCGGGATAAACCGAGTACGACTGTCGTAATGCAACGATTTTGCCTATCATTAAATAAATTACAATTTAATCGATGAATTTGCGTTGAGCACTCCGTGCTCTGTTGGCTGTAAACTTCGTGTTAGAATTGAAACGTCGATTGAAAGTTGCTTGGAGTGTAAGTAATTGTTGTTATTACGCACAAGCTAACATGAAGCCATCATTTTCTAATCACAACTGACTGTTGATATATCCCTCGTTTGCCGACATCAAATTACGCTTTGATTGAGCATCAACCTGACGTACAATGAAGCGTTGCCTTCGGTTGCCCTAATGAACTGCAAACCTCCTTGTCCAATAATTCCCGCTCGGATTTACACAACTCAATTTAAATCCTTCCGGCAGCAACGGAACCGCTTCAGACCTTTTTAGCAGTGGCAGAGAGGAGCAACGAACAAAAGCCCTGTTAAACGCTACAAAAGGAGCCATAATTGCTGCCGTTTCGCTTCATACAACCACGCCAACCAGCCGCAGCTGGTTCGGAGTTGGGTTCGATTCACGTATCCTTCAATTAGAACTTGGAAGCCGGAAATTAGGTATAACAACTTGCACAACTGTGCACTTTTGATTGCACCCTTCGAGTAGCAGCGGCGGTGGAACCACCCACGTTGCTGTTGCTACCGACTGGTTCGGAAATGTGATGAAGAACTTTGTGGAAAATCCAAACTTCAACCAAAGGGCAAAGTAACGCACCGGTCGATCGGTAATCAATTTGTTTTCGTTCAATTAATCTGCATTTAAATTGTATCGGGTAAAGTTTCCTCGAAAGCCATTCTTTAATTGCACTCGTGTCAACAATTCGGAAGGACGTTCATCTGTGATTGAATAATTATTTTAATAATACCTACGTTTGAAATTTTTACCTACAAATTCAAACGGTTCTATTATGATTTTCTTGTGTTCTCACTAGCAGCGGACCGTATTCTATTCTCGGCAAATTACTGCAGTTAATCATCATCCCATTCATACGACTTGTAAAATATGCGCACAAATCAACCAAAAGGGAAAACGTTAAATCCAGAGAGAACTGCGGCTGGATTGAAATACACACGCACATGCACTCTTCCGCCTGGAATTCGCCGCCAGGTCTCGACTCGGGGGTCTCGGATGTCTCTGAGATTGGCTCATCAGAACAACACACTTTCCCCAAACGATAACTAAAGTTATGAATCGGGTAATTTACGATTCACTTAATTTTATTTCGCTTCTAATAGGATAATGACTGTAATGAAGTCTTCGCTCTTTGCTTCGTCACTCGTCTTTAACCGCGGGGCCTCCTCGCGCGACAGAATCCGGTGGACCGGGACCGGGCGGGAGGCAAACGAGCCGATGATGATGGTTTGAAACTCCGCACGTCGAAACTGGCTGGGCTGGGCTGGATGAGTGCTCTTGGAACGTGTGCGGTATTTAAAGTCAAATTGAATAAGGCATTTATCCTACACATTACACATTCATACGAACGACGAGGCGAAAAACGCTGTTCCGAAAAGAGGCACACTGCTATCGGGAGCCGGGCAGGATATGTGATGAATATGTTTAGATGAGTGTGCTCATGTTCTCGAAAGTTTTATGAGTTTTGATGCATCAAGTTAATGCCATATAAAATATAGAACAAAAGTTTCCGTCAACAAGTGAAGGAAATATGCCATACGCTAGTCTAAACCTATAAATCTGCAATGTAACAAAACCGCATTCGCAACCCTTCCGTCACTCGATGCACAGTTTGTCGTTGTTGCATCGGCGGCGGGGTGCATTGTTTAATTCCGGAGAAAAGTTTTCACCGCGTTACCACATACAATGTTTTGAATAAATTTGAATAACAATCGCACAAGTGTAAACTTTTTGTGCTTGCATTTTGGCCGGAAATCTGCGCTGAAGGCGCACGCCCCGCTTCGGCGATGCATCGGCGGACGATTCTGTTGGGCTCTGTTCCGTCGCGGTCGTGTCGACGTACGAGTCGGATTGGATAGGATTGGATGGCATGAGTCAAGGAACCGTACCGTGCCGCAGGAACAAATTTAATAATTACGCCAAATCTGCATCTCAAACAGCGTTGTGGCCGGAAAACCATCTACCGCAGTGCAGTGCAGACAACTCCCAGCTGCACATTGGCATCGCTATTTCAGTTGATGATGGCGATGGCGCCCTGCTTCGGTTATGTACCGAGAACCGGATGTTGTTGATGAGTGCCATGACATGAGATGGGAAAGCGATTGAATGATAATGCGATCGACTAGTTTGGTTGTAACTGAATGTAATGCAGAGCCTGATATTATAATTTGTACCTAATTTTGGTAACAAAAACTGTAAGCGGTTGCAGAGTTACAAATACTTAGCATTAGCGTGCCCAGACACAAACAAGAGGGTTGGCATCCGACCTTTCAAAATAATGCTTTGGCCTGGAAAAACGGAGTAATCGTAAGATGGCGAATCTATTATTACTTATCACAAAAATACCGCCCGAATAGGTTGAAAACTATGGACTGGCGGGTGTAATTGGATCTAATATCAAAGTTGAAATTGGACTCAAAATTAAACTTTAAACAGGACTAGAAATTAGACTTAAAATTGGACTTAAAATCGGATTTGACATACAAGATTAAGTTAGACTTAAATTTGGACTAATTTGGGTTTGAAGCTCTAATTTGAACTTAAAATTAGATTTGAAAATGGACTCCAATTTAGAGTAGTTTGGACTGGAACTTTCATTTGAAATTATACATGAAATCGGACTTAAAAGAGAATTTAAAGTTTTTACTTGAAATTTTATTCGAAACTAGCCGAGTGCCCGATCTCATTCGGGCCCCTTTTTTCTTTCAGCCACTTGAACATTTGTTATTGTTACGAAAATGCTCATTATGCAAGAACTAAAATCCTTTTTCTGCGTTTGAATGTTTCTACTCACTTTGCCCCCCCCCCCCTGGTGTCGCTAAACCACTTGAAAATTTGTCTTGTTTTTGATAATCTTAATCTCTGTAAAGCGACAAATAGCCTTTTTTGCTTTCTTGAACTTCCCCCTTGTCAATGGCCACCCTATCCCCGCCTTACAGGAACCCCCTCTTGTCATCCTATTTGCACAACTACCATCGGTCCAAATGCAAGAAAAACGTCTACCATTTCGGAACTTCGTTCTCTCTTGTAAAAGAGCGGGCACATAATGGGGTTAACCCCCTGCGCTGATGCTTTTATGACAAAGAACATGGGGGCCAACTTTAATGAAGAGCCGTCCGGCCGTTCCGGAGTTATGGCGGAACATACATTCATACTCACTTGCTTCGCCCTCCCCCCTTTTGGCTCCTTCCCAGTCAACTCCTCCTTCGGCCACGTAGCCAATTATGCATCTGTTTTCCTTCGGAAAATTTCTATAACGGAAGACAGACAATTCTCCCCTGCCCATATTCCAACCCCATACTCCAACCCCATACTCGCCTTCGCGCCTTCTTGACTTCCAGTCACCTATGCAACTGGAAACGGGCTAAATGCAACAGAAACGCAACTCCTTTTGCTTATTTGAGCCTCCCCTTTCTTGTTAAACGTGTGTACCAAGTTTGGAGAAGAACGATTAAAGCGTTCTGGAGTTATAGCGGAACATACACAAATTTTGAGTCCTATTTCTCTCTCGTTTTTTTTTTAAATTATTTTCTTTCCCGACACGACGTCTTTTTTCCCTTTTTCCCTTTTTCCCTTTTTCCCTTTTTCTCGATTCTAGTATTTGTCTTTTTCTAAAACTTTTATCTCTATTCTTTTTGGTTCTCTGTCTTCGTTTCGTTTTTTTTTTCCTTCTTTTTAATGCTTTATTCAGTACTAGCTGACCCGACAAACTTCGTATTGCCACAAATTAACCTGTGTTGTACATAAATCATTAATCTCGGATGATCTTTGTCACTTCTCGAGTTTTGCAAGCCCCCCAGTGGGCGGCGCTTCCGACGGCGGGTCACCGGCAACACTCGCGACCGGCTCGTCCTGAATGATCTAGTGTTACTATAGATAGTTTTTGTGGTCTTGTTATTGATTAATGTTTTATGGAAGAGTCTCGAATTTCTCGAGTTGGATTAGTTTTTGAGTTTCGCAAAAATTTCTGTTTTATTTGTATGAGAGTCCATATCCCCCTACCACAGGGGTGAGAGGTCTCTAACTATCATAAAATAAATTCAAGACTCAAAAATCTCCTACATGCTCAATTTGGTTCCATTTGCTTGATTAGTACTCAAATTATAAGGAAATTTGTATTTCATTTGTATGGGAGCCCACCCTCTTAAAAGGGAAAAGGGTCGTAATACACCACAGAAAAAAAATTCTGCCATCTAAAACTCTCACATGCCAAATTTGGTTCCATTTGCTTGATTAGTTCTAAAGTTATGAGCAAATTTGTATTTCGTTTGAATGGGAGCCCCCCCCCCCTCCTAAAAAGGTAAGAAGTCCTAATTCATCATGGGAAAAATGGTTGCCTCCAAAAACACCCACATGCCAAATATGGTTCCATTTGCTTGATTAGTTCTCGAATTATGAGGAAATTTGTATTTCATTTGTGTAGAAGCCCCCCCTCTTGAAGTGTGGAAGGATCCTAATTCACCGTAGAAAATATTTTTGCCTCCAAAAACCTCCACATGCCGAATTTGGTTCTATTTGCTTGATTAGTTCTCGAGTTATGGGGAAATTTGTATTTCATTTGTATTGGAGCCCCCCCCTCCTAATGTGGGAAGAGGTCCTAATTCATCACAGAAAAAATTCTTGCCTCCAAAAACACCTACACGCCAAATTTGGTTCCATTTGCTTGATTAGTTCTCGAGTTATGAGGAAATTTGTATTTCGTTTGTATAGGACCCCCCCTCCTAAAGTGGGGAGGGGTCCCAATTCATCATTGAAAAAAAAATTGTCTCCAAAAACACACATATGCCAAATTTGGTTCAATTCGCTTGATTAGTTCTCGAGTTATGAGGAAATTTGTATTTCATTTGTACATGAGCCCCTCCTCTTAAAGTGGGGAGGGGTCCTAATTCACCATAGAAAATTTTCTTGCTCTCGAAAACCTTCACATGCCAAATTTGGTTGCATTTGCTTGATTAGTTCTCGAGTTATGAGGAAATTTGTATGGAAGCCCCCCCTCTTAAAGGGGAGAGGAGTTATAATTCCTCTTATAAAGAGGGGAGGGGTCTCAATTCACCATAGAATAAATTCTTGTCACCAAAAAAACACCCACATGCCAAATGTTGTTCTATTTGCTTGATTAGTTCTCGAGTTATGAGGAAATTTGTATTTCGTTTGTATAGGACCCCCCCTCCTAAAGTGGGGAGGGGTCCCAATTCATCATTGAAAAAAAAATTGTCTCCAAAAACACACATATATGCCAAATCTGGTTCAATTTGCTTGATTTGTTCTCGAGTTATGAGGAAATTTGTATTTCATTTGTACAGGAGCCCCTCCTCTTAAAGTGGGGAGGGGTCCTAATTCACCATAGAAAATTTTCTTGCCCTCGAAAACTTTCACATGTCAAATTTGGTTCCATTTGCTTGATTAGTTCTCGAGTTATGAGGAAATTTGTATGGAAACCCCCCCCTCTTAAAGGGGAGAGGAGTTATAATTCCCCTTATAAAGAGAGGAGGGGTCTCAAATTACCCTAGAATAAATTTTTGTCACCGAAAACACCCACATGCCAAATTTGGTTCTATTTGCTTGATTAGTTCTCGAGTTATGCAGAAATTTGTGTTTCATTTGTATGGGAGCCCCCCCTCTTAGTGGGGGGAGGGGTCTCTAACCATCACTGAAACCTTTCCTGGCCCCAAAAACCTCTACATGCAAATTTTCACGCCGATTGGTTCAGTAGTTTTTGATTCTATAAGGAACACAGGACAGACAGACAGACAGACAGACAGACAGACAGACAGACAGACAGACAGACAGACAGACAGACAGACAGACAGACAGACAGACAGACAGACAGACAGACAGACAGACAGACAGACAGACAGACAGACAGACAGACAGACAGACAGACAGACAGACAGACAGACAGACAGACAGACAGACAGACAGACAGACAGACAGACAGACAGACAGACAGACAGACAGACAGACAGACAGACAGACAGACAGACAGACAGACAGACAGACAGACAGACAGACAGACAGACAGACAGACAGACAGACAGACAGACAGACAGACAGACAGACAGACAGACAGACAGACAGACAGACAGACAGACAGACAGACAGACAGACAGACAGACAGACAGACAGACAGACAGACAGACAGACAGACAGACAGACAGACAGACAGACAGACAGACAGACAGACAGACAGACAGACAGACAGACAGACAGACAGACAGACAGACAGACAGACAGACAGACAGACAGACAGACAGACAGACAGACAGACAGACAGACAGACAGACAGACAGACAGACAGACAGACAGACAGACAGACAGACAGACAGACAGACAGACAGACAGACAGACAGACAGACAGACAGACAGACAGACAGACAGACAGACAGACAGACAGACAGACAGACAGACAGACAGACAGACAGACAGACAGACAGACAGACAGACAGACAGACAGACAGACAGACAGACAGACAGACAGACAGACAGACAGACAGACAGACAGACAGACAGACAGACAGACAGACAGACAGACAGACAGACAGACAGACAGACAGACAGACAGACAGACAGACAGACAGACAGACAGACAGACAGACAGACAGACAGACAGACAGACAGACAGACAGACAGACAGACAGACAGACAGACAGACAGACAGACAGACAGACAGACAGACAGACAGACAGACAGACAGACAGACAGACAGACAGACAGACAGACAGACAGACAGACAGACAGACAGACAGACAGACAGACAGACAGACAGACAGACAGACAGACAGACAGACAGACAGACAGACAGACAGACAGACAGACAGACAGACAGACAGACAGACAGACAGACAGACAGACAGACAGACAGACAGACAGACAGACAGACAGACAGACAGACAGACAGACAGACAGACAGACAGACAGACAGACAGACAGACAGACAGACAGACAGACAGACAGACAGACAGACAGACAGACAGACAGACAGACAGACAGACAGACAGACAGACAGACAGACAGACAGACAGACAGACAGACAGACAGACAGACAGACAGACAGACAGACAGACAGACAGACAGACAGACAGACAGACAGACAGACAGACAGACAGACAGACAGACAGACAGACAGACAGACAGACAGACAGACAGACAGACAGACAGACAGACAGACAGACAGACAGACAGACAGACAGACAGACAGACAGACAGACAGACAGACAGACAGACAGACAGACAGACAGACAGACAGACAGACAGACAGACAGACAGACAGACAGACAGACAGACAGACAGACAGACAGACAGACAGACAGACAGACAGACAGACAGACAGACAGACAGACAGACAGACAGACAGACAGACAGACAGACAGACAGACAGACAGACAGACAGACAGACAGACAGACAGACAGACAGACAGACAGACAGACAGACAGACAGACAGACAGACAGACAGACAGACAGACAGACAGACAGACAGACAGACAGACAGACAGACAGACAGACAGACAGACAGACAGACAGACAGACAGACAGACAGACAGACAGACAGACAGACAGACAGACAGACAGACAGACAGACAGACAGACAGACAGACAGACAGACAGACAGACAGACAGACAGACAGACAGACAGACAGACAGACAGACAGACAGACAGACAGACAGACAGACAGACAGACAGACAGACAGACAGACAGACAGACAGACAGACAGACAGACAGACAGACAGACAGACAGACAGACAGACAGACAGACAGACAGACAGACAGACAGACAGACAGACAGACAGACAGACAGACAGACAGACAGACAGACAGACAGACAGACAGACAGACAGACAGACAGACAGACAGACAGACAGACAGACAGACAGACAGACAGACAGACAGACAGACAGACAGACAGACAGACAGACAGACAGACAGACAGACAGACAGACAGACAGACAGACAGACAGACAGACAGACAGACAGACAGACAGACAGACAGACAGACAGACAGACAGACAGACAGACAGACAGACAGACAGACAGACAGACAGACAGACAGACAGACAGACAGACAGACAGACAGACAGACAGACAGACAGACAGACAGACAGACAGACAGACAGACAGACAGACAGACAGACAGACAGACAGACAGACAGACAGACAGACAGACAGACAGACAGACAGACAGACAGACAGACAGACAGACAGACAGACAGACAGACAGACAGACAGACAGACAGACAGACAGACAGACAGACAGACAGACAGACAGACAGACAGACAGACAGACAGACAGACAGACAGACAGACAGACAGACAGACAGACAGACAGACAGACAGACAGACAGACAGACAGACAGACAGACAGACAGACAGACAGACAGACAGACAGACAGACAGACAGACAGACAGACAGACAGACAGACAGACAGACAGACAGACAGACAGACAGACAGACAGACAGACAGACAGACAGACAGACAGACAGACAGACAGACAGACAGACAGACAGACAGACAGACAGACAGACAGACAGACAGACAGACAGACAGACAGACAGACAGACAGACAGACAGACAGACAGACAGACAGACAGACAGACAGACAGACAGACAGACAGACAGACAGACAGACAGACAGACAGACAGACAGACAGACAGACAGACAGACAGACAGACAGACAGACAGACAGACAGACAGACAGACAGACAGACAGACAGACAGACAGACAGACAGACAGACAGACAGACAGACAGACAGACAGACAGACAGACAGACAGACAGACAGACAGACAGACAGACAGACAGACAGACAGACAGACAGACAGACAGACAGAAATCCTTCTTTATAGGTATAGATTTGGCCCCCTTTTCCAGGTATGAAATGGGGAAGGCAACTAGGAAAAAACGCCTAACATAGCTCTAGCCATCTCAAGCCCCTACCTAGCTCCTCCACGTGGCCATACCTGGAAATACTTCAATTTGTATAATTGAGTAGCCAAGCTAGGAGGTACGGGGTCGTGCGGTTTTCAGTTCCTAGCCTTACAAATGTAGTTTTAGGCAACCATTAAACCACACGACTTTCTTTACAGTAGGGCGGAGCATAAGTGCGATGTTTGAAGTTGCCATCAATTTTCGTGAGATATAAAGAAGGACAAAATATACAAAATATATTTTATAGTGATGCAGTAACTTAATGTCTTCACATTCAACTATAAATCATCTGGAATAATAGTGTTATGTAAATTAAATTCTTCATTCTTCGGATCAAGTGCCGATTCGCACTTTTACTCCACTAGCGGGGCAAAAATGCGAATACCGCGGGGCAAAAGTGCGAAGCTCGAATCCATGAAACTAGCACAGCAGTAACTAACTAAGCCATATTATCTTCAATCTGCGGTATGTTTCGATAAGGAATATTCTCAATTTGCACGTTTCCTATTTTGCGCTGTTGTATTGCAGCCTCCGTCAGATCGAAACTTTTCCCAACGTTTGTTTTTTGTTTCATCAGCGGAAAAACATTGTTTTCCTTCAACCAACATCTGTAGAGCACATAGTTTTCTGTAGGTCTTTTTTTTCATGTGTATGTAATGTAGTGTGTAAAGCTGTATATAATTAGCTATATATTTTTGCCTCGTCCATGAATCGCACTTTTGCCCCGTCCGTGAATCGCACTTTTATCCCGCTATGCGCTTGATGGTGTTTGATTAAATTATGGAAAAGCGAAATATATTTTGTAAATTCTTTACACCATATTTTCAAAACAGATATGTGAATGATGTAAAACGCTGCTACAAATTTTCAACAACTTCTGTTGATATCGAACTTGCCGTATAACGAAAAATTACATCAAAACCGCCCTAAAATAACATTTGCACATAACTCAGCAACTATGCTTCGTATGCAGCCAAAGTTTACGTTAGATTCAAGCTGTCAAAGTAGTCACCCATCCATGCCAATGTAGTCAATTTACTCTGAATCCGTACCGATAAATCATTGAATTGCACTTTTACCCCTCCTTACTCTATTATATGATTTAAACTAATATTTTTGGCAAACTAAATTATTTTCAGACAGCGAAATAAGGCGCTATATCCTTGTCCATTTACAGTCTGGCTTCTGGTCTAAATGCCATTAGTTCATCCCTGAGGGTCCGGAGTATTACCTAACCTTTATTAGCAAAGATACTCCCAAAGACTGTAAATAAATCATTATCTATGTACATGGGAAGCGTTTGGTACGGAAGGTCCACGCTTTCTTCCTTCCCTTTAATTTCAAGGAGTTTAATGTAATTAGATATTTTTCCTGGTTCCATTTAATTCCTTAGAATTCTCTTTGCGGTACATGCTGCGCAGTTGGCCTGGCCGTTGACAAGAAAAATGATTGATTCAAGTAATCGTCATATTCCAAGATGCCTTCAAGAATTGGCTGCGTTAGTGTGAGATTAGATTATTCGGTGTTGGGCTCCCTTTTCCGGGGCTGTTCTTTCCGGGGTTTCTTTATTGTCTACCGCTTTTTAATCATTTTCTTTTCCGTGTTATCTCTAGCTTTAGTTCGTTCTTCTTGTTTTTCTGTTCTTCTATATCCCCCCGTTTTATGTCTTTCTTCTCTTATCTTATTCTCTTATATCCCTTTTGACCTCTTTTCCCGTTTTCCTCGTTCTCTCTATCGATTTTCTTTTTTCTCTTTCGATATTCTTCTTTTCCATTTTGATTTTTCTTTGCGTATCTTTGATTTTCTGTTCCATATTCCCTTTCTTGTCTCGTTTTTCCTCTTCTTCTCTCTAGTTTTTCCCTTTCTGCCCACGGTTTCTTCTTTCTCCGAAAAGAAAATGATATAACATGGAAGCAGGAAAACTACGAATCTAGAACAGAAAAGAGGAAAATGGAGGGAGAAAACTGAAAACGGAGAAAAAACTGAAAAAAGCGGAAAAGGAAACGTGACAAAACACGACAGAAAAGGAGGAAAAGTAGAACATAATAATAAGAGGAAGAATGGAATAGACGAAAACGTAAAAATAGAATCATAAACCTAAAATAATACTAGAAAAGAGGAAAGTTGAAAGTCTGAAAATAAGAAAAGCAAGAGGAAAATCAGTATTGAAAAGGGCGAAAAACGAGAAAGGAAAACGAACAAACATTAAGAAGCGAAAAGAAAGGAAAACGAGACAAATAGAGGGAAGACGGGACAGAAAAAGTGGGCAAATGAGAAAGAAAATGAGAACAATTGAAAGACAAGAAAACGAAGCCGGAATAAAAAATAAAAGAACCCAAAAGGGAAAACAAGAACAGTGAGTGTGTGCGCGCGTGTGTTTGTGTGTGTGTGTGTGTGTGTGTGTGTGTGTGTGTGTGTGTGTGTGTGTGTGTGTGTGTGTGTGTGTGTGTGTGTGTGTGTGTGTGTGTGTGAGAGAGAGAGAGAGAGAGAGAGAGAGTGAACTCAGGACAGGATATAAAAAGAAAAAAAAGACGGAACACAATGAGAATGGGAAATGGGGCAAAAAAAGAAAAAACTGGAGAGAGAGAAAGACGGAAATAAGAAAGGAAAGGTTAAGAAAAGGGATCCAAAAACATAACAAACGTGACAGAAAAGAAGACCATCTAAAAGAGGAAAAAGACGAACACAAAAAACGAGAAGGAAAACAGATAAAATGAATTATAAAAAGATAAGAACCGAAAAAAGGTAAAAGGGAAACGAAAAGAGAAAAACCGGAAAAATGTTCAAAAGTAAATGTGGAGAACTAGAGGAAAAAGAGGACGGAAAACCAAAAAGTGGGACAGGAAATAAAAAATGGAATAATGAAACAAAAAACACAAAAAATATTAAAACCCAAGGAACATAAAAAGAAAAAAACTAGAAACTAGTAGGAAAAATGGAAGCAAAAAGAAGAAATAGGAGAGCTGAAACCAAGAAAACAGTACAGAAACGACGAATAGACGGAACAAAAAGTGAAAAATGGGAATATAAAAGAGAAAAACAAGAACAGAAAAGAGATAAAATGTGGGGGAAAGCGACACGAAATATTTCAATCTTGATTTAAAGTAAAACTTCGTGTCTAGCTTCTGGTCTTATTTAATGTCCAATGATAAGTTCAATTTCAATTCCAATCGCATGCCAAATTTTAAGCCCAAAAAACTTTCAGTCCAAATTGCTTCAAATTTAAGTTCAATTTCATACTCAATTTTAAGTTCAATTTGCAGTAGTATTTGAAATAAAACAAATCTTATGTAATGCCCTATGTCGTTTAGGTTCAATTTTAAGTCCAATTTCAACTTAAATTTATAGTGCAGTTCCAAGACTAATTTCTATAAGCTTAGGTAGTCTTATCACATACTGTAAAAAGCAGCAATAAAACCAACTATGCCTTTCGCTGCTTGACAGCTGTTTGGCAGCCTGGTGCCATAATTCAATGAAGGTTTTCGCAACAAAGCTATAAAGCATACATCTTGCTCTGGTTAAAAGCTAAACTAGTCCGCCAGTTTTGTTAGCTTGAAAATACCTCCGTGAGCAGAAAAGTTAAAGTTTTACTGTCAGATCATCCTGATCGATTTGATTTATAGCGCCCATAATAAAACATCCCACATAATATTTACAATATTTTCAGCAGTCTCCGTCGGTTTGCGGCATATTTGCATTGAATTTTATCGTACATATTGATACGATAGGTGGATAAAATCAAAGCGCAATTTTGCAATTTTCGAAAACTGGTTGTTTTAATCAAATAAACTGAATAGTCAATCTCGATTTCAAGCAAAATCATTTTAGTTTCTTCCTGACCAAAACCGCAATAAAACCTTTTTAAAATTAAAGTAAGTAAAGTAATAACGTAATTAGACTTGTTACTTGGGATACTTTAACGGATCAACTAGGTTTTTCTATAATCCGATCATCCGATTTTCTATAATCCGTTTTCTACGCGGAATATTGCATAAAAAAATAATCATATTTCGATTGATAATAAAACTGATAATAGGTAAAAAGGTGTAAATTCTTCATGCATTTTTCTCATGATTCAACAACCCGTTTCAGATTGATACATAAGTGGACTAAATAACTGTCGCACCACGTTCCACTGAAACAAGCCGTCACAAAGTCCGCTCCAGTCTAGCCTAACTAGCATGTAGGGTCCAACTCGTCGCATCGAACAATTTCGCTCCGATTGTTTGTCCACTTGTCACGACACAATTGTACTAAAGACAGGCTGCCAGGCCGGTTGTTTCATTGTGCAAACCATGTTCAATTTATTTACGATTCAAACGCATCGTTGTGTAAAATTTGTTCTATTATCATGTTTTCCATCATTATATATACAGGATATTCGGTGTCTTCGAAGCTAGTGCAAGTCCAATCAACTGCAGCTTTTAGCTCCGTCGTATGCAGAGGAGAATAGGACACATCTCACCATATGCTGATCCTGTTCTGTGGCCGACGACGTGTCGTCTTGCACCAAATACTGGGCGGAAATCTTTCCAGTCGGTCGGTCCTGTAGTACAAGATAACTTTACCACAAGTCAGGATAATCTTTGTTCGAGCGAACCATTCCTTGGCTGAATCAAATTCGGTTGTTAGAATAAATTTTCCATCGTCCTAATTTTCAGATAAACGAATGGATAAATAACTGGCGAACCGTTCATTGATTTGAATAACATGTTCCGATATGCTCTTACATGGCTTTTCAATAGGTTCATTGATTGTGTGCTACTACTGATTTTACATACTAATGGATGTGAAGAGTACTTATGCGATGGACGCCGGTAATTGGAGCGAATAACGAGCGCCAGGCAGTAGTGCTTTCCGATGAATCATTGAGGTTGCTCTTTTCAAAACCAAAAAGCCATAAACCGTTAACCAATTATTTGAATACTTTCGCTTTGGCTTTCAAAAGCCATCAACCATCGCAAAGGTAATCCTTTCCGTTATTTTTTATTTACGAATCAAGCTTGTCTTCCGAGCATGCCTGTTTTCAATAACATACAAATGCTTTAAACGCGTTACCACAGCCTCAGCAAAGCAAAGATTTTTCCAACCACGTAATTACATTAAAAGCTGGGTCCTTTTAGTCCGCTTTGCTGACGGTACCCGTCGTGGTAGGGGGAGACCTTTTGTTGAAGTCATCCGTGCGAATTCTTTTGACAAATCGTCTTTTGGCGTTGGGCCTTGCCAATCCATCATTGCAATGAATTTCCGTCAACCCTAGCTAGCAGGCTAGGTGCTCTGCTCACATGAATTATTTTCCAAAAATAGCGATGAAAGAGACGCACAGTCTTTCCCGACGAAATGGAAACGCCCTGCCACGCACCGTGCCTACCTGTTTCACTTAGTGGTGGAGTGCTTGACATTGCCGCACTGTTGCGTACTGTCGCAATTTTTGTCGCTTCCATCGCCACCCCACCACACCGCAGTAGTGGAAGGTGCCAGGAAAAGGACGAGTATGATAAATTAAAATTGACGTATTTATTTGCGGTCGTAGGGTAACGGTACAACTGACGAAGACCGAAACACTTCGTTCGTTTCATTTGTGAATGGAAAGTTTTTCTCGCAGTCTCGCAGACTGGCCGATGCGGGTGGATGGCTCCCCGGGAGTCACCACCCGCTGGTTTTGTTTCCGCAAAATGATATTCGCACGTGCTTATAATGAATGAATGTGATGGCGTACGGTACGGTTGAGCACATGGATGGGGAGAGTATGCTGCGTATGGAGTGAAGTATCTAACCCTGAACGAATGAGGGATGAATTTTGGTGGAGCACCGCTGCTGCTGCTGCTGCTGCGTCAAAGTGCAATCAATAATGGGGGAAGTTCATTTGTTGATGTTTTGTATCCTTTCAGTTAAAACTTCGACGTGATGGGTTTTGACATTGTTGCTACCTAATATTCTGGTTTCGTTTGGACTGGGAAACATTGATATATATTTTTTACAAAATTCACAAAATTGTTTAGCAATGTTTTGAGATGTTTTGGCCATCCAAGTGAATTGAGCTTTAAAATATTTAATTTAACTGAATCCAAGTAACAACGTGCTCAAATTTCCTGATTCACGAATCGGATAATTCCATTCTTTCCTATCGTCATTATCCGGCTATTGAGGTCTTTGCCAGGAATCAGGTTGAATTCCTGAATAACAAGTTTGGAGAAGATGAAGCTGAATAGGCTTGGGTTTGCTTGTGGACCTTGAAGCTCGTATACCATCGCTTTCCTGTGGAGGTTTATATTGAGCACCAAATGACTTCAGGATCTCCCTCGTAGTTACTTGGGATTTCTCCTTCTACTAAAAAAACTCCTTTCTCCGAAATACTTGTGATGATGCAGAGGATTCCCTATAGTTTTTATAAGCAACAAGTATTGGACTAACATTCCTTCCCATCTCTCTAACGACCCACATTTGGACGTGGCAGGGACTTTATAAAATTGCACAATGAGCAGAGGTTGGAAAATTCGCAAAATGAATATATACACCGAGCATCGGCAACGGATTTTGTCACGAGAAAACAGAGAATCGAATGTATAAATTTGCCTATAATTAATGATCTACATACATTCACGCTGCATGGCATCGTTGAATATACGATCGTGTATAAATCGTGTGCAACGCAAAAGTGCGAAATAACACATTCTGCTGCTTAAAAAGCAACCAACACTACTTTAAACTATTCTAATGATGATATTATTTTGAATACTTTCCGGCGTCCCCGGGCATAATATACCCGCTAAATCGGCCACACTCATTGTTCAATATTCAATTTTTGAACGAATTCCGTTGTTCACAATGAGGTAACGGTCGTGATAAAATTCAAAGCCGATGGATGTATTATCGGCGAAGCAGGCGAATAGTGTATGTTCGTGACGGATGTGCATTGTTTCAAATAGTCACTTTTTCGCGAGTTCTCCAACCACTGACAGGAACGATGAGGAATAACTGTCCCAATTATGTTTCTTGATGTCCTAATTTCGCAATTTTCATTGGTTTGGGATGAAAAATCAATGATTTTAATCGAATCTGCAAGTTATCGTCAAACGCACAGATCATGATCTGTTCAACTCATGACAAACATTGAATTTTTAGCTTTAATCACAAGATTTTTTCGCTTATTAATTCTCAGCAATCAATCACAGCGTTATATTTCTCACCGCAATCAAGCAATGAACATGATTTCATGTATTGTTTATCGCTTTGTCGCTTACAAATAGTGATCTCAATGAATCTGAATATGATCGCTGCCATGTTCTTGATCGCTAGAAGCGATTTAATTCCATCTCTGGTAACTAAGTCCTAGCACACGGGCGGTATGCTACGATACCAACTCGTACGCGAGCATCTAACGCTTACTCCACTGATGCAAGCGTACGACAACTAATCACTGGTGTTGTGTGCATACGTTTTGCTGCCCTTCACACTTGCGAGCGCCCAGTCTCGAAGCGTCGTTCTACGCAGCCCACTCACGAAACCAACAGCTCGTGAACTGTCAGCAGCCCGCGAGCTTTCGCATTACTTCTTTTCTTTACGAGAACGCATGTGTGAGAAATTTGGACCACAATTAGGGTGCGCTTCGCAACACTGATCCATGTTATGTTTATGTTTATTCTCTTTCTCATTATCTATCTCATTCACTCTTTTTATTTTCTCTCACTCTTATTTTCTCTCTATCATTCTCTCTCACTCTCGCTCTCTTCCTCATTCTCCCTTCCCCTTTCCCTTACATTTTCCCTTCGTCCATTTCCTGACTAAGTAACAATATAGGTTTTATTATACTCTAATAATGACCAAAATAAAACTTGGGTGCTACTTAGGTGCTCTATTTCTTTCCATTTTTCTTTTCCTCTATCGCTTTCCTCTATTTTTCCTATATTCTCTTTTAAATTATTTGAAAAAGTTTTCCATGAAAATTTTGCAAGGAGGCACTAAACTCAAAAAATAAGTCGGAAAAAAAGGAAAATTCACAATATTTCTGCCTTGTTTATTGGTTTTTAAATTTTCAATTATATGCATGTTTTTATGTTTTTCGAAAGTAAATCAGGAACATCGAATATGCTACCCTAAGGTGTTTCGTTGGGGTAGAGACGTAGCTTTCTCGACTTTTTTTGAAGTTTTCCAGCACTGTAAAAATGTTGTCCAAGGCATATTTTCTGGATTCGGACATGTTAGGCACACTGGCAAATTATACAGAACTGAGTTGAGTTCATTTGGATTGAGACGCGTATGGAATGACTTGATTAACTAGTCAGCTTAAGCCGCAAATCTTCCAGTACGTAAAAATCTAATAAAAGAATAACATAGTTCAGCAATTTCAAGTGTTATAAAATACAAATGTTGTCCGATTTCGTTCAAATTTCGCGTACTTGTTCCTTTACGACCCATGGTTTTCTATTTGGCTTCTTAAAATACCCGCTTGTTAGTTGGAGTGTTTGCAAAAATCACTATTTTTGCCTTGATGACTTTTTTTTAAATTCATGACTTTAGAACCACTAAACCGATTTCTGTGATTTTAGTATTAATTGAAAGGTAATGAAAATTCTAAAAAGAGCTTACAAGCTAACGGTTTGATTAAAAAGACAAATTATATTAAATATCATTAATACAACATTAACCATATTTGTGTACCTAGAATTAAATAAAAAGAAAACTTATCCAATTTAATTCTTTTATGTATATTTTTTCTTGAGAGATACGTAATTCGCCTACGACAATGAGGAAGCCTGCAAGTCGTAGGCGAACTACGTATCTGTCAAGAATAAATATACATAGTAGAATTAAATTGGATAAGTTTTCTTTTTATTTAAAATTAGCTGACCCGACAAACTTTGTATTGCCACAAATTAGCCTGTGTTGTACATAAATCATGAATCTCGGATGATCTTTGTCACAATCTCGAGTTTTGCAAGCCCCCCAGTGGGCGGCGCTTCCGACGGCGGGTCACCGGCAACACTCGCGACCGTCTCGTCCTGAATGATCTAGTGTTACTATAGTTACTATAGTACTATAGTACTATAGATCTAGTGTTACTATAGTTTTTGTGGTCTTGTATTGACTAATGTTTTATGGAAGAGTCTCGAATTTCTCGAGTTCGATTAGTTTTTGAGTTTCGCAAAAATTTCTGTTTTATTTGTATGAGAGTCCATATCCCCCTACCACAGGGGTGAGAGGTCTCTAACTATCATAAAATAAATTCAAGACTCCAAAATCTCCCACATGCCAAATTTGGTTTCATTTGCTTGATTAGTTCTCAAGTTATAAGGAAATTTGAATTTCATTTGTATAGGAGCTCCCCTCTTAAAAGGGGAAGTGGTCGTAATTCACCATAGAAAAAATTTCTGCCATCTAAAACTCCCACATGCCAAATTTGGTTCCATTTGATTGATTAGTTCTCGAGATAAGAGGAAATTTGCGTTTCATTTGTATGAAAGCCCACCCTCTTAAAGGGGAGATGGGCCATAACTCGCTTTCTAAAGAAGAGACGGGTCTCAATTCACCATAGAAAAAAATCTTGCGTCCAAAACCACTTACATGTCAAATTTGGTTCCATTTGCTTGATTAGTTCTCGAGTTATGAGGAAATTTGTTTTTCATTTGTATAGGAGCCCCCCTCTTAAAAAGGTAAGGGGTCCTAATTCATCATAGAAAAAATGGTTGACTCCAAAAACACCCACATGCCAAATATGGTTCCATTTGCTTGAATAGTTCTCGAATTATGAGGAAATTTGTATTTCATTTGTGTAGAAGCACCCCCTCTTAAAGTTGGGAGGGGTCCTAATTCACCATAGAAAATATTTTTGCCTCCAGAAACCTCCACATGCCAAATTTGGTTCTATTTGCTTGATTAGTTCTCGAGTTATGAGGAAATTTGAATTTCATTTGTATAGGAGCCCCCCCTCCTAAAGTGGGTAGGGGTCCCAATTCATCATAGAAAAAAAATTTGTCTCCAAAAACACCCACGTGCCAAATTTGGTTCCATTTGATTGATTAGTTGCCGAGTTATGAGGAAATTTGCATTTCGTTTGTATAGGAGCCCCCATCTTAAAGTAGGGAGGGGTCCTAATTTACTATAGAAAATATTCTTGCCCTCGAAAACCTTCACATGCCAAATTTGGTGCCATTTGCTTGATTAGTTCTCGAGTTATGAGGAAATTTGTATGGAAGCCCCCCCTTTTAAAGAGGAGAGGAGTTATAATTCCCCTTATAAAGAGGGGAGGGGTCTCAATTTACCATAGAATAAATTCTTGTCACCGAAAACACCCACATGCCAAATTTTGTTCTATTTGCTTGATTAGTTGTCGAGTTATGCAGAAATTTGTGTTTCATTTGTATGGGAGCCCCCCCTCTTAGTGGGGCGAGGGGTTTCTAACCATCACTAAAACCTTTCCTGGCCCCAAAAAACGTCTACATGCATATTTTCATATCGATTGGTTCAGTAGTTTTCGATTCTATAAGGAACATACGGACAGACAGACAGACAGACAGACAAACAGAAATCCTTCTTTATAGGTATAGATAAAATAAGATATGTCTGTACGGCCTTGGTGGAAGACTTATAGCAAATAAATAAATAAAATTTAATTCCAGGTTTCGTATTCTACTAAGACGCACCAAAAACTTCAGTCAATCATATTTGTGTATCCCTTTTGTTATACTCTGGGAACCGGGATTTGAATTTCTTTTACCAGAAAACTTGAATTTCTTTTACATAAAGGGAGTCGAACATCAAATTGCATCACGGAAGAATCGCTGTAGAAAATTACTCATTGAGTATTTTCTCTTGAAAATTTTGGTAGAAGTAGTTTAGAATGTATTGTTTATACTGTATTTTTATCGCGGTCAGTTTTTCGAAAATTGGAAAAAATGGCGTCACTCGAAAGGCAACGTCGCGAATTTATTTTGCGCAAGCACCTGAAAAATTCTCAAATCTCTCATCATGGATGATGAGAATAACGTAAAGGCGGACTTCCGGCAGCTTCCAAGGCTACTGTTCTTTACCGTCCAGCACAAGTTTGATGTTTCGGAGGAAGTAAGGATGCAGAAACTTTCAAACTTTACCAAGAAATACTTGATTTGGCAAGCGATCTGCTCCTGTGGCAAACAGAGTGCGCCGTTCGTGAGTACCGGGACTGTAAATGGTCAGATCTACTTCAAGGAGTATCTACGGATGCGTCTGCTTCTTCTGTTGAAGCAACACGAGGGTCCTACGATCCTACGATTCTGGCCGGATCTAGCTTCTTGTCGCTATTCAAAGGATGTCCTGGAGTGGTACGAAGCCAACGGGGTTTCTTTTCGCACCCACGGACAACCCAAGTAGCACACTATAGGTCCATTTTGTTGAAGCAACCGAATTACGACTGAAATTAGTCATAATTTGGTTACCACAACAATTTTATAACAACCGTGATAGTGAGGATGAACCACACTCTTAAATTATTCTACCTGTAAATTGGTCGGATTTAGTTAAAGTAAGTTTTAAACTACTCAAAATGCCCTTAAAGTGTACAAACTCAGATTTTGAGTAGTTTTTCAACCAAAAAATTGGTAGTAGGAACTTAAAATTGCGTTATTTGTCATGGAGAATAATTCAATTATCGGTAGCAAGTAGCCAAAATTGGTTGAAATTTTTACCCAAAGTTTGAGTTTGTACACTTTAAGGGCATTTTGAGTAGTTTCAACCTAGCTTTAACTAAATCCGACCTATTTACAGGTAGAATCATTTAAGAGTGCACCCCAACGCATTGAAACTAGGGCCCGTCGAAAAATACTGGACTATTATGAAGCAGGCATTACGGAAGCATCCCAAGGAGGTCAAAGCTGAGGAAGGCATGAAAAGAAAAAGTGGTTTTCCGTACAGAAGAAGCTGCAGCGAGATGTTGCACAAAGTTTTTGAGTAAAATTAAGCGTAAGGTGCGAGCGTAGGTTATGGTATTGAAGTTGACTGAAATAAATATGCCAAAAGGTTACCAGAGGTGGGCACAATTCCGCTAATCCGCTAACAGCTAATTAGCTCAGCTAACATTTTGGTTAGCGGTTAGCGTTATCGCTAATTTTTAAAACCGTTAGCGTTTTTGTTAGCTTCCGCTAAATTTATGTGCCGCTAAATAAACCGCTAACTTTTTTAAGCAAGAGGAAAATTGTTATGAAACATGAAAATTTTCTTTTAATTCAACTATTTAGCTATTATCTACCAATGTAATCGCATAGATCTGGATCGAAAGATCCCAAAACTTCATAAACTTTTGTATGTGAGCACAGTTAATTGACTCATGAAATAAATCAATATTTAAAAACTCGAGATACATTCTCAGAAAACCCCAAGAAAAACTTTTCGATTTATTTACTTCACTTACATCACATAAATTATTTTAAAAAATCATATATCTTGAACCAAGCATCATTAATGAGTGATGACCGAAATAGTCGAATTTCTAAAATATTTTACTGTTAGTCAATTTATTTGGTTTTTTGTAGTTAACAAGCTTATACCGGGCTCTAACAATATTCCAAGAATCAGTTTTGTTGGTCGATAGACAGAAGCCGATGAGCGAACAGCATCACGCATCTCCTCATTCGGAGAATTGCTGTACCACTTTGACAATTCATATCTCAGGAACCAAGTGTGTATGTAGTAGAGCAAAAAATTTTTGGCAATCTAGAAAAAATATTGTTTGGAAAACTCTTTAAAAAAACTTTCTACAGAAAAAAAACTATGTCATGCCTCATGGAAATACTCGTAATTTCATTTCATCCATTTTAAATGTTGTAATGTTCTTCAAAACATTTTTTTTGTAAATGCTTGCAACTTTTTCACGAAATTATTTCATGTTTTTCCAGTATATATTTTTTCTTATACCTTTGCAATAAAGATTTTCTTCTTTCAAAATTGGTCTTTAAAAAAGTATTGCTAAATTTGTGCTGCTAACAAATTTAGCGGTTAGCGGTTAGCGTTAGCTTCCGCTAAATTTTTGATTCATTTAGCGGTTAGCGGTTATCGAAGCTAACGTTTTGAATTAGCGGTTTAGCTGTTAGCGAAGCTAAAATTTCGGTTAGCGGTGCCCACCTCTGAAGGTTACTAATGGGTTATATTTTATTGTCTGAAAGTTTGAAAAGGATCGATCAATTAGGTAATTTTCTACAGCTATTCTTCCGTGATGCAATTTGATGTGGGGCACTCTTTAACATATTAAAAATCAAAACCATAAAGTATTTTGTTTTTGAAGTTCAGTTTTTGAAATATATAAAGTTTTGTCTCTAGCTTGAGGGCAATGGATGTTTCCAGCAAAAAGCAATCAGATTACTTACCAAAAGTATGCTTTTCCTTCTTAGTAAAAACAAAAAGCCTGCATCTCCATTGTATTGCCGCAATTTTATTTCTTTAAAAAATTGTATCTCAAAATTGCAGCAATTTCTTTGTAGGATTGTGATTTACATTCGTTACAAACATGAAAACATAGAACTCATCCAGAAGTTGGTGTCACTTCTAATGAACTTTTGCAAACAAAAGCCAACATTCCAACATTTTATATGGAGGCTCCATTTAAATTAATTTTAAACCAGGCTTGCAAAAACACTTCAAACTCACAAGAGCAGTTCCATGGCTCACTCTGAAAAAATTTTCATCTTCATCAATACTGAAGTGCAAATGCAGCGAAGAACATATGCATCATGCCTGCTACGTTGTGCTACCATATCGCTCTGAGTAGAAATAAAAAGCTCCTCCCGATTGCCTTGAAGTGCAAATTCAGAGTTTTCGGGAGCGAAATATTTCACGCTCACACAAGTCGGCTCAAAAGCTATCAAACTCAAAATTGTGCATCTTGCTAAAGTTGACTTTGGGTAATATATGCACAAATCACGAGATGCAGAAATTTAAACTTGTTTATTGAAATCATGACCTTCATCAAAATTAACCATTATGTGCTCGACAAGCGTACCCGGGTACCACAAATTAAAATGCTTGAAACTTTGGCAATTTTCGACCAATTTGAATTCTCTTAGTACCCAAAGATTCACGAACATATCCACTTCTAGTATGGTGACAACGGAGTCGGAATTGGTTCAGCTGGTTTCCGGAAATCTGATATTACGAGGATGTGTTCCGGAATTAAAACATTTGTTATGTTTTGGATATAATCATAGTAATATGGGCAGCAAGGTACCAAAGTTTGAAGAGTAGTATTTACAGCAAGTTCGAAAATCCTCAGAGAGCAAAACTCAAGCTGAATTTGCATAAATTTATCATCACATTATGCGTTCTATCGCTATAGTTTTTTTTATGTTGTTTTGTGAAATTCTGCTGCAACATTATTTTACCAAATATACTTATTTTTTACTAGCAACTTTCAAGAATGATCTATGGACTAGTACAGTTTATGTTTATAATATTCATAGTTCAAAATGCCAAGTATGCTTTATCACCTTAATTTTTTTTTTTGATAGGAATTGCAAATGTACGTTGTATATAAATGTAAATCAATAAATTACGATTTTCTTATACGAATGTTAATCATAAATTTACCTTCAAATTTATTTTTGCAATCATTTTTCTATCAGTTTTCACTATAAAAGCAAATAATGGTTTATGAGATGAGAACGGTCAGACCTATAAACCAGAGCATGTAGAGATATAGAAGCAAAACCTAGGTGGTACATTCCAATGTTAACACTGAACCTTCTGTTTTTATACGACAGATTTTGCAGCTAGCTGCTAGAGTGCAAGGTAATTACGGCGCCAGAGTTATAATAATTTAACTCTAACAGCCTCTCAAACCCGGGATTCGAACATGCGATGACTGGCTTGTAAGGCCAGTAGTGACGTTAATCATAGAGGTGGGCGAGTATTAGCAATAAAATGTTAACATCACTAAATTATCTGAGGACAATTACAACGAGGGGTGAAAGTTGAGCGATCGATATTGGACACTTTTGATAAAAACCGGTATTGGCAAATTTATCCGAGATTAAGGAAATAATGTTATTTTTCAATAATTTTTCAAATTTCAACTTCTAAATTACTGTTTAGAATAGTAAAACAACAGTAACAATTGATTTCTCAAACCAGAACGGATTTCAAAATACCTCATATTACAACGGAAGGTAATTTTTCATTGCTTTGGAACAATATGATGATTGGTACTTGGAATGCCTATTCTGCAACGGTTTCCCTTAGGGCTTCATGCGGCCATAGAAGTATTTGGCTGGCAACACCGGCAATAAGGGTATACAAATTTAAAAATTTACCCCTGAAGATCGTTTTTCATGGTTTTGACTCTATCTGATGATTTGTCCACGGTAGGACGATTCTGGAACAAATTTCCGCGGGACTTTTATCAGTAATAAGCAAAGCCATGGGTATAAACGTCCTGTTGAGAACTTGACCCTTATTTATCGACAGACTTTGCAGCCGACTATTAGAGTACAGGACATTTACGGGGCTAGTGCAATGATCCTACTGACTCTATAGCAGCACCTCCCGGCCGAAATTCAAACATACGACGACTGGCTTGTAAGGCCAGCACCGAATAGTTCGATCATAAATCATCAAAATGTCTCAAAACAATGATGAATTTTGATATCAATATTGTCGGTATTCTATCCAAAAACATCCATGACAACGCGGATCCCTACGGGAACCCGTTGCAGAATGGCCATTCCGAGGACCAATCATCAAATTGTTTCAGAGCAATAAAAAATTACTTCCCAAAATAATTTCAAGAAATTTGATGCTTTTCATAATCTTTGTGTTGTGTAGATTTTCAAAAAATAGCTTTCGTATGAAACATAAAAAGTGAATATAATCTATAATAAAAAGTGAATGTAAGTAACTGTGCGTAAATAAATAAGATTTGAAGAAGTATCTTCTAAAGCAAATATTCCATTGAAATTTTTCAATGTGCAATCCTCAATGTGTAGTAAAGCTGCTCTTCAAGCGCTCTTCAGTTGGAATATTTCATGAAGTGCAGTTTTCCAATGATTCGGGAGCTTCGTGTTGAAACACTTCAAGGCTCACTATGAGGTTAAAAATAACGAAGTGTTTCGTTGCCATGCTCGCCTCAAATACAGCACATGAGTGAGGCTCTTGCAAGCCTGTTTTAAACTGCAAATCCAACGTAATGATTTCAACCGAAAATATTAGCTAGTTAAAACCCAAAAATGGACTAATAAAATGAAGCTTTTGAAATCATTTGAACAATTTGCCTATGTATTAAGATTCAGACTTTATTCAACTTCCTTGAAGAGATCTGAAAATGGAAATTTAATGTTCATGCAATATCGATCCAGACAGCGAAAGCCGCCCTTCTTTTACGACTCTTCCCGAAACCCTCTCCCTTCTCCACAAATGGATCCTTCCGCCGTCAACAACCTACCTGACACCTGCAGTGTCGCGTTGCGACTCCTCGCCACTCCGAGCTCGTTCCGGGCTTCGCACCAGTAGACGCCGGCGTCACTTTCGCGACGTGAGTGCACGACCTGGAAAATTAGAAAAATAATTTGAAAGAAGCATCGGAACATGGGAACATCGGAACCGTTTGTTGCAGTCCGGTTGGCACTCAACGGGGAAGCAAGTAGGTAGCAAGTCGACTTGATATATGGAAGATCGAATTGACAAGGGTTGAACACCGCCGGAAGGGTGATGAAAAATGTTCCGAAGAAACGGTAGATCTGGTGAAAGCGCCAGCAAACGCACGGGGAGGCTATCTTTCTGCACCACCATCACTCGGCACGTTGCAAAAATATGCTTAACTGGGGTTAATATTATATAAATAATAATCGTGAAAGTTTGGTTAGGTGTCGAAGGTTAAGTGCCTGCTCGATGAGCATCCGGATTCCGGACCTACTGAGAAGGTGTTACGACTTGTGATAGGCTGAAACAAAAAGGTGCTCTACGGGACGGGGGCTAATTAAGCAAATATCCTTTTCAACAGCGGTTTTGTTGGAGTTATAATCAACATTTATTTGATTATGTGTGTGAGAATGTAAGAAGCTGTCGTGCTGAAGCATCATCATCGTCCTCCTATATGCTCGCCTAAAGACATATGAAACTTTGACACGAAGGATCTATTTTTCTTCCGTGATCAACTTAAAGCAGTTAGAAATCACGAAGAGTAACGAGTGGAAAAAATAATGCATCCTTCGTGCAATGCATACTTTATCCTGTGGTGGCAGTCTGGTCGTTTTTTTTTTCTTTTGCTGGGGAGTTGTTTTCTGCAGTCAGTAAGCAAATGATTTTATTACCCAAGGCGACAGTTTAACCGAATCGCGCGGACCAGTATTCCGCAGCGAAGCGAACGCAATCTTCTCTTCCGTAATGGCAGAGGAATGCAGTCGAAAAAATAGGAGCAATTTCCATTTTTTATTACTCAGTGCAACTAAGAATGAGGAATAGAAGCACACAACCAGAGAGCTGCAGATCTACCGCTTGCTGCAACTACCATTTTGCATAATTTATCACGAAAAAATGACTGCAGCGCTAACAAGTAACTACAAATTGTAAGATTTTATGCTTTTAATCATTCACTCACTTTTGTTCAATTTAAATTTTATCTTAACTTACCTTCAGAAAAAACAGTCCTCCAGCGGGGAGTAGAATCTTATGCGATCCCTGCTCCGCTTTGATCGGCTCACCGTCCTTGTACCAGGTGATGGTAGGCGACGGGATGCCTTCCGCCTTGCAGTTGAGCGTGGTGGGCTCATGCCGGGGCACTATCACGTCCAGTGGGTGTTCGGTAATTTTTGGGTACTCCATGGCTGCAAACAAACAGGAAAAATAAAGCAAACATAAGACCTCTGTAGTGATAATCCATATTTATCAGATTACACGATGTAAATGTTTTTAAATATTGAACACAAACTGCTGAGCTATGTTTCGGGTGAATGAGGGCAATGGAATGCCCTCTCCCCGCTGAACCGGATTAACAAAAAACTTCCATTACAGCCATCATTCCGGATCGCTTGTGTTTGTCGGTTTCATTAAATTAAGCCGATAAGTCGCCTCATTTCGAGTGCGGTGTGTACGTCGCTCATCGGACGAGTTTGTGCGGGAGTCATGGCAGGACGAAAAAAAAAACAGAATTCTGAGTGCAAAACATTTACCAACCACACAGTACGGGACAGTGTGTAGTTGTAGCTACTACCTACTATTTACCCGGTCCAGTTAATATCGAATGCCATCAAAGCTAGCTAGAAAAACCGACCAGAGCCGGAGAAAGTTGGCCACTTTTACCAGTTGATCCTATTTGGCGCTTGAAAAACTGTACAGTAAAGCTTTAGGGAAAAGTTACTAATTGGCAACATTTTCCGGAAAGAGGTATTTCGGTTCACGCTAGTTTGCAAACTGACAGAAGTTGAAAGTATATATTTTTGGTCCTGTTGATGTTTGTGCGGTAAGGCAATGTTGTTTGAGTTGACTTAAAATTATAATTTTTTTTACCATAAAGTTAATAAGTTGTGCCTTACTGAGATTTCTCGAAATCTCTTCAGTTGTCGAAATTGACAGAACAAATTGTAACCATAGCTTCTGCTATAATTCTTCAATAAATTAATTAGTAAATCATCTCCATGAAGGGTACAAACGGGCTGTCCTTTCGGATCCACTTTTAACTAGCTGCCGAAACAATTTCAAACCCGTTAACAACCGCACCTCGGAATGGCGAGGAGTGAGAAGCTTGTGCGGAACCATCAGACCGGCTGGCGGTCATAATTTCTGGCAGTGCAGTGACATTAAAGTACGTCCGTGCCGCGCGCCTTTCGCTCCGGGATGGCGGCCAATTTCGCTAGCCGCCGGACAACACGACAGATAGCATAGTTTTTAGCGAAATACGCGCTAATGTGTCGCCGACCGACCGAGATGAGTTATGATTCGCTTTTTATTGTCTCTCCCAGTGGTAGTCAGTGTGTTGCAGTTTTATTATCGCGTCGCTACAATGGATGCTGCGAAATTGTCGGACAGACAGTAGAATTTTCAAAGCCATTTTTCAAGCTTAAGTGGTTTTCGCTGGGTTCTATAATAACGTCGTTGTGGAAACACTTAATAACACTGTCGAGCAGGATGTAATCTACGATGTCACTCTGGTCTCCATCTGGGAAGACAGTCAAGATCATCGTCGTCACCCATCGATGTACTGCTAAAGGGAAGAAAGCCAAATGCTAAACTTCGACTCACTATATGTGTCAATTGTATGCACGCCAGGCCAGGTATGCAGTCTTCTGGTCGGTCAGCTATGTAGCTGTTTCACAAGGATTAAAGGATAACAGCATATTTCCACTCTAAGTCGACCTCCATCGGCGAAGAGCTGAGATGTCATTGATAGTTATCCAAGCGTTCTCTTCTACTGACATTCTCTTGAACCGCCAGCTTACCCTTACAGCTAGGTAAAGCTTGGTTTGACCAACTCCTAAGTACTGAACTGTCGATAGATTAAGATGTCGGCTTCAAGGAACATGTTTCCGCAGAGCGAAAGGAGCACAGTTCAGCAGGGTTGACAGGAGCAACGATTCAATTTTCTCCTACCTTATCAGTTCTGTCTTTAGACGAACTTGCATCTCATCGCCAGGCGAACCGTTTACCGACGTATCTGCGACACGGGCGACGGCAGTCGCTGCTAGCTAGTTATTAGCATTTAATATCTATGTGCAACTTACGCGCGAAGCCAGCCCCGACTGATCCGGCAGAAGCAGCACAAGCACAAGGAAGTAATCACGGGACTAAATCGCTCTAGATTGTCGCACAGAAGCTCCACTAATTGAATAAATTATAACCACCTCCGATGCCAAAGCAGGCTGCTGCGGAAGACACTAAAGACGGCAGCTTCGACGGCTGCTGAACTGAATGCTCCGGAATGTGTCCCGGGGAGAAATAGTCAAGCTGCCAGGCAGGTAAGGTAGGACGGTGTTGTGACTTCCTACCGCGCGAAAGGATATAAATTGTCAACGTGCACACACACACTGCCAAATGGTGGTGGCGGCTTCCGATGGGGAAGCCAGTTCTCCGGTGCTGCTGCTGCTTCTAGGTGCAGCCCAGGTAATGTTTTGCTTCCTGGTTGGCACAATATGGATCCTAGCCAGCAAACACGTGTGGAGCCCCAGAACGTGAAGGGTTGATGGAATTGTTAGAATGTTGAGATATTTACGAGAAATTCTGCTGCGAGTCGGTTCGAAATATGCAGCTTGCATTCCTCCTCCGATTGGCAGCCAATGATTGATGTTAGAATTCGTCTCCGGCTGTGATTGTTGGCTTTGCGGTTAATTTGGATCAAGCACACTTGAGCGCTAAACGGGTTGTTCCGCGAAATCGATATTTCACCACTAATAAGCCTTGGTTACCTACTACAAAAGTTAGTTCAATTTAAGGGAATGCCTCTTACTAGTTTCTAGCAGTAGTAAATATTTTAAAATAAAGAATAAATATTTTCATGTAAAAATAATATATTAAACCCTAAAATTGAAAACTTGCACGGCGAAAAATGCTTCTTACTATTTTCCTATTGTTTTTGACATTGCCCCTAACTGGAAATTGCTGACAAAACTAGAGGCTCAATTCAACTTTTCCTCTGCGGTTGTGAACATGTTGTATCTATATCTTCAAAGCAGAAAACAGACAGTATACTGTGGGGGTCGCCACTCTCTGTTCCAGATGCGCCCAATCTACATATGGTGTACCGCAAGGCTCAGTCTTTGGACCATTGCTATTCTGCTGCTGCCTGAACAATCTTCCGACAATTCTTAGGTTTTGTTCCATCCATATATATGCTGATGTCTTACAACTATACATCGGTCGTCTTTGTCCCTGCACTTTGGAAATAATCAAGATAATGAATGCCGACTTAAAAAAAATTCGGGGTGATCACAGTGAAGCGGGCTTGCAATCAAACCTCAAAAGCAAAGCGCTGTTTAAAACAAGTCGACGACGGCGAGTAACTGGACCTTTTCCTTCGGTAACATGCATCAAGACAGACGGTAAGATCATCCAGAGGTCGGGCAGTGTGAACAACCTCCAGAGTGGGACGATTTAATAGCCCAACAATGTGGAAGATTCATGCTGGTTTCCGAATACTATACTTAAGTGTTTCTGCAGCACCGGTCAATACCAATCCCAAACTATCAAATCGCTAATCATGTGTGGCATTAAATTGCTGCGTACGTTTCGTTCATGGTTTAACCCGATATAACCATGTGAGCCATCTGCAGAAGAATTTGGTGGGATGTTCTCTACAAGTTTTCAACGCATGCCGGTCCTCCATGTTCTTGAGAAAACTAGTGTCCAACTAGGCAAACCCTGGCCATACTGCATCGAAAACTAATTGAATTATACCGCCGCCGCTTGCAAAGTTTGGAACCATAGTTAGATTTCATAGTTAATATAATTTATTAATGATAGTGATTAGTAGTGTAGTAGTAGTGATTAGTAGTGATTAATAACAAATATTATAATTGTAATTACTATGACAAGCCAAAGGTAGTTTTTTTAAAGGTAGAACCTTACACTACTGAACAAAAAGCAAATGACAAGTGACAAGAAATTCTCAAAATACGTCCTTCTCAAAGGTTCCTCTTGATGAAAAAAAAATATGCTCAATGGAAAATACAGCCTCGTTTAGTATTCGATAAATAAGTAAAATTCCATTTTAATCAAAAATAGTCGAGATATAAATAGCTTTTTTTTGCTTCTTGAGCTGAAAACCTCATAAGTGCCGCTCGCGCTCACGTGCTGTGCAGAAAGATGTGACAAGACTGTGCGAGTGTGTAGGTAGCAGAATGTATGCAACCAGTTTCTATGGTTGTTTGAGGTGCGCCTGCATCACTGGAGTAAGCGTTGGATGCTATGCTTCTCACACTCCACCACGTAAGAGTGGGCATCGTTTGCTTCTTGCTCGATTTGCAATATTTGCTAAAATAACGTAAAAGATGAAAACATAAATTAAAAGAAAATAGTATTGCATACTATCTTCCTAAATAATTAAAACTATTATCTTTTAATCGTTGGTATCAAAGAATCGTAAGTTGCAATTAGAACTTATATGTAAACATTATACATAATGTTTCATAGAAGAGATGAGAGATGTGTCTCAGTCTGGGCACCTCAGGGGATCTAGATTTGTAACTAGATTTACTTGAAAATAAGTGCAAAATTTTATTTTGAATTGGACTTGAATGTAGGCGTGATCTGGATGGCACTGACTTGTTATTGATCTCGAATTCGACATGAAATGGTAACTGAAATTAGTTTTAAGATTAAACTTGAAATCATATTTGAAATTAAACACAAAATAAAACTTGAAATAGGAATTAAAATTGAGCTTGAGATTGAGACTAAATTAGACTTGAAATTGGACATGAAATTTTGCTTGAAATTAGACATGAAATTAGCATTTACTTTGGCATGCAATTGGCGAACAATCGAACTTAAATTTGGGCCTCCAATTAAACTAAGGGTGGACTTTAAATTGAACTTTAAATAAAACTCGGTGCTCGGTGCTTCGAGTTCAAATTAAACATGAAATTGAACTTAATTTTGGACCAATTTAGAGTGTAATTTCAACTTTGATTTTATGATCAACGTCAATGAAAACGTAAGTAAATTTGCTTAACTTAACCAAAATGATATGAACATCTTGGTAACTGGCAGAAGGTTGCAAATTGATACTGGAGATTCTTGGTTTGGAAATAACTTGAAAAATTATATATTTTTAATAGTTATAACTTGTATTTGAATACCATCGCAGGAATTTATATCTGTGTCAAAAACCAGATCGTTTTGTTTGCCTACCTGGTTCAAATGTAAATTCACTAATTATCTATTAGATAAATCGACTATCTCAAACCTTTGTAGGGGAATGAGGTGGGCTCCATCATCATCATCATCATCAACTTAATAACAGATGGATTATTGATGGATCCAGAGGTTGTCCGTCTCTTGTTGCTTCTGGAGAAAAAGCGGAAGCCAGCACGGAGGAAAATGTAATAAAATTGGATAAAGGGGATATAAAACGGGAAAATGCGAGAAAAAAAGAAAAACAGACATAAAAAAAAAACAAAAGAAAAATCGTGACACTATGAGAAGGAAAACAAGACGTGAAAAAAGAAAAAATGGAAGAGAAGAAAACTGGAGAAAAAATAGAGAAAATGAAGCAAAAAGAGAAGATTGGACAGAAAAAGAAGGAGAACGTAGATGAAAAGAATAAAAATCAGACAAAACAAAAAGAAACGATAAAATGAACGAGGTGAACGAGAAAGAAAATGAGAATAAACCGGACAGAAAAGAAAAAAAACAACAGGAATAAAATGGAAAAGAAAAAGAAAAATTTTAGGGGCGGGTAAATTGAGAAAAGAGAACAAGCAATTTCTTCTACTTAGTGGAGAAAAAAAACAGAAGACAAACAAGACAAAATAAAAAACAGAACGTGACAGAAAAGAAAGAAAAGCAGTGCATATTAAGTACAAGAACAGAACAAACGAAAACAAAACAATAACATAGGGGTTAATTCTCGTGTAATTTTTCAAATAGACCTATGTAACAATGAGAGATTCTCTTCGCGTCTCCTCTCTTCCGCTTTTTACGGCGATACTAATGCTTAGAAAAGAAAATTTTCAAAACATTTAGCTAACTAGTGACTCCGGCAGCAGATTCAAGCAAAGTGTTTGCGCGACGGACTTCACTGCCGGTGCCGGGGCGAATGTGATTTTTGGGAATTGATCAGACACGGTTTTAAACTAAACTGATTTTATTCAATTTACCACTCTTTGCGTTATACAAGTGATAATGCCCGGAGATGTGTGTTTGCTAATGGTTTATTTCGACTGATGATTATTCTCGTTTGTATATGGCTTATATGGAATTGAAGATAATAAAGGTGAAACAAAGCCTATACAAATATTTTGCCCTTGACATTCAAAGGCTATTGAAATGACCAAATTGAACTAATAACGATCTAATGGTTAAACGAGATTAAAAAGAAAGAATGCATATGATGAGATCCTTTAAACAAAGGTAATTTAAGCTAGATGTGCTCGAACACAAAGCTTATGTGTTAAAATGCATTAGTATCGCCGTAAAAAACGGAAGAGAGGAGGCACGAAGAGAATCTCTCATTGTCACATAGGTCTATCTGAAAAATTACCCGAGAGTTGGACAGAAAACATAAATGAAATCGAAAAAAAAGCAAAAACGAGCTTGAAAAAGCAAGAAAAAACGAAAAACGGAACAAAAAAGCGGAAACTAAATATAAATCAGTGCTAAAAGGGGCAAAAAATGGGATAGGAAAAGAAAACGTAGAGAAAACAGTGGCCAGAAAAAACGAAAACCGAGAGAGAAGGAAGGAAAACCAGACTGATAGAGGAAAAAAGAGAGAACGAAACAGAAAACAAGAGAAACCATCGAGAAAATAGGAAATCGAGACATAAATGGAGTCAAGTCTAATTTCAACTTTGATTTTAATTTCAACTTCAATGAAAATATAAATAAAGTTTCTTAACATATTCACCGGTGGAACAACGATGAATCTATAGGTAGGCCGTGTCTTGCTGCTTCTGGAGAAAAACAGAAACGAGTACAGAGGAAATGTGACAAAAAATAAACAAACGGAATTACACAAGAGGAAAAACTTGTGAAATAATGATCAACAAAACAAAAATCGTGACACAATGGGAGGGAAAACAGAACGTAACAAGGAAAAAAAATTGAAAAAGAAGAAAATGGGAGAAAAAAAGAGAAAATGAGAAAGGAAGGAGACTGGACAAACAAGAGACAGGGAGAACGGATATGAAACGAAGAACGAAGAAACGTTTACGATAACGTAAACGAGAAACAAAAATAAGGGCATACTGGACACAGACAGAGGAAAAACGGGAAAGTAATGGAGGAAAAGAAAATGAGAAAATATGAAAGGAGAGAATATGGTGCATGAAGAATTGAGAAAAAGAGGAAAATGGAGAAAAAAAAATAAAACGGCAAACAAAAAAAAGGAACATGACAGAAAAGGTGGAAAACCATTACATTATAAGAAGAACACAGCAGACGAAAGCAACACAATAGAAATGGAATTGACTGGAAAAAAAGGAAAAGCAAGCCTGAAAAAGGAAGACAAAAGATAAAAAACGGAACAGCAAAGTGAAAACAAATGATAAATCAGGACTGAAAAAAGGGAAAAACGGTATAGGAAAAAGAGGAAAATAGAACTTGGCGTACAGAAAACAGGAAAAACAAGAAGCAGGAAAAGAAAACAATACCGTTAAAGGAAAGTTGGTATAGAAAAATAGGAAAAATGGAACAGAAATACAAGAGGAACCGAGGAAAACGGGAAAACAGGATTAACGGGATATAAAAGAAGAAAGATGGGACGAACTGAGAATGGGCAATGGTTGATGGAACAGAAAAAGAAAAACAAGGAAAACGGTCCAAAGAAAAAGGTAAAACCTACTCTCCAGTTCAAACGAAAAAACGGAAGCAAAAAACAGAATGAACGTGACAGACAAAAATAAAAATAAAAATAAAAATAAATATAAAAATCATACCTCCAGGCCAACTGGGAGGTGCCCATCATGTCGAAATTCAAGTTTAATTTAATATCCAATGCCAAGTTCAATTTCATGTCCCATGTTTAATGTCCCATTTTAAGCCCAATTACAAGTCTATTTTAATTTCAATTTTAAGTCAAATTTAAACTCTCATTTCAAGCCCAAAAAAAGTAAAATCTAGTAAAATTTGAATTCCAATTCCAATTCTAATTTCAAATGTAATTCCATTCTTATATTCAACTAACGTCTAATTATAAATCCACTTTTAAGTTCAATTTCAATTTAAATTTGAAAAAAACTCAGATCTTTAATCCAAATTGCTTTAATGCTCTATGTCAAGTACAATTTCTACTTTAATGTCTAGTTGAGTTCCAAGTCTTATTTATAGTTTAATATCCATGTGTATTAATTTCAAATCCAATTATCCGGAGTTTTCAACCCAATCGACTGGTATTTTTGTGGTAAGCAATAGTAAATTCGCCATTCTACAAATACTCTGTTTACCAGGCCAAAACATTCTTCTGAAAATTCCAGGTCTCCTCCTTTTGTTTATGTCTGGGCACACTAATGTTTTCAAGCGCAATTTTATGTAAAAATTTAAATCCTTACTTAATTCTAATTTTAGCTCGATGTTAAGTCTAATTTAAGTCCTATTTCAATTTCAAATTCAACTCCGATTTCAAGTCCAAATACAAGTAAAATTTTAATTCTATGTTCAACTCCGATTTCAGGCCCACTTCCAAGTTAATAAATACAACTTTAAATTTTCAAGAATGTACAACTTAAAGTCTAGTTTTAAGTAAGACTTTTTGTAAAATATGAAGTACGATTTGAAGTAAAATTTCAAGTCCAAATTATTGCAAAATATAGACTACTTTCAAGTTAAATTTCAAGTCCAATTTCATGTTTGACTTCAAGCCCAGTTTCAAATAAAATTTAATTCCAAGTTCAAGTAAAACGTTAAATCCGTTTTCATCTCTGATTTCATATCCAATTTAAAATCTGTCTAATTTCATGTTTCATTTTAAGACCAATTCCATGTCCAAAAGTTCAATTTCATGCCTAATTTCGTGACTAATTTCAAGTCCGGATTGAAGTGAAATTCAAGTCCAAATTCAAATCCAATTTTACATTCAATATCAAGTCCAATTTCAATTACAAGTTTATATCTTCCGGTTCAATTTGAAGTAAAGCTTCAAGCCCAAAGTCAAGACTAATTTAATCTCCATATCAAGTTTAATTTGAGTCTAATTTTAGGTCGAATTTCATCTACAATTTCAAATCTACTTCCTAGTCAACTATTTTTGTGATCAATAAAAAAGACACTGCCATTTTACGACTACGTAATTTTTCCAGGTCACAACATATTTCTAAAATGCTGAATGCCCCACCTCTTCCTTTTCTTTCACTGATAAAATTTTAACTTTTTTCGTTCCTGAATTCTGATGAAAAAACTACTTACCGGTCATGCTCTAAAGCAGTGGTGCCCAGGCATAGGCATGGTGCGGGCCAAATGAGATCGCCCCATGATGTCGCGGGCCGCAAATTCCTCTGGCCATTTCCGCGCATAACAAAATGCAAAATATGTGGCAATAAAAACCATTTTCTGGGAATTACCACAAGATTTAAACCGGAAATTATTCGGAACTACTAAATGCACGAGGCATTACGGCTGATTTGAGTGACCCCTGTGTCATCAAAAAATTTACTCATAAGTGCACCATCTCTCAAATCAGTCCGCGGGCCGCACAAAACATCTTGAAGGGCCGCATTCGGCCCGCGGGCCGCAGTATGGCCATCACTGCTCTAAAGAGTCACCAGATGAGCATAATTTGATCAGAAAGTAATTTTAACGCTTCTTCAGAGCAACAAGATTTCTTTTAAAAACGAACTCCCTATCTCATGTCCCATAAAATAGACAATATAATTCACTGTACCATTTCTCTGCTGGTTCCATTTGCCAATGGTTCTATGAAATAATAAATTAAACTTCTAATGCTGGTTAGCTCCATGATGAATGTCCAATAGCAGATATATGTAGGTTATTCGAGCCACTCCGCTGAAAGTTCCAAATCCAACGATAGAAATCCGCCCACAATCCCCCCACAATCTCCTCTAATCATAACTTTTTCCAACAAACTTGCCAAAAACAATCCGCTTCCTTATGCCAACACACCACACTTCATGAAATCCGTGCCGTAATATTATAACCATAATAAACTAAACTTTTCCCATATTTAATCCGCGCATTGTGTAAATCACATTCAAATAATGCTCTCCTCTCGTCGTCCGTCCGTCCAGCAACGCTTTCTTGGAAAACTCCGCTTACCCCGTTTTTCGCGGTCTCTTTCATTAGAAGAAGTACACCCCACCAGAAACTAGGCACTTTCCGGCATCCAACAGCTCGCTTTCTCTCCGTTTTGGTTCAGAAAATTCACTCATGCCATTACAAGAAATATTCTAAACCAAAACGAAAGAGCGACCGCCTTGTCGGTCGTCGTCGTAATCTTCAGTCTCTACACATTCCGAATGCTTCGTCACACCAAAGGATATTTAGTTTTACAAGAAATATTTCCTGCACTGACTGTGTGTGATAGAATACCGTTGAATAAAACCCTTTGCTGGGTTGAGCAGCTTGAGCTGTGATAGTCTGTATCATGTTTCTGCCCCTCTCGGTTTGTTCGCACATAAGTAAGTATAACTACATGTGCCAATGTCTAGACAATGCCATTTTCCCGGAGAACGTGCCCGAATCTTCCGCCGCCCGACTGCGGAGTATTGCGCTGCAGGGTAACTAGTTTTTCTCTGGTAAATACCTTGCGAACAACAGTAAGTTTGAAATTGAATTGTAACTTTGCCTAACTTTCACCCAACATGTAAATATGCAATTAGTTTTGCTGCTGGCAGCGGCGGGAGTTTGTTGGTTGACGCGCTGTTTTCTCGAATTACCTAAAACTACATACGCACAATCCGTGGTGATAAGTGGTATCGTCTTGTTTTCGTAGGAGACTTGTAGATGATCTGTTCTTAGTTTATCTCAAACTAATCCATTTGCCACGGTTGAATATTGTATGATTTGGTCAGGGGCGGACTGGCCCACCGGGCAACCGGGCAAATGCCCGGTGGGCCCCAGTAAAAATTTCGTTGTTACACAAAATGAGATTTTCCAAAATTTTTATTTCAGCTAAACTCTTTCTACGACTCACAAATGTTCAATTCCTGGGGCCCCATGTTTCATGAAATCAACCGATTTGATGATTGAAAATTCAGCTTCAAATGGGACTGTTGGGGCCCCGAACTTCATGTTCGATTGTTAGGGCCCCATGATTTATGAAATCAACCGATTTTATGATTGAAAATTCAGCTTCGAATGGGACTGTTGGGGTCCCGAACTTTGAACCAAAATTTCTCTTTCAATTGAACTTTTTCCATGACTCACGAAAGTTCGATTGTTGGGGCCCCATGATTCATTAAATCAACCGATTTGATGATTGAAGATTGAAAATTCAGCTTCGAATGGGACTGTTGGGGCCCCGAACTTTCCGAAATTTCTATTTCAAGTAAACTTTTTCTATGACTCACGAAAGTTTGATTGCTGGGGCCCCATGATTTATGAAATCAACCGATTTGATGATTGAAAATTCAGCTTCGAATGGGACTATTAGGGCCCCGAACTTTAAACCAAAATTTCTCTTTCAATTAAACTTTTTCCATGACTCACGAATGTTCGATTGCTGGGGCCCCATGATTCATGAAATCATTTAAGTTGAGCTGTTGGGGTCCAAGCTCCGAAAATATTACCAGCTTCAATTCTATATTTAAAATTAGAATTAGTATTTCATCCGCAGTTATTTGACTACTTATAAATATTGAACTGTCGGCTTAAGCTCCATACTCAGTTTACTTCAGTGGCGACGGTTCGTTATCGATCCTGCGCCGAATGAATTATGGTCCTACCTTTCTTCAAACCTCTCGAACACCAGCTGAACGTGCATCATCCTCGATAGCACACATCTATAAGTGCGATGTCTACTCCGAAGTATACGGCCTCTTCTTGATTCTCTGCTTACAATAATTTTGGCTCCTCTTTCGACGGGCCTTCTAGACACGTGACCAATCCAGCGCAGACTGCCACACTGTGCTATCTTCATTATAACAGCATATTTGCATTCTTAAGATAGCTCGTGGTTCATGCGTCTGCGCTACACTCCATTTTGGATTTTGCCAAATTTTACGCTAAAACCCCAAGCATTCGGCCGGACTCAGCTTCGATCAGCTTCTTTTAGCGTCCATGATTCATGTCCGTAAAGGGCCACCGAGAGGATTAGTGTTCTCTAGAGCATCTGTTTTACGCGAATTTGCAAGCTACGGGACTTCAGCTACAAAATGTAATGCCTGCGTAACGGCCAATTCGCAGCTGTAATTAGTCGTTTTATTTTGCGACTTACATCGTTGTAAGAGCATACCAAAATATATTCAGTTCCTCTTCGACACCAACACCATTTGGATTTCCACGCCATGTACTTCGTTTTGGCGGTGTTAATGGTAAGTCCCAATTTCTCAATAAATGACCTAAAGGCTTCTTTCGCTGCTTTACTTTTGATTTTGGTATATCGACGTTCTCCGCAAAATCAAAAAGCACGTGAGGTCTCATCTGCTATTCTGACTCATAATTTTTACTCATCCAGCGTCACACGAATCAACGTAACTAGTCCTGTGGGAAAACCATGTCCTAGCCTTAACTGTTACAGCTCATTTCGTTTGACTGAATCGTATGCCGCCTTGAAATCCATAAAAATATTATGAGTCTGCAAGTTGCACTCCCGGAACTCGTCAGTTACTAGACGCATGGTAAATATCTGATCTATCGTGAAGCAACCCTCATGAAAACCAGCTTGATACTCGCCAACGAAGAACTCAGCTAACGGACTCAGTCTAAAACACAGAATAGGGAGAGCACCTTATAGGCAAAATTGAGTAACGTAATGCCTCGATAGTTTTTACTCTCATGTCGATGTCCGTTTTTAAAATTATGGGAAATGAGGTCAATCAACCACTCCTCCGATATTTATTTTCCTCCCATATTCTGTTCCTGACAATTAGGTGGCGAATTGTTTCGTACAGCTGCTCGCTCCTCGCTTTTAGAAGTTCAGCCAGGATACCATCCTTTACAGCAACCTTACCGTTTTTCAGCTCACTGATTGCTCTTTTGGCATTCTCCTGTGTTGGCGGCTCCACAGCTTGGCCTTCGCTCAAAATTCTTATCCTGAAGATGCTGATCTTCGTGTTTACTTCTCTATTCAACAGCGTCTGAAAATACTCTTCCACCTGGCTGCTACCGTCGTTTGGTCAGTAAGCAGGTTGCCAGCACTATCATTGCACATCACAGGCATGGCAAAATTCTTGCACCTGACCGTTTTGTGGAAACTCCGTGTGTCGTTGCTGACGAACCTCTCCTCTGGACTGGCGAGCACGTGCTCTTCGTACTGGCGTTTTTAGACGGTGAGTTCTTTTTTCCGCAGCTCTACCAGGATGAACCAAAAAGATTCGCGCAGAGGCTCGGGCATTCCTCACATTGAAATCGTGTGAAGAAATTCTAGGATTCGCACAGAATACCTTGCTTATAGAAGCATGATTCTTATAGGAGAATCCAAGAGTTGAATCCCAGGGATAGCTATGACTCGGCACGGGAATCGCCTGCACTATGAACTGTTCTGTTCTGACGTGTAAACGCAGTAAGCTACTCATATATATTGAACTATTGACATCATATCATTTATCACGCAAATCAAATCAAATGTTCACGCTGCGGCAGATCCTCCAAAAAGTCCATGAATATAGAATTCAACGGACAATTATTTCATTGATTTCAAAGTTGCGTATGATACCTTCAACCGTAAAATCATGGCCATTCTAACCTCGCAAGGGACTTTATCAACGTAATGGTTCCTTATGTGGGCTGTTTAACATGCCGTTACAGGATGTTATCAAAGGAGCAACACACAGGCACAATCTTCAGCAAATCTAGTTAGTTCGTCTGTTTTCCCAATAAAATGGATATTGTCGATAGAACAGTATCTGGGGTGGTGGCTGAACAAACTAAAACTCAAAGCAGCGAAGATTGGGTTGAAGAAAAATGCGTCAAAACTAAAGTACCGTGAACCGCTAATATGACGCACATGCTAAAAGCTGGTAACTCGGTTCTAATAACGATTGAGTTTGTTTTGTTTCGAGCATCGAGCCGCTATGCTGCCCGTTCTCCCGATACTCGACACTCGACAGTGCCTGAGTCGAGTCGAGTTGCACGACATGACTTACAAAATAGAGCCCATATTCATTCGATTTACTGTCCTTTTAACGCTGATGTCTTTAGAGTAGACGTCTTTTTTTGTGTTAATTTACTAACATGAGAATATTGCAAACTGGGGACCCTAATATCAAAGGTCCGGTGGGCCCTATGGCTCCCAGTCCGCCCCTGGATTTGGTAAACTACAAACTGATTATTATTTTGCTGAGAGTACAATTTTGTATTATCCGTCAATATTTTTTTTTATTTTCGGTGATACAAAGCATGAAAACAAGTCTTATCAACCCAACATTTTACCCATCATTTATCAATTCATCGAATGTTTCATTCAAGTTACGGTAATTTTTATCATTTACTTAAGGGAGGATAACTCACTTATTTGCTCTGACCGAGAAGGAGATCAGAAGGGGAAAAACTAAACCAACATATTGTCGAACAACATTCGGTGACACGACTGGCTTCGATTCCCACGCAGTCAGTGAGCTCTCATCGGACGATGTCACGGATGTCAATTTTATCGTACCAATGCTACAACTGGTGATCGATTATTATTATTGTTTATCTACCATGTACGGTTCAATTAAAGTACAATTGAATTGTTCCCATTTTTGCCAATCTGCACAGTTGCTGCATTGAATCTATGAATGTGCACTTGGCATGGACACTAGATTGATGGCTAGCAATGTGCTGCTTCGACCTAGAACATGACGCCAAATTGATTGAAATTTATGGCCTACTATCATTCGATAACTGATTTGCACTGTGGCCTGCTTGTTCGTGGTTTAAACAAAGTGCAAGATCAAACATTCATCAAACAGTTGAAGAGAGGTCCAACAAACGAGGTAAAACTTATTGAAAAATTGAAATGACAGTGAAGGGCAAAGCAGTGCACCACTACTGATTGCATCTGCCTAACCTGGTTTATATGCCGGAAAGGGGAAATGTATGATTGAAACAACTAGCATTAATTCAAGCTTTATGCAAATAGGATAGTCGTAAACCATTGCAAGCTTGGTAGCGTCCTTACATCAGCAAACAATGCCATTTTACTGTTATTAGATCACGAGAATATGGAAAGCACAACTAATTCGATGTCGGTTCAGAGGCGTGGTAAGGGTAGACAGACAGGGTCAGTTCAAATAGACTTTTAATTGAACCTTATGTTGAATTAGGCCTCAGTTGTACATGATATTAGACATGAAACAGAACTTGAAATCTGATTTTGTCTAAAATTGAAGATGGAAATTGGTCACTTAATTGAACCTTAAATTGGTCACAAAATTAGAATTAAAATTAAACCTAAAATTTTACTTGAATACTAAGAATTCGACATGGAGTTGTGCTTGAAATCGGACACAAGATTTTACTTGAAATTGAAATTTTACTTGAAATTGGAGTTGAAATAGAACTTCAAATGGGAAACCAAGTTGGAATTTAAACTAGAATTGAAATTGGAATTTATATTAGATTTGGACAAAATTGGACTTTAAGTTGCATACGAAATGGTACCTGAAATTGAACTTAAAATTGGACATAAAAGAACTAACATGATTTTACTAGAAATTGAGGTCGACTTACTAAATATATTTATTTTGTTAAAGCAACCAGTTTTCGAAAATGGCAAAATTTCGATGGCGCGTTGATTTTATCCACCTGTCATATCAGTATGCATGGTAAAATTTAATGCGCAAGTGCTGCAAATAAACGGAGATTGCTGAAAATTTATAAAATATTCTACGGGATATTTTATTACGGTCGGTTCACGGTTGTCTTTACAAGTTAACAAAGTTGGCGGACTGATCTAGCTTTTTACCAGAGCAAGCTGTAGGCTTTGTAGCGAAAAGCATCACTAAATTATGGCGGTAGTTGCCATGCAGATTAAAGCATAATCGGTTTATTGCTGCTTTCTGCAGAGTATGAAAAGACTACTTAAGCTCACAACCTGATTCTTAAAGAGATTATAAAAACCTTCTGTAGAGTGGGCTCCTTGGTCGGAAGGCAGTATTATAATGATCATCAGGAAGTTCTGCTGGAGCTCATAAGACTTCCTGATAATCACTATCAAACTGCCTTCCGGCCAATAGTTCCATTATTCATAAGTTTTCTATGACCTCTTCAAGAATCAGGTTATAAGCTTAAGTAGTCTTATCACAATCTGCAGGAAACAGCAGTAAAACCGACTATGCATTTCGCTTCTTGGCAGCTACCGCCATGATTTAATGAAGCTTTATAGCTTTATAGCGAAGCTATGAAGCATACAACTTGCTCTGGAGAAAACTAAATCAGTCCACCAGCTATGTTAAGTAGAAAATAAATTCGTGAGCAGAAAATTTAAAGTTTTTCGTCAGATTTTAAGTCAGATTATCTTGATCGATTTTGTTTATGGTGACCATAATAAAATATCCCATAGAATAATTAACAAATTTTCTGCAGTCTCCTTTAGTTTGCAGCATATGCGCATTGAATTTTATCGTGCATATTGATCGCTAGTAGTCAGACTACTTTACACACTCGTTCCTCACTGTCAGCACTATCCCATATTATAGTTGCCCCTGGCGAGAACTCATTAGTTCTTCTGACCAGTATACTTAACTATTGGAGGGACTATTGCACTGTCAAAGTGCTTCAGTGAGTAATATAGAATTCAGCTTGAAGAAAGGGTAAATGAGGGGCCTGAGCATAAGCCTATGCTAAAGTTACTTCACAACGAATGGCTTGATTCTACTAAGATTCGGGCACACAACCACCACTCGCTTGTCTAGAAAGACTCGGTAATCTTGCGACTTCGAAGCCCCCCCAACGCCCCCAGTTTAATCATGTTAATATAAGCAATCACAATAAATTGCTTTATTACAGTTTTATAATAGTTTTAAAGCTAGCTACAAGTGTGTTTCGGCTTAATACCTTAATAAAACCCAAGGCAATGATTAGCACCGCAATAAAACCTGTACAAATTTCAAGTAAAAGTGGCTGTAGAACTGTTACTTGGGAAGGGCAAGGAGACAAATTTTGCCACAAAGCCGGACAACGTTGTCAAAGCTCGCGGTATTCAAAGTGAGGATCCTGTGCGTTTGGCAATCTTTGGTGATCCAGATTGTTGCAAATATGCTGATAGCAAATTTTCGCGAGCGACAGAGTGGTTACCCAGATAACACAAAATCGTAAAAGAAAGTTCACATTAAATCGTTTTCATGTCAATTTCACATTGGAATTGTATAATGATTAGACTATGTCAAATCGAAGTGAACAATAAGTTGTTTTGCAGTCGTGCGTGTCTTCATATACAATTCATGACTGTGAATTATAAAGCAGGATAGATAATTGCAATATTCGATTATATCTTAACCATTGTTCAGAAGTATTTAGTTGCGTGTTATAAAAACTGCGCAAAATAGAATTACAAGTAGTTGTCAAAATTTTCGCACGTATATCGCCTCCGCTTTGGTACGTGTATGTTCTTATATGGCGTGAAATATAACTTTTTCGTTCAGATATGATTTCGTATACCTCAGTTGCAATCGAGACCCAGCAAACATTTTGGTCTGTATAACTTAATTCTAAATGAGATAAACGTCAGCATATAAGGTCTATCAAATCATATATCATGCGCAGAAACGGCATATACATGCAAAAGTGGAGGCGATATACATGATTTAGTTCTTCAGAATAATTGAAATGACGACAAAACAAAACAGTTTATACGACTGAGCCGATTGACTGGACTGCATTTCGACAGAGTTACGATAATATTTCTACTTTACCTTTCGCCTTTCCACCATGTGGTAAACGGCAAGTGTCAAAAATTGCATACAGAGCAGGCTATTTATAGCCAAATATTCGCCCTGAAAGTTAATGAGACAAAAAAGTAAAAGCTTTGCTGAAAGCTTTTTTTCATAAGCTTCCAGGATATTACCGACCTGTCACAATACTTAACTTTTTTGTCTATATCATTTAAAACAAGTTGTACTCACCTGGTTTAGAACCAAGAATCACCCGCACCGCAGTATTTGTTCATTACCTTTAAGCTACTGGTACATCAGAACCTTAATGATATTTTTGCACATCTTAAACCGAAGTCATCGTACATGTAAGCAATGAGATCTTATCTGATGCATTGAACATGTAAGTACGGATTTGATTTATTCTCATCCGACATACGAGTTTGTGTCAATTGTGACTGAATTTCTGTGTCGTAAATAAGTTTGCATTCGATCGTTAATTTTAATGATAATGTTGACTTCATGGAATGATATGCAGTACCTTTGTTAGCATTCCGTGGTACAGATTGTTCTAAATATACATTAGAATAAATACGTTATATGCATATTCATATTTGATTACATGGAGATAATATTATTAAAGCTCAAGTACAAAAATATTATCTGTTATTTCAGAAGCTCTTAAAAAGAAATTAAAAGTTATTTAAAATAGAATGCTACTTAACATTTGTATTTCTTCATAAGATGCACTGAAATCAAGGCATTTAGATTAGCGGAATGAATCATAATCTAGACTTGCCCAGTTCTGAGAAATACTCTCCTTGGTAAATTTTAAGATTTCCGTTCGTTCACTTTCCTATCAGAGAAATATCTAAAAAATTATGTGTTTCTATTTTTAACATTTTTAATTTTTAAAACGTTACGTTACGTGGTTTTAATACGCCAAAAAACAATCAAACTCCTCAAAGAGTGCTTCTTCAAACAGATCTTTTATTGTCTTGTCAATATGTCTTAATCATTATATGCTTGCTGCTTAATATTTAGGCGGGCTTATTTGAATTATTAACATTTTTAAAATAGTTAACAAGGTAATTGTAAAAGTTTTTCAAACCAGGTAATAGTTTTTTGAATATTCCACCACAATCAAAATAAGTTCAATTTTAACAAAAGAAATAAATAGTTATTTAAAGTTAAAATAAAAGCGAAGAAGCCGTTAATTTTTTTGGTTGACAAATCTGCATTAAGAACGTATCCTTGAAATCTCTCTATTTTGTTGTTTTTGTTGTAAAGAAATAACAACAGATTTGAACGTGTTTTGATGCAAATCATATTTTAATGCACCTAGAATCTCATGATTATCACTGCTTGTATATAAATCTAAAACGATGTCATATAAGACATTTTGCAAAACATAATCCGATGAAAACTGTAATTAAATATGATTACATCTTCATGATAGCCATTGTTGATAACTAAATCTAAGAAATCGTCATATGCGATATTCGCTTAGCATAACCCGATTAACTTTCGACCTATTTACGATTTTTACTATTAATTCGTATGTCAATCATCGTGTGCATTACATACGATGAAATTTACACAATGTGCTTACAACATGTGTACATTTATACGAGTCCGATGTGATATCCATTTATATAAGATTAAATCTCGACATGAATATACGATATCTGGTTTGCTGGGGATATACAAACCAAATGGTTTACTGGGTACCGATTTCCTTGAAGAAGTGCAACTTGATCGACTTCACGGCGGCCTCCCATATGGAGGGCAAACCATGCGAAAATCTCGATACAAGCGTATTTGCTTATTTATAGACGTCTCATACAAACGATGAAGTTCGTGGGAAGCCCCTCAAAAGTATTCGAGTGTCATTGGAATGAATCTCTGTCCGGCGACCCCTCTCGGATATTATTCGGCATAACGGCAAGCAGAATATTTCTACTTTCAAGGTATAATTCAAGTGATGTTGCATTGCAAAGTGCTATGACAGGTCGGGTCGGGATTCCGAAAGGAGTGCAAGTACAGAGACTATAGATTACAGAGGCGACAAGACACTCACGAACCGCTAGATTTTGAATCAAAACGGAGAGTACCATTATAAACAAAGGTAACTCTCCGTTATGATTCAAAATTTAGCGGATTTTGAGTGCCAGGTCGCCTCTGTAGTTCATAGTATCTATAGAGTGCAAGCCATGGTGGTTCGTTCGACCAATGTGATTAGTTTGGGATTTCGGCAGTACTCAAACCCCAAGAAGCATCGTCGGCAGGGTTATCAAAGTAAAATGGGTATAAACGTCCTGTTGAGAACTTGACCCTTCTTTATCGACAGACTTCGCAGCCGGCTATTAGAGTACAGGACAATTACGGGGCTAGTGCAACGATCCTACTGACTCTATGAGCAGCAACTCACAGCCGAGATTCGAACATACGAAGATTGGCTTGTTAAGCCAGCATCGTACCCCGAAGCTAACTGGGCGGTCGGCAGGGTTATCAATATCTGAAGAATTGCCTTTTTCTTGTGGCAGTTGGGTGTTCAGCTGTAGTAATGTCGCTCTCAAATTCTCTACCCAAGCAACAATGCGAGTTTTATTGTACTTTTATGGCGACTGTCATGACAAATTTTAGTCTTAAATGCCATCATGAGAGTGTAATAAAACCCAAATTGTTAAGTGGGTATGGACGGCTCATTACCCAAGTAACACACAAAACAAGTTAGAAAATAATCTGCATGGAAAGCAGTCGTTTAAGAGTACTATAGACGTACTTTGAAAACATGTGTCGTTATTATTAACCCTCTAATGGGCAACATCGTAAAAACGATGCAATCAAGCTAATGACTATTTTATCATGAAAGTACACACAAAAAAAACCTTACGTTCTGATTTTCATGCAAAAATAATTATCTGGAGGAGCACCGGGTAAGAAAAAGTCCAATTTCTCCTTTTCTTTTTTCATGTCTAACACTCAGATATTTTTTCAATTCAGATATATTACAAAATTAAAATAATGCATGAGATTTACTCATAGAAAAATTGTTTAGGTCAATCATTTTGTTCTAGATGTCCTTTTCCTTCAAAAGTGAAAAAGGGAATATTGGCGCATTAATTATTTTCGGAATTTTTCGGAATTTTTGTTTTTGAAAAATGATAACTTTTGAATGCATGGTCGGAATGTTATGATATTAGTATCAAAATGTCAATAAATCTGTTCTGAACACATTTTGCATATCGCCAATTAAAAACAAATTTCGTATGCGGCGCTGGAGCTCCAAAAGCGAAGGCCGTCTTTAGACGGTCTTACCCGTTAGAGGGTTAAGGTTTTGAGATGTTTTGTGATAACATGAATTTATTTGACAGCTCATATAAAATAAATAATGTTTGTTTTTATCAACATGTCAACACGAAGTTTTTATTATGTCTCCATTACTTAATTTAAACTACTCGAAGAACAAGTTGTAGCTTTTGCTATAATGACGTTTTAAAAAGGTATGAAATAATCTGATACATACTTCTTTCAATTGTTGTTTCATTAGACTTCAATTTTTGGCGCTTTTCTGGTAATAGAGAAGTTCTGAGAAGTATGTAATGTTATACTATTCTAAAACAAGCTGTGTTGCTTGGGTACGCGCCTTCGTGGATACTCGCCTGCATACTTCAAATTTACGTAAAACAGGCCGCAACCACTTACTCCACGGAAAGCGAAAGAACACCAACTATGGTTTGTTGAATAAACTAGGACTACTTTCGGTCGCAGACGAGAAAAATTCTCCGAAGCAGATTTCTCCCACGAGTACGGTTTTCCTGACAAACTAACGCGGCTGATCAAAGCTTCCCTGGGGCGAGTGATGTACTCGAGACCCTTCGAATCGCGTAGAGGGTTGCTGTAAGGGGATGGACTGTCTTGTATGTTATTCAATACCGCTATATTGAAGGTGCGATCCGGTGACCGGGCATCGAAACGGGCAAAACGATCTTCAGCCAGAGTAGCCAACTCCCAGCCTTTGCAGACGTCTTTGACATTATTACTAGAAACCTTGGGATGGACGGACGATAGAGGCAATATACGCCAGACTAAAAACCGAGATTAGGGGAATTGGGTTTCAAATCACCAAATACATGGTAGGAAGATTAGACACAAATGCCACAACAGTGGTTAAGTGCCTCAAATAAAATATGGTAGAAAGAGGCTCCAGAGAAAGCAACGTTTGCATCCCACAGACAGTGACTATCAACGGCGATGAACTAGAAGTGGTTGATAAGTTTGTAATTATATTTGGGATCGCAGGTCACCGCCGACAATAATACGAGTAAGAAGATTCAACGACGCATCCAAGCTGGAAGGCGAGACTAGTTTTCTCTCTTCAAGATGCTTGAATCAAGAAGCATACGCCGCCGTCCAAAGCTGGCGATGTACAAAACGCCAATCAGACCGGAAGTCCTCTACGAACTTAAGACAATAACTTTGCTTATGAAAGACATACGTGCACTTGCCGTATTTGAACGAAAGGTGTTGCGGACTGTTTTGGTAGAGTACACACGGATAGCGGAGAGTGGCATAAGCGAATGAACCACCAGCTGCAGGCACTACTTGGAGAGATTCCCATCGCATACCTGGCAAAAGTTGGGAGACTACGATGGGCTGGAGACTTCTTTCTACTTTCTCGGAATAATTTTAGGGTGATTATGCACTTGAAAGTGCTCCGATGGGCTAGAATTCCGAAAGGAAGGGTCAGCCATGATGGGCCATTCCACCAACGTGATTTGTTTAGGATTTCGGCAAGACTTAAACCTCTGGAAGTATCGTCAGCAGAGTTATCAATCCCTGCTACATGCATCCAGTTGTTCATTGAAGTGAAGACCTCAGTGGGTATGACCTTATGCACCACTAACGTTTTCCAATGTCCGGGAGATGACCGGATCCACCGACGAATGACCATTTTCTTGTAAGACTGCTGTGACAGGTGAGTTTCATAAAGCTCCTATCGGGTGATTGCATCATGTGTGGCAAGTGGTGGCACCTTTGATTTAGAGATTTGGTAAGTGTTAAACAGCTGCTATAGTAGGATTGCTAGAGCAGAAACAAAACAACAAAATCTTGTTTTGGTGTGATTGAATCCCACTAATTCTAGGTGATGAAAAATACATGGCATGTACGACACGATTGTGCGTTTCGTTAGGTTAGTCATAGGCAAGGTCAGCTGGACCTTAAAACCATACGTATCGGAACGGGGTTCCCACCAATGCATTGCAACATTGCAATGTTGCGAATCGAGCTAGAAGTCAACCATACCTACTCACACGCGAAAGAGTATGAGAAACATAGCATTCAACGTTTACGCCGCACACGCAGGAGTAAAAAACAGCCGCCGGTGCTGTGTGCAGACATTCTGCTACCCACACACTCGCGCACGCACATCATCACAATGTCTTCCTGCATGGCTTATTCCCGAGTCGCGGGCAATCAGCTGTCCGTGAGGCTGGTGGCGCACTGGGATACAGATTTTACATTACTTTTTCTTCTTCTTCTTCTTCTTCATCTTCGCCCTCGATTCTACTCACGGGCGAGAGTACGAGCGGTCGTGTGTAATCAGTATCAGCAGAACAGACTGCAACGAAGAACGACGAGCGACAACTGTAGCTGTTAGCTAAATACACACTCGCAAAAATTCGGTGCAGTACGTGAATAAATAAGAGCGGGGGGCCGAAAGGGATTCTTTATGGCAGCGTGTTCGTTAGAATGAGTACACGTGTGTGAGAAAACTAGACTACACGAGTGTGGGCTTCGCAACACTGATTCCCACATAAAACCGAGGGTTCGGTTGGACTGCTCATCTTGGACATCACGGGGGACAGAACTTCGATGGAAGTGGATGGCCACTTCTTGATCGGGTGTCCCGTTGATTTGAGCATCGTGGAGACTGCTCGGTGAAGTTAGAACAACTGCCGTAATGTCTGTGGCTATGGATGAAAAAAGTCACCGCCATCATCGCCAAGTCGTCGAGAGCTGACCCTCCGGTGACGGAGACCTGTAACGTTAGTATGTCTTTGAAGGGATTTCGTGGCACGATATGGGACAGATGCAATAGGGTTCCGTTTGGTATTCGTACTATTGCTCGTATTGGGTCTTTTAAATCTGTCCTTCGTAGAATCCGCTGGAGTAGTTGATCATCCTCTGACGTTACTGGTAATTGCGAGGAACCGGTCCCTCGTGATGAGTTCAAATAATTGTTTTTGTACAACTGGGTCGATTAACCATTAGTAAAATAGGGAATAACTAGATGTTGTCTTGCACGATACGTCAAACCGTCAACACAAGCTGATGGGGCAAGAATCAATGCCGTATATTATGGTCAATTGATCCATTAAGAGGTTTAACATTCCCTAGACGTTCATAATCAGCCTTGAATTGGGGATATGCTTGTTTTGGAGCCCGAGTTTCGTTTTAAACTGCACTTCAAACTGAGAAATCGACGCTCGTAGATGCTTTGGAGAATCTCCACGATTTTTTGCTTATCTATTTTGGGTAGACGAACTGGTATCGTCCAGTGGGGTCTCGAGTTTCATTTTACAATTGATCACAGGGTCGCTCGCTTGTGAAATGGGACAATTGAATGGGACAGTCTGAACGTCCCGAATTCTTCCCAAGGTGATGTCAAGGATAGCAGACAGGTTGTTGTAACATAAGAATCAACGTCACACTGGAGAATGCGGCTCCCTGTGGTAGTCCGAAATCCTAAGTCAAGCTTTTTTCCGTAGGTATTTCTAATACGACTAACCAGAAATAACTACGTTGACTTCGCTGGGAACAGAGTACTGTGAATCGTCTAGTGGAATATTTTGAAGTTCCATAGCGGAAACTTCAATCAAAACAGTTGGTAGTTTCACACTAGTAGTGTTAATTATCAGGCATTGAAGTTTGGCGCTGAAAGAACCAACTCAACTCTAGACTCAATGGTGATGATCACGGAGTGGTGCGTCTTCTGCACGAAGTGGCCGATGCTAGCCACTTAATGCGAGTGCAAAAGGTCTCAAAGCCCCAAAAATTTGTCATTGATCGTGATCTTCATTGATTTGATTAAAAAAATTTTACGTAGGACTACCTCTTGCGGAAAATTAAGACATCACTCCAAAAAAAAGCGAAAACAAGAAAAGTTTCTTGGTTTTGAGCGCGCAAAAGTATGCGTTTGGCTCACCCCAAGTGTGGTAAAATGCTTACATATGAGTTCTAAAGCACACGAAAACTCATGGTTAAAAATTTTATATCCCTTTTTATACTGGGCACGCCCGTGCTCAGGGAAAAACAGAACCAGCACCGGAAAGGCCATGGCTCTCAGCTTGTTCATTAGCCCACAGCCCACTCAGCGGACTGGGTGAGTATAAAACCAACAAACCACGAGCACCGAACTAATAAATGTCATTGTGAGCCGGCGCTCCGGCATCATTCGAACGAAACAACAAGCCACCACCCACCCATCCCGGTCCACCCGTCAACCGATTTTGGTTTGGTTTTTCGCATTTCCCTTCAGTAAACCTTCAAGAGTCAGAGAAAAAAGGGGTTCGCTGGTTTGGGAGTAAAAATTACGGCGACGACAATTTCTTGTGTATACATTTCCCGGCCGATGCTAGCTAGCCAGCCACTCACTCGTCGATTCGGATTGCCGTTGCTATTTGTGTTCCAATAAACTTCAACAATAACAACAAGCAGCAGAAGGCAATGCGCTCCCAACCTACCTACCTACTACCTTCAGCAGCACGGCAAACGTAGCCGGAGTTATGCCTGTTATGAAGGAATTTGTTGTGGGATAACTGACAAAAAATATGTTCGAGCGACCGCCGCCACCAAACCAAGCCAATGGCAGCATATGACAAGTCGTAAAATATCCTGACGCCGCCGACGAAAACGACCCGGACGACAACGACCGACGACGACGGTGGTAGTTTCGACCAAATCGGTCCAGTGGATTTACTATCGTTGAGCAGTAGAAACTTGCGCTATTAATGGAAGTAGAAAATATAGCGCTGTCCAGCAGTTTTCCTTGCGCTAAGCGGTCAAACAGTATAGTGTGCATGTACTGAAACAATTTGTGCTTTTGTGAAAATTATCCTACCTAATTCGATTCGATTATTTTGCTTATTCTAATCTTGGGGGACAAATTCCCGTAAGGTGTACCTTCTGTAGTCGTCGCAGTTGTCATTTATTTTATCCAAATGTTTGGGAAATGTCCATTTTATGAAGTGAAGTTTCACTCCGTAAAAACAACGCATTTCATTAAATCAATTTTCCTTTTAAAAATCTAATTTACTTCCACTCTTCATTGGTTCGCTCATTCTAACCATTCCATCGAATAACATCCCTCCCAGACCTTGAAATTTTCACTTATCTGCCAGGCCAGTCAACAGTCAATTCAACCCAGAACGATATCATCTTCCGGGTGGTTCCCTGTGTCTCTCTTACTATGAAAACAGCCAAAGATCTAATCTCAATCTTCATCTTTCGGTTTTCATGGCAGCAGGAAAGAAAAAAGCTCGCTCGCTACGCTCGTTTTTGATGGTCGGATAATGGTGCCCAACGAGAGGCCCAAGTGTAGAAAGCTTTCCACTGTCGATCTACGTTTACGCATCCTGTCTGGTACAGAAATACAGAAATAAAATAAGCACTGCTCGCTCTTCTTCCACATTCAATTGAATATATAACGATTATTTGATTAAACAGACATGCATGCTTTGCTTCCCAGAACTAAGCTCACCGTTTTTCCACCGAGAAAGCACTCCGGACTGAAGAAGTTTGCTTTGGATGATGGCCCTGAATACTACCTCGGTACATACAATGGCACTTCATGATACGGAGCAGCTTGACGAGCGAGCGACTCGCAAGACACGGGTGGAAGCAAGCAGATTGCTGGAATTTTACGATGGGAAATGCTGATTTCGTCAATTTGGGATACTGCAGAGGATTTTTCCATCGTGCACACGAACCGAAACAGCAGACAAGAACTTTCTTTCAATCGAGCAGATCACCCAAGAGAGCAGCGCAGCACAGCACAGCACAGTTTCGCTTCTGAAGAGAAGGGAAAATCGTTTGCCTTTTCCTTCTTGGTCCTTGGTTTGGTAGGACAACGTTCCCGGTTCGACACACAGCAGCACAGCTTACGGTACAGCCAGTGATGGTGAAGATTGTGCAGGCCGACTAGGAAGGGTGGCTACACGGTTTTTAACCTGATGGTGTGGACTTTTTATTAACTTTATCCTTTCAGAAAACGGATACCCAATGTGGATATGTTTTATTGAATAAATAGAGATAGAGAAGAGATCGGTTTTGTACTTGACTGTGTCCGTACGAGCAGATTTGTACCAGTCAGCTGTACACCGGGGGATTCGGAGTTGACAGCAAGCAATGAATAGATTATGCGCTGAAGAGCAACAGGCAAACTGGGGGTTTCTTGTAATCATAGTTTTGTACGCTGTATTTTCAATAAACAGTGTAAAAGTAGATTGGGTTCGGTAGCTGACGTCAGTGGAAGAGTAAAGCCATCAGGTTAATTTGCTTCGACTGGTGTTGAATGATAAATACGTGAGCTCAACTATAAAACGAATGAAGAAATAGATAGAAAGACAAATCGTTTTATTTATTTTGGAAATTTACAGTTTCAATTCAGAATGCCCCAATGTAATGCCAATTACGCAATTGCTACTTTTACTATTAACTAGAAGTATACCTGAATCGTTCGGTGCCAAATTAATAAAATTTTGAACACTGGAATAAAATGCTTCACAAACTTGGATCCAAACGAGAGGAGAAACGCATCAAAATTTGGTTCGCGCACAGCAAAAATTAGAACTACTCGCACATCGAGTTAGCTAAATCATTAAAAGTGGCCAAATCAACGTATTGAAAGTGTTAGGGAAACGTTTTTTGTCGTCTGAAAGCCTGCATCAGGAGAATATCGAAAGCGGTAAAGGGCCAAACAGAATGCTGCGTCAACGCGTCATGTTTGGGCCTTAAGCCACAGAGATGACAAAAAATGGTCAGCATTTTCAACCGGAACCCCGGAACCTCTGTCCAAGATTTCACAAACAAGTTGAAAGTGTCGTCTACAATCGTGCATTGAGCTTAAAAACCGAACAGTTTATTAATAAAAAGCTAGCGAGTGACTTCAATTCGCGATGATGAACAAAATAAGACGACCAAAGTACGATCCCGGAAGCTGTGCACGACGTAACCGACGAAGTACGATTGCGTGGTGATGGACAACGCAGTCTACATCGAAGCCAGACTTCAAACGGTTTCCTTGGTAGGAGTTTTATACAGCAACCTGAAGGAGAAATGTGGCAGACATCTTCAAGCATATGAAACTGTCCAAGTTCAACAAGAAATATCGGGTTTGGCAGCCTGTCTGTACCTGTGACGTGAAAAGCGATATTTTTATTGCACACGGAACCATTTATCAATTATGATCCCTGTATGTGATCGTAATTGATGTGGGCCAGTTGCTAAAATGCAGTGATATAGAAACAAATAAATAAACGAAATGACTGCGGTTCTGTGCAACCAACCGCCAACAACGATGATTGTGAACTGACTGAAACACAAGTTTTTAATTTTTCATCTGTTAGGGTATGTTGCTGCTTTGTCGTAATTGCCTATTCCCGTCCTATCCAACACAAATTATTAAATATATCAGCGTTTTTTATGACATACAATGCAAAACTAGGGTAATCAACCTATTTTAGACCCCATCTGTAGCTGTACATAATTTGGACACTTACAGCAAAATCAAATTTTGTACAGCTGCAGATGGGGTCCAAAACAGGTTGGTTACCCTAGTTATTTCCTAATATTTTAGTTTGTTGACTATCATACGCGCTCAATCAAAGTGAGCTGAGATTTATTTAAATGCTTTTTTTCATTAAAGAATTCCTACCAGCCAAATTTTCAATGTTTTATCGTGAGACGAAGAAGAAAATGTCTACTAATCGTTTCAATTTCCGCCATTCATAAATGAAAATGACTCCCGCAACGCATTGTCGTTATTCTGCAGCCGGGAAAACTTGCATGACCAGCAGAAATTTTTACAGAATAACGTTTGTCATGCCGTCTTACACAAATACATGCGCGCTTATTTTGTAAACATTGTTGTGATTTTTAGTTCAGACGATGAAAAATTTTGATGGACGGATTTTAAAATGGTACGACGAATTTAAAAAATAAAGTCAGTTGCGTAATTTCAATAAAATCCTTTAATAATCGCTTGTTAGTTATTTCAAAGTGCACTGATAGGAAGATAAGTGTGTTTGAGTTAAATCAGCACAAGAACTTTTGGAGTATTCGTTAAATTCATCTAAGAAATGATGAAAATTAGAGTGGCTTTACTTACTACGACGGGAATTAGAAATAAACCCTACTTACTTTACTTTTTCGGCAGCTATTCGATTATCGAATCAGTACCGAATTAAGGAATCGTCTTCGCATTATTGGGCCTTGGGCTGGCCATGTCTAATCGCCCCTAACACCCGGTGTTCTAGAAACCTCGTCAACAGCGCGCATTCAACGTGTACGGGGTCTGCCTCGAAGTCGTCGGCCTCTATCGGGTTCTCTGGTGTATATGGTTTTCGCTTGTTTCTCATCCTATGTCCTATCCTTGCTATGTGGCCAACAGCTCTACGATTAATACCTATCGATATCGTCCGCGAAGTCTAGGATCATGTGTAATTTCGTGATAATGAATCCGCTCTATAATCTAGCCCTTCGAATAGCACCTTCCAATGCAATGTTGGTCAACAAGCTTGAAAGACCGTCACCCTGCTTTAAATCATCTAACGTCACAGACGAGTTCGATGTGTCACCTGCTATTCTGCCGCTTGACTTCGAACCATTAAGAACGTAGTACGTATCAATCCTAATCAGTTATGTTGGCAAACTATATTCAAGCATAATTTGCCACAGCTCATTTCGTTTAACTGAATCGTACACCGCCTTAGAGTCTATAAACAAATGGTGAGTCTACAAATTGAATTCCCGGAGTTTATGCATGATTTGTCGCAATGTGATCATTTGGTCCGTCGTGGAGCATCTCTTACGACAATTGCACTGGTATTCCCTAACAATGGTTTCGACACCTCGACGGTCTATGAAACAGGATGCCGGAGAGAATTTTCTATGCAGAATGGAGGACGGTAAAGCCCCGATAATTGCTGCATTCGAGTCGGTGGATCTTTTTGACTCTGATAGTGATGAGACGTTGATATGAGACCTTCCAATCAATGCGTCGGTAGTTACTCCTCAGTCCATACCTTTAGTATAATCTGATGGATTGCACAACCGTTCACTCCAGACTTTAAAAAGTTCGACGTAGATGCCTTCTTTCCAACTACTTTGCCGTTTCTCAGCTCTTTAACTGCTTTTGTCACTTCGTCCAAAATTTGTGGATCCACAGCTTATCTAACATTCTAAATCGTTATCCTGTTTCTTGTTCCATTTTCATCTTGTTCATCATTCAACAGTACATCGAAATATTCTTTCCAACGCCTGACCACTTCCAATCCATTGGTAATCAGGTTTCCATTAATGTTATTGCACATAATTTGTGACATAACACTAGTCTACACAGTCCGGATCCTGATTCCGTTGATCGTTTTAAAGAAGCCTGTCGTATCGCGCCTCTCGAAGCAATTCTCTGCCTCCGCAAGAACCTGAACCCTGTGCTGGCGGTTCTTACTCACTTCTTCTTTTCGCTTACCACTTCTCAGCTCGCATTTCTCACTTGTCACTGCTCATTTCTCACATCTCACGTTTCACTTCTCACTTCTCACTTCCAACTTCTCATTTTTCATTTTTAACTCTGACTTCCAAAATTTTACGATTGGTTCTGAAGTTGAAATTCCACGGAGTACCGATTGATAAAGAGATAATAAGTATAGCCATGTGGAACTTCCCACTTATTTTTGCTAGATTCGGCTTCGGCTAGATCTATTTGACTTGCATTCGGGTTTTGTTGGTTAAATGGTGTGGACCGACTTGTTTGAGTACGAAATGGAAATGGGAACTAGGAAGCAGCCCTCAACATAGTTCTGACCTTGCTAAATCCCTACCTAGCGCCTCGACGTGGCCTGTATACCTAGAAATACGCCAATTTGTATAATTGTGTAGCCATGCCAGGAACCAATGAGTCACGTGGTTTACAGTTCCTGATCTTACAACTGTAGTTTTAGGCAACCATTGAACTAAACGACTAAATTATTATTGTTTTATAAGTGTCCCAGTGAGGGTAAGAACTCAAAATCTCAAAACTCATCAAAAATCCAAATCAACTGTGAATAATGTCAACCTGAACCTTTGCAGAAAAACTCACACTTGAGTTTTATCTGTTTCCATCGCAAGAAGCACAAAATTCACACATATTTCTTCCCGCTTGATCACATTCTGCCTTGGTTCAACTGTTGCCCGGAGCCATGCACAGATACATACAAATTCGTTGTTGAACTGCATGGGCAGCTGTCAGTGAGCTTGAGAGAATGAATCATTGAATAAATCGCAAAGTTAAACTAAAACACATATTTTAATTGGTTTTTAACTAAGCTTTTAACTTTCTTGTTAAGAAAATGTCGATTCCCGCGAAGGGAATATGTAAATTTCGCCGTTATGCTTTTGCTATCTTAATTCATGAGAGCGCGGCATTTTTCGCTGCTGATACACTCTTTCGCTCTCTGGTTCGTTACATGAAATGCCTACCTGTGGAAGAAGGAACCAAAATGCTCACGGCTGAATTTCGTTCACATTTCATAGCAACAGAGACAACACGTATGATAGCAGGAGAAATTCATATGTGAGCTTGGCGCTTGTGATCATGGTTGAAATTTCGTATGGCTGAAATCTCAATAAGTTTTTTGCTGTTATGAATTTCTCAACACCGAGTGTTATTTTTGCATATTTTTCAAACTAATATTTTTAATATTTTTGAAACGGTGGTTCTACAACTGATGGAGGGACGGTAGGAGAAAGTAATGAAAATTTTTTAGGAGTGAAGGGGAAAGAGCGGAAAGGTGACGGGGCGGGGGGGTTGTTGGTAGCTACGTTTAACAAAATGTCGTTATGACTCCTACCTTTTGTCCAATGCTGGAAGATGCATGGGTCGAACCAAGCTATAATCTAAGAATATAACCTGATTTGAACCCACAACACCCGCCAGGGCATGTGGATCGCTGGTACCCGTGTACCTTAGAACCGCAGAGGAGGCGCTGGACAAACGGAGACTGCAAAACCCCCCTTATTAAGGTAGCGACGTATCTGGTTGGGTTAATTTTTAGACGCAAATTGTGCCTCTTCCTCCGTCTACCGTAGAAAACACCGACCGGGAAGTTTTTAATCTAACTTGTTTTGTTAGGCATAAATCTTCCACATGATTGTGAGGAACGTGCTACTCGAGCCAAAGATGCTGAAGTTGTTTTTACTGTCAGGACGACGATACTATGCAGTCCCTTACGACTTGCAAGGTACTGCGCGTGACGCTGTTCGTCTGTCAGCGTGTTAGCCGCGATTCTCAGCGCTGGTTTTCGGAAAAAGACTCCGTTCCTATGAAATAGACCAAACTCGTGTTTTAGTCTTTGGCTCTGAAGTCATAACGACAACTTGTTAAGCATACCTACCAATAACCCCCTCCCCCCCCCCCCCACACTCTCCTCACCTTCCCGCTCTTTCTCCAGCATTCCAAAAAAAATCATTACTTTCCCCTACCGTCCCTCCATCAATTGGAGACCCACCGTTTCAAAAATATTAATATTAATGCCTGACTGCATTTCAAGGTCAAAGACTAAAAACACGAGTTTGTTCTAATATTGTTGTTAGTCAGTGTCTCTAAACTATTTAGGGGGTGAAACGAGGCGCTATATCCTTGGCCTATTGCAGTCCGGTTACAGCTCTAAACGCCGTTAGTTCAACCCCGAAGATCCGGAGTATCACTTATGTTATATCTTTTATTAGCAAAGATACTCCCAACGATTTTAAATACACTAAGAATAAACTGAATTTTATCGTTCGAAAACGAACGTTTGTTTTACGAATTCTGTTGTTGTTTTCTAGCATGAGGTAGATTCAAAAAATCAGTCCTAAATGTTTCGAACATATTAACAAAGTCATAACCTTGTGGCGAACCAACCACCGGCTGAAAGCCCCATTAAAAAGTAAATAGATAATTAAGTTAATAGATTAAGGCTTCTAGAACGAAATGGAAATGGAAATTCAAACAGTAGAATTTACGAAAATCGGCCAAAAAATTATTTTTTTTTCGAAGATTTTTGCATGGAAAACAATAACGTATATTTGGTTTTCACGTTTACACTTAAATAAAAATGCCTAAAATTCTTTTTTTTCTGTTGATAAAAAATTCGCTTTTTTTTGCTCCCCCCCTTCAGTGGCCTAACATCGGAAGGACAAAAACTTTTTAAAATATTTATAATGGCCTTATTATATTCATAAAAAATGCTTCGTTCATTATACGAAAGAACGAAAAGGCACAAAATAATAGTAGTATAATACCGACACCTATCGGAAAATAGCGAAATCTCCTTATTCTCGGAAAAAAACTGACATGGCCGGGAACCGAAGTTGAACTCGTTTGTCATATTTTCGCAAGAACAGCCGACGACACCGCAAACCCCAGCATTAAGTGGATCATAATTGCGCAAATATATTTTCTTTTAGCTACAATCTTCGTAGCCCAACCTCATCGATAACGAAGCCAGACAATAACCGACAATCAAAAGAGTTCTGATGCAAAATGTGCTACGAATATGTTCTCGGACCATATACAAATCATTCGTATTATGTGCGGTAAAAAATAAACCTACGAATGTTTTTTTTTGTTTTTGTTTTTGATTATAGTCACTTTAACAGATTGGGTCATTCGTGACTTCTACGGGGTTGGGATTCGAACCCGGGTCCTCGGCGTGAGTGGCGTGAATGCTACACCGGGATTGACCCCAACTTACGAATGTTAAAAACATGGTACGAAATATTTTTTATCAGCTACCACTATAGTTTCACGAATATTTTTTTTCAGAAAAAATCGGAATTATGTTCTCAGTGATTGTATTAGAAGCGTTTGGTACGGGAGGTCCACGCCTTCAAGAAGTTGAAAGGAATTAGGGAGTATGACTGATTCTACTTACTGCCCTGGAATTTGCTCTGCAATACATGCTGCTTATTTGGCCTGACCGTTGACAAGAAAAATGCTAGAACCATGCAATCGTCCATTTTACGTTCAATCACCGCTTAGAATTTTGCTTAGTGAAAAACTGAGTGTTGTAACTCGGCTTTTTTTTAATTGGCGTTTAAGTGCTTTTAAAAGAACGCGGACTCTTTCCATTTTTCTTGCCTCAATATTTGTTGATTTTTTCAGTACCTACGAGTTATACACGTTTGTTGCTTGCTTTTTCAGAGATATCTCTACTTATTTTCTCGGTCTCATTATTTTTGACATTTGCTTGATCCCCATCATGAATAAAAAAACAACTCCTTAATCAATTTTTGTATTCGTCTTGTTGAAAATCCCAAAGATCAAGTACTTTTTACCAGCTACACACCAATTGAACTCCTTCGGGTATAGCTTGTTTTCTTCAGAAAAAAAAACAAAGCAAAAATTGTCCTAATGCAATTCCCCCGATAGAGCCCAACAGATAAAAGCAGCAAGCGGAAAATCTTGCCACCCTCCCTGGCTGCTCTTACCAGATGCCACACGCTCAAACGTTGCTCCCCTCGAATCTGAAATTTATGAATCATAAACGTTAAATTAAACACAATTGATGCTGTTTTCCGGCGAAAACGAGCAACTGATGGAATATTTGATGATGCGACGCGCTTCAGGATGATAATTTTCCATCAGGGAGGATAATATGCAATTCGGCGCTCCGTTTGAAATGAACCAATAAAAAGTGAGAAATTGAATTTCTGTTTACAGCTCAGCAACGGCAGCAGCAGCAAGTTGACTTCCCCGCCCGAAAGGTCTCGGATTGGAACGGAAGCAATTACTTAATTTTCTCCGTTGCAGCTGGGCAACCGCCAATGCTCCAGTGCTTTTCAAATTAACACCTTCTCGGTTCGGTTCACTGATGACCGGATAATAAATCCCGCAATTTATTGATTATAAGTGGCCATTCTGCTGTGTTCTGCTAGTGGACCACTACTCTACGCCAGCCGGAGAAGCTGGATTGTTGCGATGGCTTGATTAAGTTCTGGAGAAGAAAAGAAAATGTGCTTGGCATATTGTAGTCGGTGTAGTTACGAGGTAGGACTGGAGATAAATAATAAGGATCGATAAAACTATAAGTTGCGAACCAGAAATAGCACAAACAACACGCTTTATTGTACCTTTTTTATGGGTGGTGTGTTTTATATTTGTTTGGTGTAATATAGGGAAGAACGATGTTTACAAGAGTTTGTACGGGTGTAGGCTGTAGGGTGGCGTCATTCCGTGAGTAAAAGGACGCGTTTGCACGATGAAAACAGATGACTCATTATGATTGACAGAACTTTATTATAGTCTGTCACTAAGAGGTAAAGTTATAGTGCAATACTGCATTTAGAGGCTTTTTGCCGATTTTCCGACCATAACAACATTGTTTTTGTACAAGAAAAAAAATTATTGTGATTAATTAGGAACTAACCTCTATAATTAAACACAATTTTATATGATACAAAAAACTACAAAAAGATAATTCTAAAAGAACTTATCCTTCTTTCTCGTCAACCAAAATCTACCAAACGTCTTTATTCGGTTGTCAGATATTTGAAAATCGGATACAAGTCATTGTTTGCCAAGCAGCATCAACTTTGATGGTAAAGCTAACTTCAAATCAGTCGAGCGAATCTGAAAAACACAAAGCTGTGTTGATTTTTGTGATTTGAAAAGCCAGTTTCAATGTTTGAATATAGAATACCGCACTATTGTTTTGTATCTCTATCAGAAAGAACCTCACCTGATTGAAAGCAGCAAATATTGCTCAAACATCGCACCAAACCTGGCTTGTTTATTGTTTGTTGCTTTTCTATTTGCATTTGATACCCGTAATGGATATTTACCCTTAATGATAGATGCAATCTCACATATCGGAACAAGTTTTCAACATCATGCACACGTCAAAGGCAGCCCTCAGTCTGTCGGAGTGGATAAAGCAAACGATTTCGATCAAATCCATTTCCGATATTACTCTTGCCTAGTGCCTGTCTATCCCTGTGTACGCCAGTCCAATTTCACACCTCCACTCCACCGAACGCACTCATCCCGATGCGATGGTCCCGGTAGAAAATGCACAACTTTATAGGTTTGGAATCACTTCGATTCAACCAAAACTGATTTCCACTTCCTGTCAAAGCACCGCGCAGCAGCGGTTCGGAAATCGAATGAAAAGCCAGTTTCTTAACTTATAGCACGCCTTTTCAAATGTGCCGCAGCAGCGTTCGCTTTGCGGTATTCATCCTGTCAACTACTGAAACAGGAAATGAGGCAAAATTGATACAAGAAATCCTTATCCACCCCTGTACCCGTGTCCCTTGTACACCGTGCATCAAACGCCCACCACACTCCCAGCAGTCGCGCTCTTTTTTATGAAAAGCCTTGTCACTGACACATTTCGTATTCGTTTCCGTTTCCTGGGGGACAGACGGCAGGGCAGGGGGTCACAAGTAGCTGTTTCGAGCCAGTCGGTGCACCTCATTGAAACGGACGACAAGTAGCAGAGGTAGTAGTAGCAGTAGTGCTGAGCAGCTTTTAGTTTTTCATAAGCTCTCTGGTTCTGCTTGAAAATCAACGGGAGACACGACAGTCGCGACAACAACGCCAACGGTAAGTGTACTATAGTAGGTAGGTATACCCATTTCCCTTTTCTCCATTAAATTATGACAACCGCACACTCATTACGAATGTCGGTTTGGTCGGATTGGTCGTTGATGACGGAAGCGCCGGCGGTAGTAGACAGTGAAACCGCCGCCGAAGAGCAAGTTGTAGGATGTAGTGCCGCGGCGGAGAGAATTTCTAAGCTTTCTTGCTGGAAATAATCGGCGAAGAGTTATGGCATTACTTTCACCGTATACTGAGAAGTCCTTTTGCATCGTTTAGCAGAAATTATTGATGAGATTTAAAATTACATTTACTTCTGAATAATCAGGTGACGCAATTTTAATCAGTTGAAAAAAATGAGTTTAAAATTTATGTTCTTATTTTCAGAATCTTTTTTAAAGAACATAATCTTGAATCACTTAATCATAGATGTAATTCATACAAACATAGTTTACTGTGTTTTCGACAAGAAAAACGATGAATTAAAAATTATCGTCAAAAAACTAACATTTTTTCAGCTGCTGAAGAGAATTGCCACCTCACTACTGTTGAAGAGAATCGTCTCCTCGTTACTTTGAGCACTTATTACTGCATTTCTAAACGTCAAGTACTTAATTATCACATGTCACGTTCTAGTAGACATGTAAACGCTTGGGCCATGGTCGCCAGTGATAATTTGGGACAAGTTCGCAATACATCAGTAAAATTCAAGATTGCTAAAGAAAGCACCTAGGTGCTTAAAATGCGTTTTGCCTTATTAATATTACTTCCAGCGCTTCAATTTTTGATGTAAAAAATCAAAAGTTTTACTTAAATATAGTGTTTTTCAGTGATAACAGCATGAAGACTAAAGTTTACAAGAAGATTAGTATGCTGATATCCCCCACTTAGTCAACCCATCGCTTACAATATGTAAAACATTCAGTGATAAGCGGATCACTGAATGTTTTACATATTGTAAGCGATGGGTTGACTAAGTGGGGGATATCAGCATACCAATCTGCTTAAAATTGGTTCCTTACTCTAAATGGAAAGTTCTAAAGAAAGTTTAGATTCTGCGATACTTCACTCTTGGAGCTTCAGAGCAATATATCCTATCCTATGTCCAATATGTCCATCCTATTTAGCGACTGCACTCCAGTTTAAGAGCGGTTCACGACAGCGGCTGACTCAGAGCGGGCAGCTGAGTTATGGACGGTGTGTCTTGGCACTAACCAGTTGGCTTCGAGATATGACGCTGGTCTAATAAGCCAATCGTCTTATGTTCGAATCTCGACTGGGAGAGGCTGTTAGAGTCAATAGGATCGTAGCAACTGGCCTTGCAATTGTCCTGCACTCTAACAGTTGGCTGCGAAGTCTGTCGTATAAAAACAGCAGGTCAAGTTTCGGTAACGGAATGTAGCATCCAGGCTTTGTTTTGCTTTTTTGTCTTGGCACTAAAGCCAAGATGGCAGCCTAATCATGAGACTCGGTAGCGGTGACTTTAGTAAGAGCGGTGGAGCCTCCAACGAGCTCCAGTCGGGCTTTGCAGTATTGGGCAGAAAGTAGGATCGTGTCATGGATAAAAAAATCGTTTTTTCAATTATAGCATCGTCAATGTAAACTGCTCGCACGAAGGTAGACAGCGGAAGGCAAAATACGACAGCTGTTCGCAACGGGTCATCACGATCATCATCAGGGATATGAACTCCCAAGTTGGTAGCGATGAAGAGCGAAGCAGAGCTTGGAAAAAATATCTCTGCTTTGCCACAAGGCAAAACTTGATCAAAAAACGACGAGCGCGGAACGAGTTGACCATGATAATCAGGATTAAAAAGAAGAAAAGCAATAAGTGGAAACAGCAATCGATATGACAGCTGCAAGCATCGCAGCGAACGATGCCTGAATACTGTTTTCTCTTACGACCACTCATCTTACGCAGAAGGAGCACAACGACAAGCAGAGCTAATATTTTCTTCGCACACTGGAGACACAACACTGTTCACGGTGTGCCCCAAAGAGAATATGCGATAAGCAATTATATGGACTGGAACGATTTGCTCCGTGACCTTGAAGGCATGCATTCGGTAGCGCTTCGGCAGAAAAAGAAACATGAAACCAAACTAATGCTCGCTTGCCGGTAGAGCAAAGCAGCAAAGCGCTGCGAAAGCAAAACAAAACTCGTCGCGTTGGAGAAGGTAACATCCGACTGATAGAGAGCAAATCGATTCGGCTTCTGCGCTTTGGCAATAAAACGCCGAGAATTGAGATTTTTTGCAAAGCACGGCAGAAGCCTGATCGAGAACAGCTATCGCCGATAATGCACCAATTTTCGGATAAACTGACGCGGCGGCTTGATCCATGCGTGATGAGACGTGTGACACTTCCGAGTTCCTTCGAATCGCGCAGAGGCTTGCTACAAGGAAATGAAGTTTCCAAGATGTGTTCCCGAGCAGGAGCGAAGAGCAAAATAATATCAAAATGAGTTATTGGAAATCGAATAACTCATATCAAAATTTGGTCTTGTTTTGGCTGACATAGTTGATAAAATAACAAAAAATAATATCAAAATTTTTCTCCTTTAATACCAAAAGAATAACTACTTGTGTTATTTGAATAACAAAGCAATAATATGACTGTATTCAATGTTTGGAATAACATATTTTAGTATTATTAAGGTATGGAATAACAAATGCAGTAGCATATGACATATTAAAAAATTATTTTATAAAACATTTATAATTTAAAATCCCTTTAATCAATAATTTTTTTTTTATGAAATATGTCGAATGTCATTTTAAGATCACAGTAAGATATGATAACAAAATCAGTTATTAAACTCATCTTACAAACAATGTTTTAAATATCTACTCAATAACAAAATGTGTTATCAATGTATCTCCATATCTATTCAATAACAAAATATATTATTATACCTTAGTTTGATATAGTTTTGATATTATGTTGCTCTTCGCTCCTGCTCTGGTTATTTAACACATCGTTGAGGGTGTAATTCGATGAACGGGCATGAAAACGAAAGATACGATTTTCAACAACAGTAGCAAACTCCTAAGCTTCGCGGGGCACTTCACCTTTATCACAAGATTCTTTGCGATTGTTCCAAGCGGAGGAACATATGAGAAGTAGAGGACTAAAAGTGGACAAGATGCGCTTGACGCGGACAGTGGTTATTGACAGCGGTGAACTTGAAGTGGTTGATGTATTCATATATTTGGAATCTGAGGTCACTGTCGATTTATTCTCAGGCCGCTCATCACCCTTCCTTCATGCTGAGTTCTACATTATCCCGAAGACGCTTCTTATGGTTAGCATACTGGTATGAGGACCTATTGAGGTAATGGTTTTGAACCTCATGAGGACTCACCAGTTCTAACTATAACGAGGCGAAACAGGTTTGGTATAGTAAGACATGCATCGAAGCACGCATAAAAAAAATATATAAGCTTATCGTTTACTCAGTAACGATAAAGCACAGAAATGCAGTGCAGAATACAGCATACACCTGGGCAACATTACAATAGATCAATAATGTTGTGGTCAAAGTGATAAGCCCATACAAAAAAGGAGATTCAATGGCGCACTCAAACTGGAGGTCGAACCTATTTTGCTTTGGAAATCGGGCCTACTTGATGGCTCAGGTAACCAACTCCAGGTAAAATCCAAGGTCGTATGATGACAGGGAAGGGCGACTCTTTCGACAATTCATTTCGACAATAAATAATGAATGAGGAACGACAACAAATAATGAATGAATAACGAAAAAACGTGACGAAAACGAACTGTTGATTGGAAACTCGGGACGCAGAAGGGCCGATCTCTCAAGTGCCAAGCGACTCGAGTACTCTCCGACAAATTGAAGAGCAGCAAGTTCGACGTCCGTAGCGCTGCAGAAGATGTGCTGGAAGGGCTCAACGGTACATACGTTCTTAGAGATAGACATACCGTCTACCAGAGCTGCAGCAACACACACGAGTTGCGTACAATTTTCATAACGATGAGCGAGATGCGGAAATGGGTTATTGTGTGGTGATCAATCTTCGAATGTGCAGGTTGAGAATTAAGGGCCAGTTCTTCAACATAAACATCATCAACGTGCACATCCCTCGTCTCAGAAGTATCTATGACAACAAGGAGGAATTCTACGCGCAGTTGGAGTACGAATACGACCCCAAATATAACATCAAGATCGTCATCACGAATTTAAATGCTCAGGTCGGCTAGGAAGAGGAATACAAACCGGTTATTGGAGGGTTTAGCGTACATCCGCGGACCAACGAAATGGGCCTGAGACTTATCGGCTTTGCCACCTCCAAGAGTTTGGTCGTACGTAGTACCTTCTTCCAGCATAGACTCCTACACAAGTGTACCCTGTGGTCATCAAATCAGACCGAAGCACAGATCAACCACGCTTGGATCGACTGTCGGCACTTCTCAAAACTCATTGACTATCAGTCAGATACTATCGAAATGATGGTTAAGATGCACCAAAAATCCCCGTTGTGACCAACATTCGGTATTGAAGCAGCCAGATGTCACCGTAAACTACGCGCACTCATTCAAAGCTGCGCTTCCGGAAAAGGAGGTGCTGGACGAAGCCAGTTTTAAGAACTGTTGGAACACCATAAAAACAGCCATTAGCAGTGTAGTGGTGAGCTCCATGGGGAATTTGGCACGGAATCTGCGGAACGACTGGTTTGACGATGACTGTAGGAGAGTATGAGTTAGAACGTGGAGAGACACAAACAGAAGAAGATGCAGCGAACTTAGATCCAGGAGAAAAAGTGTTGACTGGAAGAGCAGGAGTATGCGAAGTAAGAGTAGCTGTATCGTTCTCAGGAAACACGAAAGTTCTGCCAGAAAATGCGCGGAACCGGCAAACTACAAAGCGTTTACAAGCGCAAGTCGAAATGTCTTTGGATAAAAGTGACAGTACTTTGACGGACGATCGTGAGGTGACCGAAGGTTGGAAGTAGCATTTCGATGAACACCTGAATGGCGCCCAGGCGGAGAACCATTTTGAACCAAAGCAATTTCGATGATGCGACAAACGAAGAAGAGGTGCCAGGCTCAACGACAGGCAAAGTTAAGCACCCTACTAGCACATGTGTTACAAAGTAGTTGTGGTAACCAAATTATGACTAATTTCGGTCGTAATTCGGTTGCTTTAACTAAATGGACCTGAAGTGTGCTACTTGGGCAGGGCATCATACAGCTTAAGAGCGGCTGGGCAAGATGGCATCGGAGCGGAGTTTATTAAGATGCTAACGAAAAGCTTGTCACTTGTCTGCACCGGCTAATTATTAGAAATAGGGATACAGAACAGCTACCAGAGGAGTGGTAAGATGCGTTAACTTCCCGACTAACACACTAAAAACCCGACACCCGACTAAAAGACTAAAACAGACACTGCGGAAGCCGTTGACCAAATACATATCTGTCATGAATAAAATAGACATAGTAGAATTAAATTGGATAAGTTTTCTTTTTATTTAATTTTCAGGTACGCACCATTTGTTTGTTGACTTTAAAGCTGCATATGATACAATCAACCGAAAATGGCTATGCAAAATTATGGACGAGAACGACTTCCCCAGGAAGCTGATCAAACTGATCAAACTACGATGGATGATATACAGTGCTGTGTCCGGATTTCGGATGGATTGTCGGGTAGTACATCTGACTAACGAGCAAAGCAGAAACGCTTGGATTAAAGGTAAATATGTCTAAAACAAAGAACATGTTGGCGGGCGGAAGCCGAAGCCGACCAACGCCGCTGGGACACTAGTGTAACGATCGACGATGATAAATTTGAGGTAGTTGACGAATTTGTCTATCTTGGCTCACTGGTAACGGAGGCTTATTATGAGTGGAAGCCGCAAGCAGGAGGATCTGCTCGGAGTTTTCGAAAGACCATATGCTAAGAACGATCTTCGGTGGTGTATAGGACAACGGAGTACGGAGGCGGAAGATGAACCTTGAGCTCGCAGAGATCTATGGTAAACCCAGTATTCAGATGGTGGCCAAAGCTGGTTCGAAACGATGAGCAGTGCATGTTGCATAAATACCGGACAACTACCCTGAACAAGACGACCAGAGACGCAGCGAGCAAGATGGTTGAACCAGGTGAAGCGAGATCTGGCGAAGAGCACACGATGGCCAAGGAATTGGAAATCTGTAGCCCATTAGCGAGTAAATTGGAGAAAATTTGTTCGTCAGGCTATGTCTTAGGACGGCAGGTCAATTAAGCATTAATATCAAGAATTAGATTGCAGATATAACATCTCCTTAAAGCCTTCAAGGCTACGTATGATTCAGTTAGGCAAAATAGGTTATAGAAGATTACGCTATGAAATAGTTTCTCAAGGTGCAAAGCAATGGTCACTAGTAAATTTTACATATTTCAATCGATATAATTGGCTTTATCCATAGACCTATGGAAGAGACTCTTAGACCTCTCGTCGACAGTTGGACTTAACTCAACTAAAACATAACAGAGTACATAATCTAGGGAGTGGTAGCCCGTCTTGCATTGGCGATGCGATGGTGATTGATGAGAATACTTTTGGAGTTGTATTAAAATTAAATGGAATTTTTCTACTCTCTCCACATACAACTTAACTTATTAGACCATTCTGCTTTTACATCGGAACAACGATTCACACAGAGATAGAAACTTATTGCTGATAACATACGTTTTTGAGTTGCTGCCAAATGTTATAAAAGAAGAATTGTTCGAAAAATTTGAAGTCAGGTAGAATCAAAACATTGATACGAACAATTTACACTGAAAGAAATTACTTTAAAATTTATGTTCTCATAAACCAAAAGAGGCAAACACTTTTTGCATAGTTTGTTTGCGCAAAATTTGTCATCAAAAAAACTTTACATTTCTAATCAAATTCACCGCCAGAATAAAACTCATCATATGAGTTTTAAATAATTCTTACCGACAGCAGATATATGACATTGGACTTTCCCATATTTAACGTTTAGCTTCAAGGAAGTCCCACAGACAACGTATAAATTTATCCACGCTCACACGTGTAAGAGAAAAAAAAACCGAAAGCACATTCCTCACGGCACGAGCGTTTGCTTGCTTGCATAATTTCACATTAGTTCCACTTCCGCGAGAGACAAAACTTGGTCTATTCTAGCCAGCAGCCAGCCAACCAGCCAGCGTATGTGAAAATTTTGCACTGCATCCAGTTCGAGGCTCGAGTTGCTCGAGTTCGCAAGAAACACGAAAAGCCGCGCACGGCGCGGTATCATGCGAGAAATATGTCCTCATGCACGCTGCAAGGTCTAGTGTTCCCGGCGCGCGCGTGTAAGGATGTGCCACCACCGCCGAAGAGAGACCCAAATAAAAATGTTTGTGTCGCACGGTGTAAATGAAGATGAAGAATCTTACGTGGCGGCATGCCCGGGTGGTTAAATTTCCCGCCGTCTGCCAATGTGTGTGACCGGCTAAACTAGTAAGTGGGTGGTGGGTGGAATCGGGTGAGGACATACCTAGCTAGTGCTAGCGGCGCTCAGTGATTATAATCGTTGCACAAGGAAAGTTACACAAGAAGGTAAAATTACAAGGGAATTTGGTTGAAAAGAGAAACCTCTAGCAGACGCAAAAAAAGTTCCGAAGGACGTGACGTCTGACAAGAAGCCCAATGTTCTAATAGCGACTGTATTCATTCGTTTATGCATATCAAGATAAAAGCTAGAAAAGTTGCTAACAGTTCTATTGGTTTTGGAGGCTACTGAATAATCAATGTGTTGATTTAGATGTTTCCAAACACACTTTCAAATTTGCTGTTTCGACACCCATTCGGAATCGCTTTAAATAGTCTCGTTCCATAGCGTTGCCGGGCTCGGCAGAACAACATATGTTGCGGTCAGCCACATGAAACATTCATTTATTCCGATACTGACCAATTTATTATCACCCTTTTGAACTAATGTTGCACCGTCCGTCGCTGGCTCTGCTCTGTTGGCACAAAGTTTTGAACCATTCCGGTGGTGGTACGTACAGGATGTTTTACGGGTGCTAAGCCATTTCCGATAAGCCAATGATGGGATTCCGGTGCATAACTAGAGCCTTGCTGGCCGGCCGGCAATCACACGTGCATATGATCGGAGTATTGGTCCACCGGAGTGCAAACTGGTACAACTTTTTGAATCGTTCGAGGGCATCCAACTCGGCACAGCTCGAGCTCACGTGCACACATCAGTTTAATTGGGTTCCATGAAATTATCTGCGGTTTCCCATTTGTGGTCAAGTGGTTTCGATGGAACCAAAATTGGTTGTCTTTGATGTTTGTTAGCGATGCTGTGCCCAAAGCTCCGAGATTTACACGTTTAAAACCACGATAAAAATATACGGGAAAAAATAAATCAGGTGTTCAATGCCTACACTTGATCTTTAGAGTCATCAACTTCAACGACCGTCTTAAGCTTAAAGCAATTCACGAACTCTCAGCTGCCACGACTCAGAAGCTCACTTTTCCAAGTGTCAAAACCCTGGCGCTCAGTGACAAATGATAATCAGCGAGTAAATAAATGTCTACAAGTGGCAGTAATCGTCAGTCAACCCAACTGTAGCTCAAGTCATGAGCTAACCGCACGGCAGTCTTGCCCATCTATGCTTTTATGCTAAAAGGCAGAGAGTTCCGCCCCAAAGCCCAACCCAGCTGCTCTTTCGTTGGAACCGAACCGAACTCGGTGGTATGATAGCACCAGCCAGCCAGCGGCGTCAACTCAAGACGAAGATGGATGAAACTGATGGCTGGGTGGACAAGCAGAAGCATCCGATGCGCTAACGATGATGATGCGATGGTAATCCTGGCCTCTCTACATCGACCTCTCGCTGCAACTTGTATGCTGTATCAGAATCTTGATATGGGGGCGTATTTTATAAAATATGAATCGTTTGCCCTTTGTTGCTCCTGCCGTGGGCTGACGCGAGAACCTACCTGAGTTTATTGTAAATGGTAATGATGGTGTGGTTTACCTGAAATGAAGGATGGAGAGAAAAAAGAGCGTTATTTTTCCCGCAATCAATATCGGCTGCAATTCATAATAACAGACTCTGTGTCGGCCCACATCATCTGACACTACTGGCGGGTAGAAAAATGACTTGTCAAATGATCGAGCATAACAGTTTTTGTTTGTTTGTTAGAAAAAGTACTTTAAAACTTCAAAGGAAACCCACTTGATGCAACAGAACCGCTCTAAAATTCTGCCCGCAACGCAACACACACCTTTGCTGCTGCGAGGAAAAGTTCGGAGCATTCCACATTCTGGCTGGTAACTTTTCCATTCTCGGAACTTCTCGGCATGCCGGTACACAGTTTAAAGTGGTGGATTACATTGACAAAAAGGCACTTTCCGCTGGAACATTGTTCGCCGGTGTGTACCGCTAACGAGATAAGCCGAGAATGCAAAGAAGGACCAACTTTTTTCTTTTTGTTCCCCCGAACGTCGTCGTGTCGCCAACCGATGATGCTAGTAGCAAATTACCTGGAAGACATCATCCACTTGTCTCGTTAGCAGAAGGAATGTCGCACACGAAAGTCATTCGCGGCGGTAAAACCACGCGCACGCTTACACACCGTTTTCATTCGTTCGGATTAACGTATATGTAGCTATGTATTCGTGTTACATATTTTGATTTTCTGTAACTAAAAAGTAAAATGTAGCGAATACCAATCGAGAGACGGCTCAACCAGATTAAAATATTTTCTACTAACTCTTGAGAAACACTTGTATTTTGTTCGTCCTATAAATTTGTATTAGTTTCTTTTCTTTGGCATGGAAAGAGTCACAAGCAACAATGTGAGTTTTATTGTTCTCTTATGGTGGTTTTTATGACTAATTTTGGCCTTAAATGCTATCATAAGAGTGTAATAAAACCCAAATTGTTACTTGGGGTACTAATGAAGGGGGAAGGGGGTCTCTCCGGAACTTATAACTAGATAAAAAAGACGGAAATTAATTACCCCACCAACCAAATGGGTTGGCGTTTGTAAACCGACTTACTATATTTTCCTCCATACAGGTGGTTTTGTTCTTAATGATAATAAAAGGGGAGGCTCCCCACCTACTCATTGTCCCTAAGCGAATTCTCCGTGCGAGAATTGCTCCTACCTATTTTGTCAACCGCAAAACATGTCTTCCATGCATGAGTTCCGCTCTTCCCATCCCGCTTGTGTCGTTTATTCTTATGCCTCGTAGCGAAATTTTCGTAAACAAAGCTAAACTGAGTGGAGTGGAGTCTTGCATTTTCCCCAGGTACCTTGCACTTTCCGAGACGTCGGCGTTGGCGACGAGAGGCAATCCTTAAATGACCAAACTCGTGTTTTTAGTCTTTTGACCTTGGAATGCATTGGTCAAGCATTAATATTAATATATATATATTTTTTGAAACGATGGTTCTACAATTGGTGGAGGGACGGTAAGGGAAAGTAATGAAAATTTGGCAATGGAGGGGAAAGAGGGAAAAGGAAGGGGGGTAATTGGTAGCTACGCTTAACAAGTTGTCGTTGTGACTCCTACCTTTTGTCCAATGCTGGAAGGTGCATGGGTCGAACCAAGCTATAATCAGAGATTATAACCGGATTTGAACCCACAACCCACAACAACCCAGCATTGGACAACGCGACATTAAAATTATTCTAAAATGATATAAATAACTACCGAAATATCACTGAAACATTTTATAAATATGGTACAAAATTCATACTTTGACGCCACCTTCCGTATTCGGAGCTTGACTTTCTATTTCTGTTTGAAAGACTTCGCGGTCTACTGCTAGAGTATAGGACAAATGTGGAGCTAGTACTGCGGACCTATTGGCTATTATAGCCTCTCCCTGTTGAGATTCGAATATACGACGGCTAGTGTGACTTAGACTTAGAACTATTTTTGGAGGAGTACAAACGGAAAGCGGAGAGTGGCGGAGGTGTATAAATCACGAGCTACAGGCACTGCTTAGAGGGATTCCCATCGTACACCTGGCGAAAGTTGGGAGTCTACGGTGGGCCGGCCACGTCACCAGAATGCCGGACGACTGTGTAGTGAAATCTCTTCAAGAACCCCACCGGCACCAGGAATAGAGGGGCCCAACGTGCTAGATGGCTCGACTAGGTTGAAACCTACTTGCGTGTATCGAGACGCGCAACGAATTGGCGACGAGTAGCCCAGGATCGAGTACAATGGAGAGCAATTCTTGCTACGGCAAGAGCCACCCCGGCTCTCGGCTGCTAAAACCAAGACCTAATGGTTGTCATGACCAATTTCATAGAACTGCTTAAAAAACTATGAACTCCACCAGAACTTTCTGATGACCGCTATAAAACTACCTTCAGACCAAGGGGCCTACAGTTCAGAAGGTTTTTATACCCTTTTTAAGAATATGGTTATAAGCTCAAGTAGTTTTATCACGCTCGGCTGAAAGCAGTTATAAAACCGATTATGCTTTTCGCTGCTTGAAAGCCACCGTCATAATTCAATGAACCTTTTTGCTACAAAGCTATGAAGTATAAAGCTTGTTCTGGTAAAAAGTTTAATCAGTGTTAACTTGAAGATACATCTCCCAAGTACCATTATAGGAGTGCTACAAACCCCTCATCAGGGTTGCCATTTCCTCACTCATTGTGCAAAAAGTGCAACTTTTTTCATTTACAAACTTTAGATTCTCAATTTGTGCTCGTACTGCAGCAAGCAACGGCACGGGAATTACATTGTTGCCATATCTATCATCCACCATCGTCATATGCAACATTTTTTGCACTGTTGCCGCTGCGAGAAGTCTAAACAGTTTTTTGTGCCATATCATGTGCAGCCAAAAAGTGTATTAACACTTTGTTGCTCAGTTTATTCGTCAATAAAAAGAACAATGAGCAGGTTGCTGAGCAATCACGATCAGTAAAAACCTGATTTAATCCACCTAGTGGTGAAAGGAACCTTTGTTATACCACAGACAAACAGACATAACTCTTGGAAGAAAAATCAACAAAAATTATCGTACCTCACATTTAGCCTGAACACTAGCACCATCTATGATCGACATTCCCAAATATCAAATAGCAATATGGGTGTCCCTCGAAGTAGCAAGTATTTTTTATGGGGAATTCCCCTTCTTTCGTCAAAAAGCGCCACTTTGACCAAAACGGAGACATTCCCAACTAAGCCCAAATTTGAAATGACGGTTTTATCGGTACGATGAATGGAAAACGAGTGTTATGTCTGTTTATCTGTGGTTATACGATCTTACTTGCTATTTGAGATAGAAATCGACACGTTTGGCTTACATGAAATTTTTGGAAATTGAATAAGTTTACAAAATTTGAACCAAATAGAAGCACTTATAAATTTTGATAGTTCCTTTTATCATGAAATTTCTGAGTAAGTTGGTACTGTAGGTACTGTAGGGTTACAACATGTGTAGGCTTTTGAATGCCGTATTGTTATAAAATTACAAATCGTATATTACGTATATACTAACGTATATTCTTCAGTAAACTTGTTATGAGCAAAATGTCAGAATTATTCAATGCATTAATACTTTAAATTGTTAGGAAACAAGATTAGCATAAACCGACATCACAGAAACGAAGCAAGTAGCATGCGAGGTGTACCGCAATTGACCCCAACTGGAATTTTCTCTACCAGCAAATGTAAAATGTTTAAGATGTATCCGTCTGTTGGTAATCGAGTAATTCGGGGTCAAAATCAGGTTATTTTTTACAATTGAAGTTCTACAGCTCCTAAACAAGCAAACATAGAGGTATACTATGTTCAGCAAAGTTGTGTATTTTTATTATTTGTATAACTTTGTAATACATAAAAAAGTCATACAACAATCACAATAAGAGTTAGAATAGAAAAACTGATTTTACAAATTCATGTACAATAAATAAGATTTTTCTACCTTCACTGAAGAGATAGAAGATTACTGTCTCCAGCAAAATTTCTTGTAATAATATGCTCTAAAAGTTTGCAGAACACATCGATGTATTGTATTGAAACTGAAGGAAAATAATTTTTTTATTTCACTTTTAGGGGGATTAATCAAAATTCAAATTCTACCAGACGATAGAGCTTTCAATTTTAAGAAACTCTTCCAAATTCGTAGTGTGAAAACCTCTCGTTTGGTATTAAAATAATTGAAATTAGGTAAATTATCTTGGTTAAAATCATTATAAATTATTGTTAATTTTGGTGTGGTGTATTCGATTGCTCATAACTTTCAAATTAAACGCCCAATCAGAAAACCATTCAATAGTGATCTATCCGGCTATATTACCTGGCAAATGAAACTAATAGCGTGTAAATCGGTTTGGCCATCTCTGAGAAACAGGCGTTCATTTGTACCTAGTCAAAACAAGTTTTTCAAGGCTAACTTTTAAACTAATGGGTAGTTTTCCAAAGCGTTTTTTCCGTGATGCAATTTGATGTGGTGATAGAAATTGATATAATAAAATTTTTGAAAGTTTTGAAAACCAGTTGTTTTAAGTCAATGACAATTTCTAGCAAAATTATTTTAGTTGCTTCCAGTGTCATGAAAACCGATTGATAACAACTTTCTTTCTGCATCCCACTTTGCTTTGATGAATTTTTGTTTGCGTGCTAAAACAAAATGCTAGAGTGGCAATATGACCTCGCATTAAAAAAAAAGATTTCGGTGTTGAACTCTAACATTCTTCATAATAGCTGCAATGAATTTGATTGGTCAGGGTGTTACCGTTTTAATAGCTTTATAAAACTAACAGATTTATTGTGGTTTGTCCAGCAACCGTAAAAAGATTGATTTTTATTGATGCGCCATATTGTATTGCCACGCCCCGCTTATGGTAAGTTTATAGCTAGGTTGAAGTAGCATGTGGCTTGTATTATCTTGATATTGCGCAATAGCATGATAAAACCAGAGGTAGTGGTTAATCCCGCCATAAAACCTTTGTAAAATTCAAATAAAACCAAGCGGCTTATGAATTGTTACCTGGGATGCTTAGGGTGCAGGGACACAAACGTAAGCTCGGTGTAAGACCACATAAAGTTAGTATTCGCACGTATACTGGCGTTAATGATATCTGACAAATAATCACATCCAAGTCATTTATTATAGGAAATTTTCTTTCTGTTAGGCATAGGAGTTCCTATTAGGCATGTATCAATTAAATCTACGATGGTGGCTCTGAAAAGCATCGTTCAAAACGATTCTTGTGGGTCCAAAGGACGGGTTTAGTTAGTTCCTTATAGAATCGAAAACTACTGAACCAATCGGCGTGAAAATTTGCATGTAGAGATTTTTGGGGCCAGGGAAGGTTCTTATGATGGTTAGAGACCTCTCCCTCCACTAAGAGGGGGGCCTCCCATACAAATGAAACACAAATTTCTGCATAATTCGAGAACTAATCAAGCAAATGGAACAAAATTTAGCATGTGGGTGTTTTTGGTGACAAGAATTTTTTCTATGGTAAATTGAGACCCTTCCCCTCTTTCGAAGGGGAATTATGACTTCTCTCCCCTTTAAGAGGGGGGGCTTCTATACAAATGATATACAAATTTTCTCATAACTCGAGAACTAATCAAGTAAATGGAACCAAATTTGGCATGTGAACGTTTTAAGAGGAAAGAATTTTTTCTACAGTGAATTGGGACCCCTCCCCACTTTAGAAGGGGGAAGGGGGCTCCTATACAAATGAAGTACAAATTTTCTCATAACTCGAGAACTAATCAATTAATTGGAACCATATTTGGCATGTGGGTGTTTTCGGAGACAAGAATATTTTCTACGATGAATTAGAACCCCTTACCTTTTTAGGAGGGGGGCTCCCATACAAATGAAATACAAATTTCCTCATAACTTTAGAACTAATCAAGCAAATGAAACAACTTGGCATGTGGGTGTTTTGATAGGCAAATTTTTTTTCTACCCAAGCAACAACTTGGGTTTTATTACACTCTTATGATGGCATTTAAGACCAAAATTGGTCTTGAAGACCACCACTTTCGAAATGTAATCTAAATCTAAATGTAAACCATAAAATCACTCCGTAAAGTAAGACGTTGTCCTGCATCAAAACAACTTAAAATGATATAATAAACCGCAGGAATAAAATTGTTTGCTTTACCTTTTCCATGTAAACCTTACGGGAAATGCAAAGAAAGCTCTTCTATTCATACGAAAATTATTTCTAGCCTTAAAGTGGTAAGCACCTATTAATTCTAGCAACGATTCGCACTAAAAAATTCTATTCTTATTGTCCACAACTCTGGTCAGTGACAGTGTGTAGCTCCGGGTAGACGTTCTAGCCTCGTTCAATGTATGCGAGCTTTATTCGTATATATCAGTATTGTATATTACCAAGAAAATCTTCATATTTTACTTTTCTGCTTGCCATTTGGGAAGCACCCAGAGTTAAAAAAGGCTTAGAGGACAATAGTATTAAAGCAAGAGGATACTAAGGTGTAACGAGATGTGCACTGGGTTGAAACAGATCAGAATAACTAGTGCTGAGAGGAGATCAGCGATTCGCAGACTTAAAATAGACGAACGGGATTCCCGCAAAATTCAGTCGACTTAGGATAACCACAACCAGATCAGAATATTTGCACATAAACGGTTGGTTAAGATGACTTAGATTCGGACCACTAAAAAGTACAGTTTGTGGTTTGGGGATTGTTAAAATTTAAATAAGCGACATACTGAGCATTTCTAGAAACTTTTAGAGATGAAACCACATTTGATCCGGTGAAATGATGGCATCTCCAACACGTTACAGGTAGCTCTTCCTATTTATGCTTGTTACATACGTGTTGTACCTGCAAGAAGATATAGTTTACCTTCGCACATGGGCGAAGTACAAATATTGAAGCATTTTTCTTGTTTGTACTACAAACCAATTGCTCTAATTACATAAGTCAATACATATACGTAGATGTTATCCTCAAAAGTTACCTGTTAATCCGTACAGATTTTCTAGACTTTGCTAACATCGCACACATATCTGAAATGTAACCAAACTATGTTCTACCTGACTCTCATCCTGTCATAGTTTTTCCTTCAGTTTAATGTGAATACTCGTGATAGTGACAGTAAGATTCAGAACAGTCATGGCATCGAAACGGCACATCAATGATCTGCCGCCGGAAATGCACACCAAAATCTTCGATTACCTGTCCTTCGAGGACCGCAAAGGGGCCTCCCTTGTTTGCCACCAGTGGAAAACGGAGGTATTTACGGCCAGCTTTCTCGATCAAGTCTCGTTCCGAGTGACTCCCGAACAATTTTATGCAGTATGCAAAAGCGATAGACAGTATCGGCATATTCATTTTTGCAAACAAATCAAACGAGAATGGCCGACAGTGCTGGCGGTGCTGGAAAAATTCACAGAGTCTATCGACAGCTTAAGCATTGTTTTCTACACAACAAAACAACTGTGGGAAATCTATCAGCGAACGATGGAATTGAAGCAATTGACGCTGGAAGTGTCGTGTCACGAACTAGTTTTTGAAATGGAATTTTTGCCAAATTGGTATAGAGTGAAGGAGCTAACCATTAATTATAACACGTCTGATGAGATAGCAGCCGCGCTTCATTTTGTTGCGCCTCATGTATCCAGTTTTACCATAGAGTGGCGATCTATGAGCTTCCTAGGGAATTCACTTGGTGCGTTGCGGAGAATAGCACCGCAATTGACGTATGTCGATTTGGGAGAAATAAAACCAGACGACAACATTAACGAATTTACCTTGCAGCAGTTCTTTAGGCTTGCCACTAATCTCACCACAGCGGTCGTTCGTTTTGCAATATCTTATGAAATTTATGATACTATAGTCAACAGTTGCAAGAATTTAGAAATGCTACTGATCCATATTGATCTACTGTATACGAGTGATCTTGAGATTTTGGAAAAACTAACGAACTTGAAGGTATTATTTGAAACTTGCACAATATTAATTCTAATAACTCATTGCATGTCATACTGCAGGTCCTTCGAATACGTTGCAAAAAAATGTTGCAAACCCGCAAAATTCTTCACCTACCGCTGCTGGACGTCCACACGTTCTGCTTACAGCTAGAAAGCAACCCAAGCATTCCAGTTATTGAATATTTCGGAAAGCGGTTTCCATACGTCCGCACGTTCAAAGCGATGATAGGCGGCCACCGGGAGAGAATGAGCGCCGATGTGTTGAATCAAATTTGCTACAATTTCCGACGGCTGAAAGTCCTTACGGTGTACGACCGTTCGTACAGCAGCTCTCTACCGATGGGCGATTTCCAACAACTACAGTATCTGTACCAGCTGGAAGAGCTTAACTTGACCAACGTGGATCTTACGATTCCGAAACTGCCGCTGACAACCATTCGGCGACTACGACTGAACCGGTGTAAGTTCGAGGTCAACCAAGTGGTAAAATTGAGGCAAGTTATGCCTAAGCTGCAGTATTTGGGATTTCGCGATAGCATCGCGGTAAAACGGCATATTTCGGAACTAGCGCTTGCCCTACCCAACTGCAAGGTGGAGATGAACGACTACTATCGGTACCAACAGGTGCACCGGATTTTCTGTGTGGAATTGTGAAATTTGCTCTGCAGTTTGTTATAATTTAAATTATGTATGTGAAGTATGGTTCTGTTATTTTATGATTGTATACTTTATGAATAGAAAGCGTATATCAATAGTTTTGTGTTAGAATTTTTAAAATATTACGGTCCGGAACAAGTAATGAATACAACTTTTCTCTAAATGTCTGTATTACATCAATAAATTTTGATTTTTAGCAAAAAAGTTCTTTATCAATATGGAAATTTGTACATATCAATCTAGTCTGTCCGACCAAATATACATACAAGCTTGGGATGCATCAAGTAGCTACATAGTTGAAAAGTCGTTACGATTGGCCACGGATTTCTGGCGAAATTTTCCATTTCTTTCAATTTCGTTGAAAATCCTTTGCTATTGAATAAATCAGCCAAGCCTTACGGAAAGCACTGTTTTCGGCAGTTTCAGGATGTTTACCCCGTTAAACCAAACAAGATATCCACAGCAAAACAGACAAACTTTCCTTCACATGTCACTGTTACTCACTTTTTTTCTCACAATAGACCATTAATTAGACACCTGAAAGACATTTACCGGTTGTTGCACGCTCACTTTTCACTGCTGAACAACAGCAGCAGCACCAGCACGGTTCTAATCTAAATTTCAAACCAGGGCTTCGGCTCTGTCAAGTTCATTCTCAGGAATAATTCAACAATGAAATTGAAATTTCTTCCTTTCCAAGAGGAGCAGCTCCTATTTAAGCCTCCACTACCGTGTCATTATACCTACTTCTGATGGAAGGAAGGCAGCAGCCAGCAGCGGTGGGTAGCGTGTCACGGGTGCGGCCGGCCTGCTTCCGAAAGTGTTTGTTTTCGAGTGCAACTTCTGTCGGCCTGTCGGAGGATTTCGAAGTGCTAGAAGCAGAATTCACGCGAAGGTGAGCAGAATAGTAAATGCAGTTCGTCGTCGTCGTCGTCATCATCATCGTATCGCTACAACCATTGCTACTGGCTGCTCTGTACATGTAATTGAGGAAACGCCGTAGAAACGGAGAATGTAAATTGAATGCATGTTATTTAAGTTTTTGTCGAAAACAAATTGAAAGTTTGGCTTTAGAATTTCAATGGGGTTTTTTTTGTTGGCCTTGTTGCATTCGAACTCCAGCCACGGTTTCGATAGAAAGTTTCGGTGCAGTGTGAATTTATACTACCTAATTTGTTGATTCACAGCTCCGGGCTTAAGGTTTTTTTGTGGTTGTCTAAAAGGAGCCTAAAGAGCCGGTTGTTTGTTGGTTAGGCGAAGAGGTTTGAAGATCTATTGTTACTGTTATTTGCTTTGAAATTAAATTTAATGATAGACTGCAGGGTTGAATACCAAATTTCTGAAGATCGGAACTTTGGTCGGCCGTCAATATACATACCTAAATAAACATTGTGGTGTAGAATAAGAAAAGAGCAGCTATCGGTGCATATTGCTAGGAGTGGGTATTCCGTCACAGTCAGAAGTTCTGTTATTTTTGCCAAAGACCAAAGACCTACCAGGCGGATTGCTCTCATCCTGGTTCTTCATCTTAGGCCGCCGCCAGAAGCACGCATAAAACAGAATAAACAAACACAATAAAATTTAATATCTTTCAAAATATTTATTTTCCTTCTACCCTCCATCCGGCCGTTTGAAATGCTGCTGTATTGGCACGGACCAGTGCGATAGGCAGCAAAAATATGACGGATTTTTGACACAAATCTATCGCCTGGCGCAACATGAAAACGGCCACCACAAAGCTAACTCCAGCCCGGCCAGGATGATGGGGAAAAGAGTCGTCAAAGTTAAAGAGCAGATGTTGGATGCAGTACAGTAAACAATGGCTCCCCTTCTGTTTTTCCGGAACATTGATGGTGGTGGTGGTACGGTTGGGTGTTGGCTATCCTGGGGATGTTTCTCGTTCTCTAGTCCCGGGCAGAAATGTCAGTCTAGTCTCGAAATCGCTTGCAGGCTTCCGCCCAAGAAGAGGCAATTGGGTTTGGATTTGCAAACCGCGCGTGACAAAGTATCGTGTTGTTTGTCTTTATCAAAGACGCAGAGATCCCGCACCGCAAATCGTCAGGTTCCTTTTTCACTGTGGCTGCCTTTGTGATCTCCGTCAAGCCCTTCGAAGCACATGCCTGTCTCTTTCTCTGTCTCACTTGGCTAGAGCAATCCCATAAATATGCAATCTGCACTTCATCTTCGACAGCAGCGATGAGCTGATATTTGTTTGTTTTGGTAGAGTGGTTTATCTTCTTCTGGTCGGTCTTTGTGTCAGACTTTTTGCATCTATAATTCACGCAAAATAGCTACAATCCCGTTCTGAGCCTGCACCGTCGTCATGCGGGGTAAATAAATATCAATAAAGGCTGTTTATGTGAGCTACATTGATGAATGGCAAATAAAAAGTGGTCGAGGAATTGCAAATTTATCGATGGTCTTAGCACCTCCGCTGTTTAAGCAAAGGAAAATGCATGCGTAATCAACAAATTAGCATACCGTGGGTACGTAATAACTGCACTTAATCCATTTAGCGTAACGATAATGACAAGAGTTTAAGTATATTCAGCAACTAGTGATGAAATTTATGGGGTTATCTAGAGAAAAAGTGTAGTAACAACGAAGATGCTGTTATTCATGTTTGAAAAGCTGCTCGCTTTTGTAGACTATTACTCGCAGCACACATAAAAATTACACGAAGAACCAATTGAAATCCGCTTAGGATAAACTGACCAGATCGTATTGATTTAGCTTTTTATCGTGCCAGTTGAAACGCTTAGAGGAACACTACATATAGGCTATAGGCAGCTCACTGCATCTCCACCGACATCTGAGGCATACCGGGGTGCAATGATTGTGGTAGCCCCCAACCTCCCCACCGCAGTGGAGTCATTCCGTCCGGTCCTGCGTATGGGTGCGCGGAACGGGGCTTCCAAAATTCCAGACCAGGCAAGTGCAACAACTCCTATAATAATGCTTCCGATAACGCAATCCCCGTTTCCAGCTCTGTGCCCGATCCGCAACAAAACTCCACTCCGCGGTTGATTTACTATCAGAACGTGCGCGGACTTCGGACCAAAATCGATGTCTTTGATGACGATTATATCGGAATTCGACTCTGTTTTATTGCTGTAATGGAGTCAAATTTCGATATAATCGTTTTAATGGAAACCTGGCTTGGCGAGTGGCTTCACTCGCAACAGCTTTTCGGTACCACATTTACCGTTTTTAGAAGAGATCGTAACTGGCAGAACAGTAGAAAATCCCGCGGCAGTGATGTGTTAATCGTAATCTCCAATAAGCTGAGTCGCTTCATCGACTCATTCCTAATTTACAAAACGCTTGAGAAACTGTGGGTAAAGAGCCTAGTGCTCGGTCATTCTCTGAGCATCGACCTAATCTATTTACCCCCCAGCCGTAAGGATGACTGTTTTACTTGTCTCTGACTCTGTCGCGATCCACCGTAAACTTTTTTCTAAAGTGAAGGAATTTTTGATCCGTAGAATGATAAACTGAATGAAACTGGGAAAATTTCAATATGAGGCTAAAATCATATTGGGTCGTTCAATGGCAGGTGGAATTCCAACTCGCACTCTCTCGGTTGGTACCCAATTGTTTTTGCAACTAAACTACCGCCGCACACTTATATTAGATAGTCTAATCATATCTAATTTTGTCCCTCAAGCTAGCATTCCATACGCGTACACTTACGCCCTCCCCCCGCCGACGGTAATTATTTTTGTATGATTGCCCTTTGCTTCTGCCAACGAGAAGATAGACGGTTATCAACTGTGGCGTGGTAGAAGCGAACGAGCTCCGCCGGTGGGGAAGCGTATGTGTGTATGTATGAAATGGTTCCTTGGAACAAATTGCCTTCACTATTAGAAATACACCTAACGAAGTTGTCAACATTCTCGTTTTAATTGGCTGTCAGTCTATTAAAAGTGGAACAGATTTTGTAATCTTTCCAGCGTTCTTTCCAGCGTTTCGACTGTGTATTTTAGTCTTCTTCAGGGATTTAATACTGTCTGCTCTTTGTAAAGTACGAAGTTTGCTCAAAAAGCATCGCAAATGTCAAGAATTATTTATTTTTTCGTGAAAATCTATTTTGTCCCCTTCAAAGTAATCCCCACCAGACAGTATACACTTGTGATAACAGTTTTTTCCAATCCTCGAAGCATTTTGAAAAATCATTTTCTGTGATGTTGTTCAGCTCCTCCTTTGATGCTGTCTTTATCTCCTCAAACGTAGCGTAGCGTCGTTCTTTCATGTGCCACTTCAGTTTTGGTGGTTGAGGCGTTATTGAAGTAGTGTTCAGCATCTTTGGCTCAAGAAGCACGTTCCTCAAAATTGCTTCTCGCAAGTTGTGCATTACTTGAAGGTAATATTCCTTATTGACCGTTCTACCCTGCGGCAAGAACTTATAATATACCACGCCCCTGCAATCGAAGAAAACTGTCAGCCAAAACTTCACTATTTTTTGGAGTAGACAAACTAAAACACGTACACGCACAATAGATGTCAAAAACTGACTGAACATTCAAAATGGCCGAAATTGTTAACATCAGTGAGGGTGATGAGTATCAACGTAGCGCCATGAAAAGATCGAAAATCGAACAAACGTAGCCCGCGAAAATTCAAAATTCGCGATACTTTTTGAACAAACCTCGTATCTGTGTCTCGTAGAAATTACTTGTCGTTAAAATTGAAGAAGACTGAAATACACAGCCGAAACGTTGGAAAGATTACATAATCTATTCTACTTTTAATATACTGACTGCCAATTAAAATGAGAATATTAAATTCGTAAATTAAAATTCGGTTAAATTCGCTCCCTACCTTATGGAAGGATTCCGTTATATTTCCTGTACACAAAAAGGACGGTAAACGCAACGTTGAAAGCTATCGATTGATCGTATCGTTATGCTTCAGCTCTAAAAAGCTCGATATAATCATGAACAACGCTTTGGCTAGCTGTCAATTCTACATTTCTTTAAATCAGCTTGGATGGACAGAACGTTTAATCTGTCTCTATGAATCTCGTTGATATTGTCTCGATCTGTCTGCGCAACACGAATGAAGGAGTGCAAATTGACGCAGTGTACACGGATTTGAAAGCAGCGTTTGATCGGATAGATCACGGTATCGTTCTTGCAAGACTTGGGAAGCTGGAGGTTCGTTCTGCAAGTGGTTACAATCGTACCCCAAGTAGCACAATTTTGATACTTTTGGTTGCAGCAACTTATTTATGACTAGAATTAGTCGCATTTCGGTTGTTACAACTGTTTTCTAACAACTGTGCTAGTAGGGGCCTAACACACCGTAGACTGAGTGTGAAGATCTGATCCGAGTTCTGATTCCGATTGGTTCTGCTACTGGATTGCTACTGCTTCTGGATCTCTGGAGTACCAAAGTGCAACAACCTTGGACCACTGCTCTTTTCTCTTTTTTTATAAATTAACTATTAGCTCTCTTGCCACCCGGCTGTCGGTCATTTTATGCCGACGATGTAAAAATCCTTAAGGTAATCAAAATAGATTCCGACTTCATAGAACTGCAACTAGTGCTCGATTAACATGTTTCTCAAAGTGCTTCACTATCTTCTTCCACCGTAAAAATAAAACTATGGCTTTTTGCTCCAATATGGCGGGACATGTTTTACAATGCGTCTATCATATTTGTCTATCATATGGTGTCGTCCTGGACAGCGCCCTAACTTTCCGTATTCACTATAATGACTTTACCGCTAGAGCCAATAAGCAACTTGGATTTATTTTTAAAAAATCGCTAAGGAGTTCCGTAATCTGTACTGTTTTCGACCATTGTACTATTCACTTGTAAGGTTTACTTTGGAGTTCGAATCTGTGATCTGATGTACTTGGAACAATTTTGGATCGCCAGAATCGAAACAGTACAGAAGAAGAAGCCTACCATCGCATAAGGAACGTTGTCAGTTGCTAAATTTGGAGACTCTGGAGAGAAGACGTGCCAACGCTCAAGCCGTGTTCCTAGCTAGAACGATTTTAGGAGATATTTTGAGATAGATTGACTGCCCATTGATACTATTCTGGATCAACTATGCTCCTGAACAACACCTCAGAACTAGGAATTTCCTGTGCCAGAAAGGACGGAACGCGATGTATGGGTAAGGATTGGGATTGAGATTGGGATTGGGATTGGGATTGGGATTGGGATTGGGATTGGGATTGGGATTGGGATTGGGATTGGGATTGGGATTGGGATTGGGATTGGGATTGGGATTGGGATTGGGATTGGGATTGGGATTGGGATTGGGATTGGGATTGGGATTGGGATTGGGATTGGGATTGGGATTGGGATTGGGATTGGGATTGGGATTGGGATTGGGATTGGGATTGGGATTGGGATTGGGATTGGGATTGGGATTGGGATTGGGATTGGGATTGGGATTGGGATTGGGATTGGGATTGGGATTGGGATTGGGATTGGGATTGGGATTGGGATTGGGATTGGGATTGGGATTGGGATTGGGATTGGGATTGGGATTGGGATTGGGATTGGGATTGGGATTGGGATTGGGATTGGGATTGGGATTGGGATTGGGATTGGGATTGGGATTGGGATTGGGATTGGGATTGGGATTGGGATTGGGATTGGGATTGGGATTGGGATTGGGATTGGGATTGGGATTGGGATTGGGATTGGGATTGGGATTGGGATTGGGATTGGGATTGGGATTGGGATTGGGATTGGGATTGGGATTGGGATTGGGATTGGGATTGGGATTGGGATTGGGATTGGGATTGGGATTGGGATTGGGATTGGGATTGGGATTGGGATTGGGATTGGGATTGGGATTGGGATTGGGATTGGGATTGGGATTGGGATTGGGATTGGGATTGGGATTGGGATTGGGATTGGGATTGGGATTGGGATTGGGATTGGGATTGGGATTGGGATTGGGATTGGGATTGGGATTGGGATTGGGATTGGGATTGGGATTGGGATTGGGATTGGGATTGGGATTGGGATTGGGATTGGGATTGGGATTGGGATTGGGATTGGGATTGGGATTGGGATTGGGATTGGGATTGGGATTGGGATTGGGATTGGGATTGGGATTGGGATTGGGATTGGGATTGGGATTGGGATTGGGATTGGGATTGGGATTGGGATTGGGATTGGGATTGGGATTGGGATTGGGATTGGGATTGGGATTGGGATTGGGATTGGGATTGGGATTGGGATTGGGATTGGGATTGGGATTGGGATTGGGATTGGGATTGGGATTGGGATTGGGATTGGGATTGGGATTGGGATTGGGATTGGGATTGGGATTGGGATTGGAATTGGAATTGGAATTGGGATTGGCTCAAGTTTAAACTGTACTAGCCTAGAAATTAATAAAACAATTTTTTATAAGTTTATAAGTTAAGCTGAGATTGAGCAGAAAGCAAAAATTTGCCTAAAATATTTTAAACAACAAAATCTCTAGAATTTAGTCAAAGTTGAGTCAACTTAACCTACTCAAACTAAAAAAAAGTTAATCAAAGGTCAAATCAACATTAATAAACAAAAGCTGGAAATTGGAATAAAATTGAAATGAAATTATTACATATTTTGCATTAAATTATTAGAATTATTAAGACTGTTCAATGTTCTTCTAGTTAACAAGTGGGGAAGTGAATGGACCATTTAGCAAGTGTTTTAAGGTATTTGTGGGATCGCTCTAGTGTATTCCTGTATTGGTATTTTTTTAGACAGTGCATCGCTAAGTTAGCTGCTTTTCAGCCAGATTAAGTCCCTTGGTTATGAATCGAAAAGGATTAGAATGAATTATTTTTGTTATTTATAGTTATCATATTGCGCTATAGAACGAAATTATAGTCCGATTACCAACCTTCTATCAACGTCTGTGGACATAAATAACCGCAAGCACTCTGACATCGAAGGTAAACATCATTTTCATTCACGCAAACCAATTCACAGTTCAAACGCCTGTCAACGTGACATTCGAAATTCTAAACACACATTATCGTTTCTCACACCTTTCCGTCTTTTCTCCCAGAAACCAAATTCAACACCGCCGCGAAGCGCAAAACTCCATTTCTCTTTATTAGATGCCGCCACCCTTCTTCGCTGGATGGATGACTCTGTTTATCGGCGAGAGAATAAATATTTTACTATTTACATTTTAATGAACATAAAACTTCATTTGTTTTAAAGACTCCACTTTCTCGCATTACCCATTGTGTGTCATTCGGGCTCCGGTTTTACTACATATTTGGTGGCAAGATCTTCAAAGGGTTCCCTTTATCGGCTATTTATTTGATTTACACACACGCACATTGTACATGCCGCTGCCGCCTGTATCCGTGACCCGGAGCAACCGACGCACGGTGTCACGACGACGGTGCTTCCCCGAATCGACGACGATTCAAGCTGGCAGTCAGTATCTTGTGATGTTTTATTTTCTTTCGGATTTAAAAAGGTTCTGATTTTTTCCCGGAATCAGACTCCACAACCGCGTAAACTCTTTACTTTTTTTGTTTGGATTTTCCTTCGCATTACAATGTGTTCCCTTCGTGCGTTTTTCGGGAAGAAAAATAAACGCCGAATAGTTTTTCACATGCCACGGTTCGAACCGGGAGGGAAAGGGAAAATTCCGGAGACCTGTTGGCACCCGGTCGCGATTCTGTGTGAGACCGGGGAGATTGATGGATTCGGGTATCTCGGTTTCGAGGAAAATTTGTTAATGCACTGAAATATTTTCCAGTCGAGATGTGATCGGAACGATGGGATAAATGTATAAACAATGGAACAGAGGCCGGGGAAAATCTATGCCTTCGAAACACAAAAAGAAAAAGGTTGGAAGGTTTATTACTCGGATCGACTTATGTTGGCCGAAGTGATTTATTTATTTTTTCTCTACTGGTGAGGTGACGATGATCTGTTTCGAGTTAGATGCCTGTGTGTTAAAGGAATTTTTAAACCATTTCGAAGGATTGGTCGCTGACAAACACTGTGACATATTGATATTTAGAGCCGGATATTGCGCCGATTGTTTATTTGAAGCAGTGATGAACGAAGTTCATTAATTTAATACAAGTTTTAAACACTTTACAATTTATTAGGTCCCGTGTATTCTTGCATCTACATATTTTTAGAAAAAAACTGGAACGTAAATTCAACGTAAGCCATCCGTACTACAAAGTCTGAAACCCTCTTATGAAATTCCCTTTTTTTTGGCGACTTGAGCCCATCTTCAACATCGAAAAAAAATCACAAATAATATCCTTTCCGGATCTTTACCATCACATTGTGTTGTTTGCATAAGTCTTGCCATTCAATTCCCACTTGGCAAACATTTGCCTTTCGAATTGGTGGACGGAACGGTACGAAACGATGGCGGCAATGGAGGAAGACTGTCTGTAGGAAAATGGAATGACATTTTACTGGTCCCGACCGCCAACCAGCACTCTTGGGATGAAAACTCACACACGCCATTTTTTTTGTGCGCTCCAATCTTCCATATCGGCGGACGGAGGCATGGATGAATTTCCCGTTGGGGTTCGAGCCCCTGGAACCACTTTGAAAGTCCGGACCGAGGCACTTTAACGGAAGGACCACTTTCGGCTTTTAGTGCAAACAACGCATGTCATAATATTTTCGTACACATTCCGACGCATTTCTGCGTTCGGTTTTCGCTCTTTTGCTCCCTCCTTGGTCTGGCCTGGCGTCATTTCGTGTAATCTTGCCGCCACCGTCGCCGTATCTTCTCTGCCGAAACTCGGCATGCATCCGCACGCGATGGTAAACAAGCTTTTTATCGATGGGATAAAAAGTGCCTGCTGCTGGGGAGTCAGAGATGAGGAGAATGTTTTGTGTTTGGAAAATTTTTCGTAAAAGGATTGAAAGTAAGATTTTTATTAATGTTGGATGTGGCATGCTGCCTGTTTGCACCGTATAAAAAGTGGTATCTATACAATCATCTATCTTGAGAGATTTTCTTTGTGCATTGTATACTTTTTGAACGTTCGTTAAACGAGATTTTTTTGAACAGTGTACCAGCTTTATAGAATCCTTATACATCGAAAAAGGAAATCTCTTCTACCAACATGTACCTACCAACTACGGGAATGAGTGAATCATGAAAAATAAAAGGATCAAGTATGCGTAGAATTTTTAATTTTTCATTTCCTCATCAATCCTTTTGCACAACGGAGCGTTCCATTCCGGTATCAACCTTGAACTGCTTCCTCCCTGTGTGATGAGCATTTTCCGACAAGTGTAAAATTGAAAAGATTTCCCTTTCCCGGCTAGGTGGAAGTTTACAAAGGCACAGATCAAAGCCAGCTGGCCTTGAAAAAGGGTTAAATATAATTGGAGATTAATGCTTGTGAGGACGAATAAGAATATCTCTGATCCCATTGCAATGCATTACTGTGAAAAAAGATTTCGGTTATTATGTTGCTTGAAGCTCTTTTGATTTTTACAAAGAAGCTATTGAAAACTTAGCTTATTATCAATTTATAAACTTGCTGTGAGCACAGCCAAATCCGGAACAATCACGACTACTTATTTATCTAACTTTGAAAAATATTTAGTATTTTGCTTCCAAAATTGCCTCGAGTAGAGAGAATTAGCTTTGGGCCTGGATTAAAGTTGAACTTAACTTAGACTGGACTTGGACTAGGACTTGGACTTGGACTTGGACTTGGACTTGGACTTGGACTTGGACTTGGACTTGGACTTGGACTTGGACTTGGACTTGGACTTGGACTTGGACTTGGACTTGGACTTGGACTTGGACTTGGACTTGGACTTGGACTTGGACTTGGACTTGGACTTGGACTTGGACTTGGACTTGGACTTGAACTTGGGCTTGGACTTGGACTTGGACTTGGACTTGGACTTGGACTTGGACTTGGACTTGGACTTGGACTTGGACTTGGACTTGGACTTGGACTTGGACTTGGACTTGGACTTGGACTTGGACTTGGACTTGGACTTGGACTTGGACTTGGACTTGGACTTGGACTTGGACTTGGACTTGGACTTGGACTTGGACTTGGACTTGGACTTGGACTTGGACTTGGACTTGGACTTGGACTTGGACTTGGACTTGGACTTGGACTTGGACTTGGACTTGGACTTGGACTTGGACTTGGACTTGGACTTGGACTTGGACTTGGACTTGGACTTGGACTTGGACTTGGACTTGGACTTGGACTTGGACTTGGACTTGGACTTGGACTTGGACTTGGACTTGGACTTGGACTTGGACTTGGACTTGGACTTGGACTTGGACTTGGACTTGGAGTTGAAGTTGACTTTACTTGATTGTATTTTGATCCTATTTGGTTCTATATGATTCTATTTAGCAAAGCAAAAAAAATTTATTTTTATTCTATTTTGAATAAGTTTTGATTCTATTTTCAGTCTATTTTTATTTTTATTCATATTATTATTTTTATTTTCCTTTTGTTTTGATGTCATTTCGATTCTACTTTGATTTTATTTTGAACCTATTTTTATTCTCTTTTAATAACATTTTGAATTTTGTTTTCATTCTACTTTTATTCTGCATTGAATCTAATTTTAACCTCATTTGATTCTATTTTAATGCTATTTCAATTCATTTTTGAAATCATCTTGAATCAATTTTGATTCTGTTTTGAATCTATTTTGATTCTATTTTGGTTCTGTTTTCATTTTGTTTCAATCTCATAGTTGTTGTCTTGACCATTACAGTGAGGTTGATTTTAAAAATCATAAATTGTCACTTAATTTGATAATTTCATTCTATTTTGTTTCTATTGACCTGATTTGCTGTTATTTCATAAAAATTTTGTTCCATTCTGTTCTGCTTCATTTAACTTTATTTTTTCAGTTTTATTTTAAGTTTTGTTTTTTACATTATTTGATTTAGTTTAGTTTTATTTTTTCAATTTCTGTTAATTTTTTACAGAGTATTACAGTTTTATTTCATTTTATTTTATAGTAATTTCCTATATTTCATATTATTTTATTTCGTTTCATTTCATTGCAATTCCCTCTCATCTCATTTTGTTCCATTTCAATTCATTTCATTTCATCTCATCTCATCTCATTGCATCTCATCTCACCTCATCTCATTTCATTTCATCTCATCTCATATCAACTCATGTCATATCATTTTATCTCATCTCGTCTCATCTCATCTCAGCACCTTTCATCTACTCTCAACTCATCTCAACTCATCTCATCTAATCTCATCTCACCTACTCTCTTCTCATTTCAACTCATCTCATCTACTGTTATCTCATCTCATCCCATCTCATCTCAGCCTTTCTCGTTTCATTCCATTTCATTTCATTCCAATTCATTCCATTGCATTTCATTTCATTCCAGTTCATTTCATTTCATTCCTCTTCATTTCATTCCTCTTCATTGCATTTCATTTTATTCAATTTCACTTCATTTCATGTCATCTCATTGCATCTCATCTCATCAGATCTCATCTCATCTCATCTCATCTCATGTCTTCTCTTCTCTTCTCTTCTCATCTCAACTCTTCTCATCTCATCTCCTCTCATCTCATCTCATCCCATCTCATCTCATCTAATCTCATCTCACCTCATATCATATCACCTCATCTCATCTCATCTCACCTCACCTTATTTCATCGCATCTAATATCTTCCAATCCGTTTCATTCCAATTCATTCCATTTCATTTTATTTTATTGCATTTCATTTTACTTACTTTCATTCTATCTTATTTTAGGGTAAGGAACGAGTTAAGCAGTGTTACCTATTTTAATCAGTTGAACATAAATGTGCCGAAAATGCACTTTTTTATTCATATTTTCAAAATCTTTTGATAGGATCATCTTCACAAATCACTTAACCATACATTTGATTCACACAAACACAATTTACTGGGTTTCCGACAAGAAATATGATGAATTAAAAATTGTTGTCCAAAAACGTACATTTTTCAGCTACTCTTCAGCAATCGCCACCTTGCTACTAACGAATTCATCAAATTTTCAGCACTGATTACAACCACTCTGAAAGTCAAGCACTCAATTGTCACATACCATATTATTCACTCTCTTTTTTTCTATTATCTAAGGCTTTGTCACTAGCCAAAAGTTTTATTATTTTCTAACAAAACTGAAAACAAATTCTGAATAGACGGAACCTGTTCACCACTAGCAGCAGCTGCAGCACAACTGATGAACTATCGTGTGGCCAAGACACTGTTTCGGTTCTGGAAATAAGAATTTTAAGTTTGAAATTAACTGAAACCTCCTATGGTGAAATCGTGGTTCAATACTTTCAAGAGAAATGTATGTTCATAATTAATTTTTCTTTATTAAAAACAACACAAAAGACAGCTTTTTCAATAATTTTCGAAGAATTTCTCAGTGATTTAATAAAGCAACGATGTGTTTCAATGTTATTTGCTTTGACAACACTGTTCTGAGTCGGATCGTTTGTACTGCTATATGTTTACCTCTTTTGTTCTCCCACCATCCTTATGAACAGCGAGTGAGACGTCAAACTCGCAGTTTCCCATAAAAACACCAGAGAATAAAAGAGACGACGAATACCTTTTGCCGAACGATGCGGTAAGTGTATGCCCCGATAAACAATTTAGACAGATGGCATTTTACGCATCTATGCCGATACGCTATGCCGAGTACGCATCAGATGCCGATTAGAAGGTCGCGGATAGGAACGCGAACTTACTGAATAGGGGGAAAAGTTCGAGGGATTTTTTAACGGGACGTAAAAAAAATTCAGATTTCAGGATTGCTTAAAAAAGCACCTTGCGGGTGAAAATGGGTTCGGTGTGTTCAAAATTAGTTCCGCCGCTCCAACTTTTAAAGCGAAAAATCAAAAGTTTAGCTCAACAATAGTGTCTTCCAATGGTAACAGCTTGAAGAACTAAAGATAGCAAGAAGATTGGTATGCTGATATCCCCCACTTAGTCAACCCATCGCTTGTAATAAGGTAAAACAATCAGTGACCCGCTTAGACTACTTAAAACTAGTTCTTTACCCTATATTGCTATTTTATATTTGATCATTACAAATATTTTATAAAGCTTTTATCTTTCCGATGTTGTGCAACGGAGCGGGGTGGGAGTGTACTCACAGAAACAAGATGTTTGCATGAAAATAATATAACGTATAACAAACGAAACAAGAAGAGATTTGGTTTTCACTTTTGAGCTTAACTATAAATACCTGAACGCTCAATTTTATGCTCGTTTCTTTGTTTTCTTGTTTCTCGTTCACTTTGTTTTTTTACGCCACCCGTTCAGTTAATCAACGTTGAAAGGACAAAAACTTTATGAAAAATTAGACCCTTATTTTATTTTCATATTATTTTATTTTATTTTGTTTCATTTTAATCGAATTTCGAATTATATTTTCATTCATTTCAGTTTTTGTCAGGATATGAAGGTTTGGTTCGGTTTAGAGATTTAAGTTAACGCAATTTTAATTTCTCCGCATTTTTGAAGAGAGTATGTAAAATCTTCCTTGTTGATTCAGCAATTCTACTAAGCCACTCAAAACAAAATTTAGATATCATTAAGGTATTAGTCAAAATTGGTAAATCAGGTTGGTTTCAACTATCTTTTAATTTGAAACTAACGTTTTCTATTTTTTGTGTACGAATGTTAATACATTCAATACTAAAAGTAAATTGCAATTTGATATCATAACTCTTGCTTTTGAAATATGTCTGATTTTTTACTTTAAACGTATCCAAATAAAGTTTTAATCTTCAACATTCACACGAACAGATTGTTTTCAAAATTCATATGTCTAGCTAAACGGCTTTTCCATCGCCATGCGTCTCCATTGAAAGCAACCGGCTATCGCGCTTCATCAGGGAATAACTTTGTCTTCGGAAGGTAACAAAAATCGCACTTATGTAGCTCCATCTAACGTTGGCAGAGAAAAACAAACAAATATAAATTCAAATTGAATTCCACTTCCAACTGCCCGAAGGGGACGCTGTAAAATTTTCCTCACACATACCTCGAATGTTGGTAAATATTTAATAAAAATATTGTTAATTTATCCTATCTATTCTGATTTACTGAAAATTTCGCATTTTCCGGCTTCCTTCATTCGGAAAGTACGGTGGTACTAAGTACGAACTTCTGCCATAAGCTGCTAGGAAGGAACAAACTTTGTCTTAATTACGTTCATTTTGCTCAATCACAGAACTTAGTCAACGGAAGGAGGATACGTTCGCTTTCGTCCGTTTTCCATCTGAGTGGGAATCGACTATACTGGGAGTTGAGCTACTTGGCACAGGCACTCTTGCTTGCCTGTGAGAGTAAATCAAAAGAATTCAATTTATTCAGGAATTTCTATCCGAGTTTCAAAATCTTGCCAACCGGCAAATCGCTCGCTCGCCCGGCGCTGGCTGAGTATGGAAAATCATCACATTCCGTGACAGCATTATTCCATCCCCCTCCCGCCGGCGAAGGACAGCAAGTAGACACACTCTGATGTTGGTTCGTTGGTTGGTTGGTTCGATTAACTAATAAATTGCGTGGCTTATTCAAACGCATCCGAAAAAGCCTGCCCGGTCTGAACTTGACAAACGGTTGAAAAAGTCCGTTTCCAGAGACCACTTCACCGCACTCAGTTACCGCCCATTAAGCCGCGCGCTGCGGATGACACAACAAGGGTGGTCCATTTCCTCTCATCAAATCATTCAGCCATGGGCTAGGGCGTGCTATTTGGTGTGCAAACAGACAAACCGAAAGTCCCACATATCGACCTGTACCTATATAGCCCGTGCGTTTTCTCCGGTCGCCTTACTGATCTCTGGCAGTCAGTTCAGTAGACCGTTTGGAGGAAAAGGACTGCATAAAAATTCGAAACACGTTAAACGTTAAACAAACAACGAATTCCAGCTGCTGTTTGCTGCTTTTTTTTACTCTCCGGCATGCCCTGCCGAGGTTGCAAACTGGATGTGGTGTCTTTCAGAACACCACATAAACCGATTTCCTATACTGGCCGGCACCAATTTCGATAAAAATCGTCAATGGTAACAAAACGAGCTTGCAAGATTCCGTTCACTGTTTTATCAGCCATAGCTAGTGGAACAGATTTTTGTTTCTTGTCGGGTTTTCCGGCACACTACTGCTGTAAGAGTGTGCGGTTTTCAGTTGGTGTGTCTGGATTTTTGTCTATGCTTTGAACTCTCTCGGCAATGTTTGTTTTATCCGCTCGTTTGATTTTTTATAATGTTTTTGTTTGAGTTTCCAATCCACAATTTTACGTTTTTCTTTCCATTTTACGGTTCTACCGATAGGACGAGCGTTTCATGGCACTCACTCGTTAGTTTTGCAGGTGTTATTCAAACCACTCCACAATTACCAATTATCTTCACGTTCTTCTTCAATTACTGCCGATGCCGGCAAACTTTTGTTTCCCTTCGAGATTGTAAAAAATGAATGCAGAAAAAAATGATTTTTCACCGGACCACGCAGTTGATGGTTTGCTGCCATTAGGGATGAGCACCAATTTTCGAAACGAAAACCCTTCCATGATTGATTTGTTTATCGTTTCATTCATTCAAGCAGTATGTTTTCGCTTGTATTCACAGCGAACATCTTCAAAAGGTTCCGCAGCAAAAGCTTTCGCTTAGAATCTAACTTTCCCTTGCCGCTGGGGCTTTCCAATCCTCAATCCTATTCCATCAATCAACCCGACAGAATAGAAAATTGATTGTGATTAGCCAATTTTCCATCATTATTGGACAATTTTCCCCGGAACAAACGCGGTCTCTGATGCTAACGCGCCGGCTTGCCTCGAGAAGCCGGAAAATACAATTGTGTAACACAAAAAAAAAATCTCCCATGCTTACATCCGCTTCTCCGCCCGGTAAGCCGCCGGGGTCTGCCAAACGAACCTACGGTGTAGGGTACATGTGTAGTCAGCATTTTTCCTAGCTCACTTGCCTGCCCGTAGCAATATGTGGGTGTTCATTGAAAACAATACCTGGGGTAATTGAATATAGTAGGTAACCAAGCAAATCCGAACATGATGTGTTTCCAACTTCCTTCCGCTTTTGCACCGAGCGGAAATCGAAGTCAATCTATAAATATATGATGTGAAATGTCGATAATCATTGCACACGGTTATCAAATCACGGCGGGTACAAGGAAAATTTCAGTGTGCGAGAAAGACGAAGAGTGAGAAAACCAATTCTGCTATGTAGAATTGTACTCTTTTCCACAGCACTAGTGACACCTCTTCGACAGATCGGTCCCATCGGTCGATTATTGTCCGGACAAAGTTGGAATCTGTATCTTCGTGCCAATGGATGTGCCGAGCAAAATATGTTGGTCAGAAATGCATTATTTATTAGAAAATCCACACAAGCATTGATATTTTCATCGTGATTTCAAGGTGAAAAAGAGTTCTAATCTGGTGAAGAGAGAATCGATTTTCCACATGGTCATTTGAATTCGGCATTTGGAAAATCTAATTTTAAACTGTTATCGTTTGTAATGGCTAAATGGAATTTTCCACTTTTCTTATTCGTTTTCCAACATGGTGGATTTAGGCCGATCTGAATTTTAAAGTCATGAGTTTTGATATTTGACTTTATCTGTTACCTTGTTTTCCTTGTAACTTTTGACTTTTGATTTTTGTCTATTGACTTTTGACTGTTGACTTTTGACTTTTGATTTTTGATTTTCGGCTTTTGACTTTTGACTTTTGACTTTTGACTTTTGACTTTTAACTTTTGACTTTTGACTTTTGACTTTTGACTTTTGACTTTTGACTTTAGACTTCTGCCTTCTGCTTCCTGCCTTCTGCCTCCTACCTTCTGCCTTCTGTCTTCTGCTTTCTGTCTACTACCATCTGTATTCTGCCTTCTTGACATAGATAAGACTTGAACTGGACTTCGACTGGATTTGAGCTAAACTTGGACTGGAATTGGACTGGACTTGGACTGGACTTTGACTGGACTTGGACTGGACTTGGACTGGACTTGGACTGGACTTGGACTGGACTTGGACTGGACTTGGACTGGACTTGGACTGGACTTGGACTGGACTTGGACTGGACTTGGACTGGACTTGGACTGGACTTGGACTGGACTTGGACTGGACTTGGACTGGACTTGGACTGGACTTGGACTGAACTTGGACTGGACTTGGACTGGACTTGGACTGGACTTGGACTGGACCTGGACTGGACTTGGACTGGACTTGGACTGGACTTGGACTGGACTTGGACTGGACTTGGACTGGACTTGGACTGGACTTGGACTGGACTAGGACTGGACTTGGACTGGACTTGGACTGGACTAGGACTGGACTTGGACTGGACTAGGACTGGACTTGGACTGGACTTGGACTGGACTTGGACTGGACTTGGACTGGACTTGGACTGGACTTGGACTGGACTTGGACTGGACTTGGACTGGACTTGGACTGGACTTGGACTGGACTTGGACTGGACTTGGACTTGGACTGGACTTGGACTTGGACTTGGACTGGACTTAGACTGGACTTAGACTGGACTTAGATTGGACTTGGACTGGACTTGGACTGGACTTGGATTGGACTTGGACTGGACTTGGACTGGACTTGGACTGGACTTGGACTGGACTTGGACTGGACTTGGGCTGGACTTGGGCTGGACTTGGGCTGGACTTGGACTGGACTTGGACTGGACTTGGACTGGACTTGAACTGGACTTGGACTGAACTTGGACTGGACTTGGACTGGACTTGGACTGGACTTGGACTGGACTTGGACTGGACTTGGACTGGACTTGGACTGGACTTGGACTGGACTTGGACTGGACTTGGACTGGACTTGGACTGGACTTGGACTGGACTTGGACTGGACTTGGACTGGACTTGGACTGGACTAGGACTGGACTTGGACTGGACTTGGACTGGACTTGGACTGGACTTGGACTGGACTTGGACTGGACTTGGACTGGACTTGGACTGGACTTGGACTGGACTTGGACTGGACTTGGACTTGGACTGGACTTGGACTTGGACTTGGACTGGACTTAGACTGGACTTAGACTGGACTTGGATTGGACTTGGACTGGACTTGGACTTGGACTGGACTTGGACTGGACTTGGACTGGACTTGGGCTGGACTTGGGCTGGACTTGGGCTGGACTTGGACTGGACTTGGACTGGACTTGGACTGGACTTGGACTGGACTTGGACTGAACTTGGACTGGACTTGGACTGGACTTGGACTGGACTTGGACTGGACTTGGACTGGACTTGGACTGGACTTGGACTGGACTTGGACTGGACTTGGACTGGACTTGGACTGGACTTGGACTTGGACTGGACTTGGACTTGGACTTGGACTTGGACTTGAACTGGACTTGGACTGGACTTGGACTGGACTTGGACTGGACTTGGACTGGACTTGGACTGGACTTAGACTGGACTTGGATTGGACTTGGACTGGACTTGGACTGGACTTGGACTGGACTTGGACTGGACTTGGACTGGACTTGGACTGGACTTGGGCTGGACTTGGGCTGGACTTGGACTGGACTTGGACTGGACTTGGACTGGACTTGGACTGGACTTGGACTGGACCTGGACTGGACCTGGACTGGACCTGGACTGGACCTGGACTGGACCTGGACTGGACCTGGACTGGACCTGGACTGGACCTGGACTGGACCTGGACTGGACCTGGACTGGACCTGGACTGGACCTGGACTGGACCTGGACTGGACCTGGACTGGACCTGGACTGGACCTGGACTGGACCTGGACTGGACCTGGACTGGACCTGGACTGGACCTGGACTGGACCTGGACTGGACCTGGACTGGACCTGGACTGGACCTGGACTGGACCTGGACTGGACCTGGACTGGACCTGGACTGGACCTGGACTGGACCTGGACTGGACCTGGACTGGACCTGGACTGGACCTGGACTGGACCTGGACTGGACCTGGACTGGACCTGGACTGGACCTGGACTGGACCTGGACTGGACCTGGACTGGACCTGGACTGGACCTGGACTGGACCTGGACTTGGACTGGACTTAGACTGGACTGGACTTGGACTGGAATTGGACTGGACTTGGACAGGACTTGGACTGGACGTGACTAGGACTGGACTTGGACTACGGGACTTGTAACGGGACGGAACGTCAGTGTTAGTCGCATGCATTTTCAATGCAGGCATTCACACGATTCTGGAACGCCACACTGCGGAACGTCAAAGTACCCGTGTGAATATGAACATTGAAAATGCATGCGACTATCACTGACGTTCTATTAATATTTTTCGAAACGGTGGCTCTACAATTAATCTACAATTGAATTGACTCCATCAATTGTAGAACCACCGTTTCTAAAAATATTAATATTAATGCCTGACCGCGTTTCAAGGTCAAAGACTAAAACACGAGTTTGGACTGACGTTCTGTTCCATTACATTACCGTTAATAGTTGCTGATGGTCAATGTGATTCCTGTTACATGCAGGATTTTGGGCCGCTGAATTTCGTTTCGCTGGATGTCTGGCCACTAGTTTTTGGTACGCTGGATTTTGGTCCACTGGATTTTGAGTAGCTGCATTTTGGGTTGCTGGATTTTAGGTCGCTTGATTTTGATCCGCTGTATTTTGAACCGCTATATTTTGCATCGCTGGAGTTTGGTGCACTGGATTTTGGGTCACTTGATTTTAAGTCACTGGAATTTTAGGGTGTAGGATTTTGGCCTACGGGGTTCTGGGTTGCTGGATTTTGGGCCACTGAATTATCACTCACTGTATTTCGATTGCTGTTTTTTGAACCACTGGATTTTGGGACGCCAGATTTTGGGTCGCTGGATCTTGAGCCTCTGGATTTTGGGCCGCTGGATTGTGGATCACTTGATTTTGGTCCGCTAAATTTTGGTAGGCTGGATTTTGGGTTCCAGGATATCAGCCCGCTGGATTTGGATTCGCAAGGCATTAGGTCGCTGGATATTCGGTCGCTGGGTTGTGGGTCGCAGGATTTTAGTCCGCTGAATTTCGAGTAACTGAATCCTGGACCACTGGATTTTGAGTCGCTGAGTTTTGGTTTGCTAGAATTATGGCCGCTAGATTTTGAGTGACTGGATCTCAGACCGCCGGATTTTGGATGGATTCTGGGTCGTTGGATTCTGGGTCGCTGGATTTTGGGTCACTGAATTTTGGGCCGCTGGATTTTGGATCGTTAGAATTTTGAGTCACTGGAATTTGGGTCACTTGGTTTGGGGCCGCTGGGTTTTGGGGCACTGGATTGTGGGTCACTGTATTTTGGTCCGCTAAATTTTGGGCCGCTGACTTTTGTGTGGCAGCATTTCAGCACGATGGATTTGGATTCGCTAGATAATGGATCGCTGGATATTTGGTCACTGGGTCTAGGGTCGCAGGATTTTATTCCGGTGGATTTTGAGGCACTGTATCTTGAACCACTGAATTTTGAGTCGCTGAGGTTTGGTTCGCTGGATTTTAGACCGCAGGACTTTGGGACGTTGGATTCTGGGCCACTGGGTTCTGGACCGCTGTATTTTGGGCCGCTGGGTTTTGAATCATTGGATTTTAAGTCGTTGGATTTTGGATCGCTGGATTTTGGGCCGCTGGATTTTGGGTCACTTGGTTTTAGGCCATTGGTCAGCTAAATTTTGGTCGACTGGATTTTAGGTAGCAGGATTTTTGATCGCAGAATTTTTGATCGCTGGATATTTAGTGGCTGGGTTTTGGGTTCCAGAAAAAGTCCGCTGGATTTCTGGCCGTTCTGGCTGTATCACTGGGTTTTGGGTCGCTGGGTTTTTGTTTGCTGAAATTTTGGGCCGTAAGATTTCGGGTCGCTCGATCTATGTTCTGTGAATCTTGAGCGGCTGGTTTTTTGATCGCCCAATTTTGGGTCGCTGGATCTGGCTCGCTGGGTTTTGGGTCACATGATTTCGCGTCGCTGGATTTTGGGTCGATAGGTTTTGGGCCGCAGGATTTCGGGTCGTTGGATGCTGTGCCGCTGGATTTTGAGTTGTTGGATTTTGGCTGGCTTTGACTTATCTACTTTTCGATTTTCTAATTTTCTTTCTGCTTCGACCGCCTTTGTTTTTCATGGTTTATATTTTTGTCCTTTTAGAATTTTGTATTTTTTAATTATTAGATTCCTGACAATTTTATATATTATTTGACTCTTTCTACTTTTAAAAAATAACAGAAAAAACAATCAATATATCCCCATTTCAATATACCACTCCCAACGTGTTTCATCTCAACCGCACCCTGAGCCTGAGACTGAGCAGCGCGTCTTCAAGCGACGTCATTACATTTAGCAGCAACCCGTCTTCCGAGTCGTCGAGTGGTAGAAGTAACATGCTTCACACCACCGCACCGTCAGCAAGCCGCTGCCGTCAGGCAGATAAAAGTGAATTGCTGAATTTTTCATGCTGCATTCCAACTCGGTTTCTTACTTTTCGACTCGACTTTTCCCCCCCACCCAGACCACGGCGGCTGGAATGATGTGAGTAGATCTGGCGGTCGCCTATGTTTCGGACGGATGTGAGACGAAATGGAATCGGAAGCGGAAAATGTTCAATGTTTTTCTTTTGTCGGGGAAAGAACAAAAATAGAAACTGAATTCCAGCATGTGAACAGGTGCCTTTATTATTAAAATTGCTTTCGTGCTTTCCGACAGATCGGTGTCCAAAATTAGTGCCACTGTTGATAAGGGAAAGTTAGCAACGTACATCAGGTTCACTTGCTGTGCTATTGTCTACGATGTGGGACGAAAATTTAATTCAGGATGCGTCTGGTTTTAAGAAGAATTGATACACCGGCAGCATCAACCACAAAACTGATTCCCATTTATAGAAGCACTAGTCAACGATTAGTCCCCGTTGTATTCCCAATTTTAGCTGTTCCGCCGTCCCACGGGGTGCATCGATGCTTTTATCTAGGAAATTGGATCGTCACTCTGGCGCCAATCGGATTTGTCCCGCTGGTTGCAGCTACTGTTGTCATACGTATAGAACCTGATACTGTCAGCTAGCTGGTTCTTTTTACGTTGCACTATACACTCAATTTTCGATAGTGCCATGCACCAGTAATCGAACAATCTACCAGCAGCTTACTGCAGCTAGCTAGCTTCTTTTTTGTGATTCCAATCATCGGAAGGACTAAATAAGCACTATCCTCAGCTTCCACATAAAGAAGTTTATCTTTTGTGAGATGCTTTCTTCCTAAATAGATTGCCGCCCGCTTCCGCTTCATTCAGTACAGCTGAGCAACATCAAAGAAAAACTTTTACGTTTCTTCATTATATTTTGCGTCACTGTTGATTTTCAATTTCCAAGCCAATTTAATTATCGCTCGCTTTAATTATGATAAGTGCCTCATTTTTTGCTCCAATTCTCCGCATGAGCCTTCGGTTGAGCTAACTTCTTCTGACCAGAAAATAAAAAATGAATCCTCTCGGCTAAAGGTTCCTACCTAACTCCTGGCGCTGCTGCTGGGTTGGCTGATATTGCTCGCCATCGAACAAGAATCAAGAGTTACATTTCATTTCTACCGGTGTTTTTCTCCGCCGCCGCAAGGAACTTGCTCGGTGAGGAAAGTTTTCTTAACGTTTCCCGACACTCCAACCCCCTCCCTGGACCAACCCTGCTAGTTCACTATCGAGAGCGCAAACTTCTCTCTCAAGGTGCCCATAAAGTTAGTTGTATCTTGCACACAGTTGAGGAAAAATCCGAAAAGTTTCACCTCTAATGTTCGATTCACTTTGCGTTAGAGTTGCTTGCGATGTTTACTTAACCGTAAAGTTAACTTTATCATCATCATCAACGTTAAGCGTTCTTTTCTGGTGCCGCGCCAACAACTGCAGGGGGGCTAAAAGAAACCTGTCCGAAAAAAGTGTGTGTACTTAGGATGGAAAGGAACAAATCGGACTTTTTTGAAAGCTTGCTTCTACGCACACAATGTGTGTGTGTAGCTCTAGAAGTAATCTTACTTTCGTATGTCCGCTTGATGTCCGCTTATGGAAGGTAGAAAAGTTTATCTGCATCATCGCCGGGACTGTCCTGTGTAATGTGGCCAGTGTTATTGTTGGGAAGATCACCGACTGACGAAAACAAGAGAAGATGGCCTCAGTCAAGCGTATCGATGATCTCCGCAGGGAATTGCTCTCAGGTGATTTTGGAAGTTTTGGTTGAACAATTTTGAGGAATCATGGTTTTTGAAACAACACGAAACGCTCTTAAATACATGTATTTTCAATGGCTGACGAAATTACAGCTACAATGTTATCGATTTGATAACCACAAATACTATTGAGTTTCATTTGGTTTTGTTACACGAACATTTCTACATCCCCAATGGTAATTATATTCTAACTGGTGGCAACTAAAATTTTGGAATTTTTTTAACAAGCTGTCAAAAAAAGACAAAGATATCTGAAGAAGATCTGATTTACCGAAATTAAAGATTAGTGTTCATTGGTAAACGGTCCGTATTCGGCTGTTCAGCGAAGCTTTCGTATGACGTCGAAACAGGAGCGTTGTACGGCCGTCATATCAACTTTGCGAATGCATCTCTTGATTCTACCAATCAACTGATGGCAATTCGTGGCTCTCCAGTTATTTTTATACATCAAGGAACTCAAAATCCCGAAGAAATCTTCGATTGGGCGCACTGAGACAGATTTTTCGGGAGATCGAACGGGTATTCAAGAACGGTTGTGTTTTTTGGCGTAATGCGATGATGCTCTATCCGGCCAAAACACGTATTGTCCATCTGCATGATGTTTTTGTAGAAACGGAATCAAAATTTTCTTCAAACATTCGTCTGGTGCATCTTAATTGATAGTCAAACCAGAGGGCTTATTGTTGAAGAAACGAGAAAGAGAACGATGTCCTTCTGCGTCCATATTTTTGGCAGGTCTTCCACTACCTTGCTTGTGAATAGTTGTTGGGCATCTTAGGATAAAAGATAGGAGTCACAACGACAACTTGTTAAGCGTAGCTACCTATTAACCTCCCCCCCCCCCCATACCTTTCCACTCTTTTCCAAAAAATTTTTCATTATTTTTCCCTACCGTCCCTCCATCAATTGTAAAAACCATCGTTTCAAAAAAATATTAATATTAATGCCTGACCGCATATAAAGGTCAAAGACTATAACACGAGTTTGGTCAATCTTAGGGTATGGTAAACAGTCGAAGCCGCAACAAATTTACTTTTTAAATGTTGTACCGTATACTTTTTGCCGAGATTTCTGTTTCAGTTCGTAGAAGTGTACAACGCACTCCCGAAATGCTTCTTGTTTCGACGCCTTTTTTAGCAAAACTGGGCAAGCATAAACAAAACAAAAAATATTAACAAAAATAACAAGTATTCTAAATTATTTTCAAACATCTGTACGGTCGCCATGCGTAACAGTACATGGCGATCTTGCAGATGTATTAAAAAATATAATTTCATACAAAAAATTTATAGACAAAACAATAATAAGCTCTCTTGTCTCTTCAGAAAAGAATTAAAATTATTTATAAAACGGTTTACCCACAGACAAACAGATATAACACTTATTGCTCCATTCTCTGCAGTCTGTAACAGTTACTTCAAATTTGATTTTGGTTAGGAATGTTTCCGTATTCCTTAAAGTGGCGCTTTTTAACGAAAATAGGCGAGGGATACTCCGGTAATATTTGGGAATTACGGTCGCAGCTACTGCCTGTGTGCACTCGAAATGAGTGAGACAATATTTATTGTAGAGTTTTCTTCAAGCTTCAAGAAAGAAATACACATGCTTATTAAATAAATATAGCAAATTTTCATTACTGCAGCTTATTTCAAAAATTCATGACTCTAAAAGCAACCATAGTAGAATAATGAAAATTTTATAAAAATGCGAAAAAGATTTCTCAGCCATCCAAAATAATTAAACAAAATTGCAGATAATATTGTTCATATAGTTAATACTGAAAAACTGCAAAAATTTTTCAAAAATAGCTCTCGATTCGAACCTGATTAAGCAAAGTGGAGACAAAATACGCCTATCTGTCAAAGTAATAACTGAATAGAAACCCAATGTCTCCTCATGCTCAATCTACGGATAATATAAGACACTTACAAATGGAACATTAGACCAGATGATACACAAATGATACAAAAATAACTGAAATGAAATAAAAATAATAAGGGGGGGGGGCTCCCAGACAAATGAAACACAAATTTCTGCATAACTCGAGCACTAATCAAGCAAATCGGACTATATTTGGCATTTGAACTATATTTGGTTGAGATTTTAGGAGGCAGGAATTTATTCTATAAAGCATTGCACGCAGATGTCAGTGCGTTTTTTTTTCGTCCCAGGTTTGACAGTGTTGTGGGGTTTGTTTTGATTACTTATTCGCAAGACCCAGAAGCAAAAAACTGCAAAAATGACAAAAATATATGTTGTACAGAACTGTTATCATTTTTCTGCTTCGGAAAAGTCGGGCATTTCCGGTTTCCGCAAACAAGTGGTACGAATTACAAGTAATAAACCCACTAGCGATAAAATTAGGTATTTGACGTGGTTATCGACTGTATTCAATAATGCTTTAGACTTGGGTTTTATCGGCTCATCAGTCAGACTGACTGATGAGCCGATAAAACCCAAGTCTAAAGAGATAAAATTAGGTTACAAAGGGAATCAAATCAAAACACACAAAAACGTCAAACCAGAGTTCAGGTTGGGCACCGTGCAAAGGTTTATGGCGAATTATGACCGCTCCCCATTTTAAGAGGGGGAGCGCCCAAACAAACGAAATACAAATTTTTTCATATCTCGAGAAATAATCAAGCAAATGAAACCAAATTTTACGTGCGGGGGTTTTGGACCACAGAATTTTTTCTGTGATGTATTGAGACCCCTTCGCCTTCTAAGAGGAAGGGCTCTCATACAAATGAAATTCAAATTTCCTTATATCTCGAGAACTAAGGAAGCAAATGGAACCAAATTTGGCATGTGGGAGTTGCAGAAGGCAGGATTTTTTCTATGGTGGTTTTAGACCCCTCCACTCTCTCGTTTCAGAATAAAGTTGTGTCTTAATTTAGCTCAATTTCGATATTTTCACTTGTCTCTGACTCTGTCGCGGTCAAACGTAAACTATTTTAAAAAAGGTGGAGGAGCGTTTGGTGGAAATAATGGCAGACTGTATGAAACTGCGAAACTCGATATGGTGACAGAAATATATTGCATAGTTCAATTTCTCAGTGGAACTCTAACTCATAGTCTCTTGGTTTGCACCCAAGTGTTTTGACAGTTAAACTACTAGCACACAGCACCCTATATTAGATCATAATCATAAATCATAATAAATTCAAATTAAAGCTCTATTTTACCGATACAAATATCAACATTGGTGTCCCACCTTCTACCAGCGTTTTTTTAATCATTTACATGGTCGCCATATAGTGCTCAAATTGGCGACAATGCAATAAAGCAATAAGTTAGCTTACGAGAAAAATTAAAATACTTTATAAGAAATGCTTAACCATTATTTGCAGAGAACACCCTTATTACATCAAAAAGAAGCAATAACTAGGAATAATTTTTGTGCTGACGTTTGCACATTGTCATAAACCAAAGCTGAACGCAGTGAAAAACTACATACCATACCTGCCTCAACCGGGCAGAACGCAAAGCGTTCAAGACTTCTAACTCCTGCACAGATCCTCAGAATACCTTCGCGTCAACCTATCCCCTTTTCGGATTAGTTCAATTGAACACCATCCACTACACCGCCGAGCAGCTCTTAGCCCCACTTGCTAACGACCCAGCAATGATGCAAGCCAGCAACTAGCGACGATAATGATAAGTGACAGCCAAGGGATAGGGACGCATTCAGACCTGGCATCCGGCATTCACACATCGCGCTAGAACAAGCCATTCTGGAAAACAATACACACCTCTAGCTCTAGCCCAACGGCGATATCACCAGGTCCAGGTCACCACACGGAGTGATGATGTTCGCAATCGCAAGGATATTCTACGATTACGACGATGCCGTGCGATGCGATGCGAGCGAGCGTGATGATGATTGAAATCTCAACCCTTTCGAACAGCAGCGCAGCGATTCCGAATCGACGACGTGAGGCTGTGCTGTGGTTGGAAAAATCAAAACAACACCACAAAAGCTATGTGCGGTTTTGCTCTTCTGTCAGATCAAGCAATCGACGAGGTTCGCTATGCTAAAAGCCATCATCGACATGCAACTCATTCACGCAGGTTTTCCTCCTTCCCGGTGCGAAGGGTGGCAGGCCAGAAAGGGTTCGCCTTCTCCACCGAGTAGTTATCGGTACGGGTTTCAATCGTTTTCAGAATTTATTATTGAAATCCATTATCTGGAGTGTGTACGGGGGCCATTCAGACTTCTCTACACACACATTGAGTACGGACTAGGATTGGATCACAGTCAGTCTGTTCCATCTTGGGTCGATCAGCAGAGCTGTGTGCTCTCGCACTTCTAACCGACACAGCCATAACCCACAGCAATGATTGGAGACTACGGAGCAAGTGTGGATTGCGATTTTGGTCAGCATTGGAGCATTTGAATGGGGTGATAAGTGCGTTGTTGGACACCTATCATGAATATTCTATATCGGGTTGGAAACGGAAGTCGACGTCTTGGTTTCGGCAAGAGTAGGCATCGAAAAGTGTTGCCAGGTCACAATAACACACTGTCGAAATAAGTTGAAATAACCTCACAGTACGAATAGGACTATTTACTTCGTATAAATTCATCGATTTGGTAACACATGATTTGAGCAACATACCCATTCCAACAATTAAAATCGGATCTCCTTTCCAGTGCGTTGTGTGAATTCAGCCGAAAACCAATTTTGGATCAGCATTTAGTAGAAGGCAACAGATAGACCGACACATCCTGCGAATAAATCGAGTCCTATGTCGTACATCCACCGATATCATATCGCCGGGATGTACCGTGTACAGTCAGTTAACCGACCAGCCGAAAATGGAATCCCGTCATAAATTGGTTGAATTACGAAATTCTGACTTCCACGGTATCCACGAACGTTGCTGCGGCGCCGCTGCCGGTTGGATAGTCGCCACGGCCACCGCCACCGCTGACACGTTACGATGGAATCCATCCGGATGCCACAATAATGATTGAGGGGGATTTCATGTTCGCCTGCCGTAATTGATGCTCTCGATCTGGGTTAATTGTCGACTCGTTGAACTTTAATAAATTCTCCACGTCACCGTGCGCCGCCGGCCGGTTGGTTGTGGTTGGAAAAAGGGGTTCGAAATTGATTTCATCCATCTTCGGTGTCATCGAGAACACCCACCGGCGGGCGATTTGCATTTGTACCTGTCAACCGGCGTCGCAAGCAGAGTCTTTCTCTCCTCCGCCGTGCTATTTAATTAATACTTTTAAAAGCCGAGAATAAACAAGCATCTATTTGTTCGCATTTTAATGTGATTTTTCCTTCTACTGTCAGAGTAAACGCAATCTCTCCCCGTTAGCACGTGTTTCCCAATGTGTCGTGGAACGGACCAGCGCACGCTAGGACAAACATACGTTATTCAAACAGACAGTAAGACCGTACTTATCCTTAAACCGTCATCCAAAATGTTAGCAAAACCTGCGGCCCCACTTCGCGCCCCTCGTCCAGAATTCGAAACCAAAGCATACATATGTAGGTAAGGTAAATGTATGTTGTGAAAAGGCGTGCAACAGTGTGCAAATATTTACCACCGCTTCGCGGGCCTCCACCATCGCATCGCGTCGCGGCACCTGAGCGGAGTGTAAGAAATAATTACAACAGTGGTGTAGGCGCGCTTTTATCTTTTATGTTGCTTTGAAGCGTCCCACCACCACCACCGAGCTCCAACCGCCCGGCCCACCACCGCCTCCGAAGCGAACCCGAAAAAGGTAAATATCATCTTTCGAAGTGTTGTTTCTGCCAACCTGCAACCCTGCCAGCTTGCCAGCAGCGACGCTTGTGCACTCCCATCAACACACTTGGTCGCCGCCTCCGCCAATCCGGCAAATCTGGTCGCTAATGAGGTGAGAATAGAGTTGGACGGCAGCCGATTTCACAGCGGATTTTGTACGCTGAATTATTGGTGGAAAAGCGATTTTGAATACATGGGGATAACTAAATAGTATAATAGGTACTGCCAAGTAAACTGCATTTTGTAAAATAATGTCGTGGAACACGTAAACTTGAATTTAAAATTTGTATAATTTGATTGCCAAATATTCCGCTCGGAATATATTAGTCGTAAAACTGTGAACTAATGAAATATAATATAATGATTATATAACCTCCCGGTTACTAGCGGTGTTGTATTTCGTACAACGCCTGTGGTACGTTAACTTCTTCTCAGTATATGTCGGGATTCTAGTCATAATTTCTGTATTACTGTTAATGTTTTCACCAAGTTGAACAGAAATCATTCAATTGGTGGACAAAGTTTTATTAGGTTATCACCAGATGGCGTTAATATTCTGATCGGTTCTGTAGTGTTTTACCAAGCCTTTTAATCGAACTTGTAACGTAACGAAAGGTTAATAAAAAATAATACTTAAAACTGGTGAGTTATTCCTCAATTGTAACAGTAACAATGAAAAATCATTCCGTACCGAATATTCGTCTGCGACGGATGTGTTAAATTTTCCCAGCGCAGTGTGTATGAGTGATACCACCATGATTGCAAAGTCAACGGTACTTGTGGTAGTACTTCAGGTAAGTGCGAAGATTACAGTTACGGCATGACCTGCTTCCTCGGGCTATTCTACTTGGAGGATAGTCGACTCTGCTGACCAGCGAGTAATGGTTGATCCAAAAAAACAAAAAACAAACAAAGCGTAAGTGCTACATTCCGTTATCGAAACTAGACCTTTTGTATTTATACGACAGACTTCGCAGCCAGCCTGTTAGAGTACAGGATAATTGCGGGACTAGTGCTACGATCTTATTGACACTAAGAGCCACTTCCTTCCGAGACTCGAACATACGACGACTGGCTTATAAGACTAGCATCGTACTTCGAGACTACCTAGAGTGGTTGCGCCATAGTAATTCATTTTCAAGGTCATATATTATTTGTGTATTATTTCGCTGCTGCCTCGATCATCGGTTATAGAAAAGGTACTCTCTACTCACGGTTACTCCGTGCTTTTTTGTGTTGGTGCACGAGACTCATGCTAAAAACTCGTACTGGTATGAACTTGTGGTGTTCGTGTGTGAGGTGCACAAAAAGCACGTCCCAGCGAGTGTTTGATTAAGTAGTTTTTTAGTACTTGAGTGTCCTGGGTGACTCTACTTGTGCAATACTATAGTGTAGATTAGTCAGATCTACCTCCCGACCCTCCTTGTCTTTACAAAAGCCTTAGGAAAGAAACCATCATACAGAGGCAACCGCGCGAGTCAACCTCAAAACGGAAGGATCTAACGACCCACGGGTTGTGTTCTCCCAAAATCAAACAAAAAGCATTGAAGGTAATGAAAATTTTTCGAGATGTTGCTAACCATTATTCCGTGGGAACGGACACGTCGTAAGGATGCCGGACGACAGTGCGACGAAAATAGTCCTCTTCAACAACCCCACCGGCACCAGGAATAGGGGGGCCCAACGTGCACGATGGCTCGACCAGGTCGAAAGCGATTTGCGACTTCTGAGACGACTAGGAAATTGGCGACGAGTGGCCCAAGACCGAGTTGAATGGAGACGAGTGCTTGAAACACCACGTGCCACCCCGGCTCTATGCTGAAGAAGAAGAAGAAAGGGTGCTGAAGAGAATCTCTCCTGTATGGAGTCTACGCTCGAACTCCCAGTGTCGCAGTTTCCCCAAACCCCGATTAGATTATGTCATCTGACGAATCAGATACTTACGATCTACTTAAAGAACTTACTTTGACCGTTACTAAAGAGGTTAGGAACCCTTCTACTACCCTCCTTTCTACAATTGTATTCTTCGATGGGTAATTCCTTGATCCAAGTGGAGGATTTAATGATAAAAGTCACCCATAATGAGCATATAGTCAGATCCGCTTGCTTTTCCGAATACTCCAGTGCCTTGGAGCCGCGTAGCGATTCTTGTGTTGGCTTGGATCATTTTTTTTTTTTAATGATAGTCATTTTACCACTTTTAGGTCCTTTATGACTTCCCAGCAAACATTTTCGTACGTATATCAAAGTAACAAATATGTTATATGTACCGATATATATCTAGAAAAATCGCATTCGATGCACGAAATCAGCATATGCGTACTGTTTTGGAGGCGATATACGTACTACAAATTATATGAAAACAATTCACATTCATAAGTATTTGTATACGATGAAATCCGACTCAACATGATTAGTTCCATAATGCTATACAATTCTGTGACGAAAATCGTATGTGAATCAGTTACTATCATTTTGTACGAATAAATGTAAACTAGGGTGCGCTTTATTAGGCTTTATGTACGATTTCGAGTTTGTTTAGCGATATTTAAGACGATTTTCAGACATTATTATACGATTTGTGGTTTGCTGGGTTCTGCGGGATTGGGATTTGAACCCGGGTCCTCGAAGTGAGAGGCGTGAATGCTAACCAATACACCGGGACTGACCCCTCGGCTCAAATTTATGTGGTCGAGTTTTGCAAGCCAAGCTAGAATCTACCGTTTCATCTATGTTTATTAATTAATATGGTGTTCCCCAAGGAAGTAATATGTGGTCTTTACTCTTCATTCTATTCTTCAACGACGAAGCCGTTAAAAAGAAAGGATGCATTCTTTTTCACGCTGACGGACGATCTCAAATTGTATCTAAACGTGCGTTCTATTGAAGACTGTCATCGGCTACAAGATTTACTAGATGTCTTCGTAAATTGGTGCAAGTTAAAATATTTGATGGCGAGTATCGCAAAATGTGACGTAATCACGTTCCATCGCATTCAGGGCCCAACTATGTTTGACAGCCGCATTGACGGAAATACATACACTCCGGAGGGTTGGTTAGATTAAAAATCTCGGCATCTTACTCAACTTTAAACTTACGTTCAACGCGCACCGCACAGTGGTCCAAAAGGACGAAAAGTGGTTCTTTATTCCTATCGTCTTTTGCTTTCATTTTCGCAGTTTGGATCTTCAGCACTTTTGTTCGTATAAATACCCCCCATAACCTGGGAGTATCACAAGTTAGGCATGGCTAAGTATGATAATCATAAAACAATAACACAATCACTTCAGAATGGTATTTTTGTATTCCTCCTTAATAAAAAGAAGTAGAATTGTTTTATGAAACTGTATTAACGGGAGCCCAATTCCGGAAGCAGTTTTTGGGCCCAAAAGCGGGGTTCTCTTTATAAAAATATATTCACTGCATTCTTTTTCATTCAGCCAATATAGTTGGCTTTTGAAACTTGCAGAAACGATGATAGCTAATTACACCTAAACTGTTGTTTAATTTCTAGAATAAGGAAATGTGAACAAAAATGCGTGTTTTTCATACCAGCATTGAGAGCGCCTATACGTAAGCGTTTGCTTCTGTTTACCTTCTCAATTCATGGAAGCGTGCGGCATTTTTCGTCACTGAAGCGTCTGTCATGTTAGATAAACTCTTTCGCTCTCTGGTTCGTTAAAGCCCAACAAGACTCTGTCGCACGACATCGGACAGATGCAAGCAAAAGTTCAGCTTACATCAGACGACGTCCGTCCGACAATTCTTGCCGGGAGAAATGATAGTGATGAAAAAAGATAACAAAACGCTCACTGCTGACGTTGGTTCATATCGCATAGTAACCGAAGCATCGCGTATATTAACATAAGACATGGTTAAAACTCCGTACGTATGAGATTTCAGATGATTTTACTCGGTAGACGACTCTATTGCCACAAACTTCCAAGATGCTGCCTCGTGCCATATACCTACATACACAACCTGCATCAGTCATCTTGAGCTGCGGACATCATCCTTATGATACTCCTCTACGCTATCAACGTACAGTTAGGGTACGTATCATTTACACTCTTCAACTGCTCTCGATGTCTTACAGTTTACTTTTCAACTTTCAACTAACAATCCAGTCCTAACGGCCCAAGGGACTACCGGCAGGAAGTCTCTCATTACGAATCGTATTCACTTATTCAGGTACAATAATCACGGTGCGTATCATTTTCTATTTGTCTTTTCTAATGTGTTTGCGTATGCGTTCACGAAAATGTAGCCCCGGCCCGAAAACGTGCTTTTCCCTCGTCCAGGCAGCTGCGGCACGCTGTTTGACGACACATCAATACCGGTGGATATTTGCACAAGTACGAATGTTGACACAAAACGTTTCAAAATTTAATTGAATCTTTTGAGAAGGCGCCTAACTTTTCTGTTTTAAGTCAACTTTGCCGATAATGGCTAAAACACAAGTTGTTCGAATGAGAGTCAAACAAACTAAAGCACAAACAAAATAAATTCGTCTATTTAGATAAAACAACCATTTCCAAACTGCATTCCCAGACTGCAACGTTCTACATAATCAAACTTGAATCGGCGCCAACATTTGTCACTGCTGCAGCAGACGTCAACGTGCTGCTTCACTTTCTAACGAACCGTAGCGAAGCCAACATACCGAAATTAAAATTAAATTTCACCGCGATAAGAGCAAACATGCCATCAGTAGCGGTGTCACTTCCAGTGACAAACTGTTGGTGTTTCTATTTATTTTTTATTTCTCTTACGAGAATTCGTTAAAATTTTCAAACTAACCGAAGCCAATCAGTTTCCCGAAGGACAAACGCTCGAAAATTGATTTCCAGCTTTATCTGCCCCGAAAGCTACGTTCTAGCCTCAATTAATGACCGATCAAGATTCCCGCATTTATCAGACAATTTTTCTCTTCCCAGTACCACCACCGGGCGGCGGCATGGCCGCTCGGAACCTTTTCAGCTGCAGCGCATAGAGAGTGTGCACCGTTTCGAAAGGATTCCACAAAAAATGAACACTTTACTTAGGTAAACATGCGCTGCATGCTGCATACTCCGCTAGCTGCCTGCCAGCCAGCCAGCCAGCCACTAAGCGGATGACGGGACTGACTGCGATGCACATGCAAGTGAAAGCATTTTTTCCCTGCTGTTCTTTTCTACAGTTTCTGTGGTTCCTGCATACCTAAAACTACACACACATACCTATATATGGGTCAATTAAGATAAGAATAGCTGCTGAAAGTTTAATGGTTCACTGTCGAACTGCAGTTGGCCGCCAGCCTCCAGCATTGCATTATTATCAGTGTGCTCTAGTGTCTACATGGAGAATGCATGGCACAGTGGGTTAGAAAACATGACTAAATAGTGGCGAAACGCAGTCGCAAAATTAAGAATTGAGAAATTAAGCGCGTTCAAATTTTTATTTTTCCCACAATCACTGTTTGGGGTTAAATTGTTTACTTCGGTGGTCATTTGCTTCGCAATTGGAAAAGTTGTTTTATCATCTCCTCATTAGTATTTTATTGCTTGCTGTAATGTGCAACTTTATTGGTCACTTGGAACTGCTTTACTATTATTAGTTTTACTGACAGCCAAAGCTTGGATAGATAATTTTGCAAAGGCAGGGATGTTCCCATTTTAACATCAAACCAATAAACAATCCAATAATGGTGGGAATTGTTGCTTCCCGCCTTAGAAAAACTTTTTTCACAGTAGTCTGTAATAACATGGTTTAGTTCATTTATTTTCTAATTTCTGTAACTATTTTTAGTGTCTTTCAAAGAAAAGTTTAATAGCTTAACTTCTCTTATAGCAATATAAAAAAATAAAGCAAAGTAACTGTAGTGTATTTTTATAACATTATTACCAACGACCCTTCTCAAGCATAATTCAAGTTGAATACGGAGAAAGTGTGTAATTTTTCATGAATACAACTGAAAACAGTTATTGCCTAAAAAAACTTTATATGTACCTCATTATGATCGACCATCTTCCAATCAATAAAAAGAAGCCTTTGAAGTTGACCACGTAGATAACAATAAATATTGACAGACAGGGCACAAGTTGCGGATGAATAGCCCCATGCTCGAGACCAGTCACCAAACAAAAGTCTTATTTAATGTCGAAAAAACGATAAGTTTCAATAACTTAATCGATTGCATGAACTGGGAATTTTCAAGAAAAAAAAAATAACAAAAGATAGTCCACTATTGTTTTAACCTGTATGTAAATGCAAACCAAATAAATGATGCCAATTTTGCATTCCTCGATTGCATTGCATTCTCAGGTGGATGGTAGCCTAGAAAACCAAACTAAATATGTACAAATATGTACATGTACTACTAAGTGAATGCCGATGACCAATGTGGAAACCAAACTTCTATAGAAATATATCATCGGTTTATGGTTATACAAGTCATGCTCATTCCAAAGACACTTATAAATTGTAACGTATCTACGATTTCGAAGTAGCATTAGGTATCGACTTTGTCTTTAATGGTTCATCTCCATTTCAAAGATATATGCACCATAGCATGATCTTCCATATTCGGCCTTCGAACACCATCCATTATTTTTATGTTAATTTTGGTTCCTACAAGTCATCCCTGTTCCAAAATTACCAATAGAACAATTCGGCACCAACTTTTCAAAAGGGCCAATCTGAAAAATGTAACCAAACCGAGTGAGGGATGTTTCTTGCTGGATTAGCATAGGGAAAGAAACCCTCACTCGGTTTGTTTACATTTGGTTGGTGCCGAATTGCAACTTTATTATTAATCATAATCAACTGTATTGACACTAAGTCAAACGTGATGGCACGAAGTCGAATTTATGCGATGATTATTTATGTTATATTTCAATATTTCATTAGTTCGGAACGGGTTTTTACACCAAAATCCTGTTCAAAATTAGTGTTATCCAAATTTTATTTATAACGTAAAATCACGTGCTTTGTAAAACATTTTTTCGCCCCTTTCCAATGATGAGCTTAAAACAACAATCGATTGGTGTGCGCATGGTAAAAAGTTTCTGATTTTCTGATAAAACTAATATGACGGTCAAATCCAAGATGGCCAACAATTTTCATATTCACCTCATTTGAAAACCCACTCTTTTCTCTTTTCACAACCGTGTCGTGAGTTAAAGCCAATGTACATCTAATTTGATCAATTTATTTCATAGCATCCAGCATCCAGGTTGATTTGCTCTTTTTACTTCTTTTTTGCTCTTTTGACTACAGCGCCTCAGCCAAACAGAATTGGAAAAAGTGATTTATAGGACAAGTGTAGAGTTACTTATTATCTACAATATTATTGAAGAAAGTATAGTTTAATCTTTTGTATTTATAGCGTTACAGAGCTGCAATGCCATTGGTAGCAAAAAGAGTGCTCTTTTGGCTACCAGCGGGGTATCAGTTCCATAGCGCCATAAATATAAAAGATAAAACTATACTTTCTTCAACAATATTGTAGATAATAATCAACTCTACAATTGTCCTATAAATCACTGTTTTCGAATTCTGTTTGACTGGGACGCTATAGTCAAAAGAGCAAAAATAACGTAAAAAGAGCAAATCAAGCCTGGCATCCAGTATCCGAAACCCAACATGGTCACCAAACCCAACATGGTCGCCATAAAAATTGTTGTTTCATTTGAAAGCCATGTTCTTTTTTTAACAGAACCATGCCATTTGTAAGTTGTTTCATTTAAAAATTTAGGAAATATCATATGACCTAGATCTCAAGGGTTGCCAAAAATTCAAATTATTTTAAAACTATCGGGCGCCTTGGGGAACGAGGGGACCACTGTTTACAGCCATTAAAAGTGTAATTTTCATTTTTTACCCGTTTTCATTACTGTGGTTGAAATAGAAAGCAACTGGAAACTGCTGGACATTTTAGCTTTCGAAATACACAGCAAAAGGGCGTTGAGAAGATCACTAAAATACGAGGAAATACGGTAAAAATTATACGAAAAGACGATGGGAGACGACAAAAATACGCCGGAAAATACGATAAAAATATGACGATGTTTGACGACATGACGACATGACGCCACGAAATAAACACGACACTAAACGACAAAAGTCGTGTGAACAGCGTGAAAAGGTTGTAAAAACGCATTAACAACGACGAAAATATGACGGATATACAACAGAAAAATGACGAAAAAAGCGACAAACTTACCAGCAAGCAGAGATAATGAATAGACAACAAAAATACGACAGAGAGATGACAAAAAGACGACGAATATATAGAAAAGAAAACAAAGAGATAGCAAAAGACGAAAAGGCGCGAAAAGAAAACAGCTTGATGACGAAAAGACAGCAAATAGTCGACAAAAAGACGTTAAAGACGCGACGAAAAGGTGACGGGATGTTGTCGAAATGTTGACCAGCAGGCGAAAAGACGATGAAAAAGACGACAAAGATACGATCATAAGATGGTGAAAAACACCAAAAAAGCAACAGAAAATGTCAAAAATGACGAAAATATCTATCTATACCTATAAAGAAGGATTTCTGTCTGTCTGTCTGTCTGTCTGTCTGTCTGTCTGTCCTGTGTTCCTTATAGAATCAAAAACTACTGAACCAATCGGCGTGAAAATTTGCATGTAGAGGTTTTTGGGGCCAGGAAAGGTTTTAGTGATGGTTAGAGACCCCTACCCCCACTAAGAGGGGGGGCTCCCATACAAATGAAACACAAATTTCTGCATAACTCGAGAACTAATCAAGCAAATAGAACCAAATTTGGCATGTGGGTGTTTTCGGTGACAAGAATTTATTCTAGGGTAATTTGAGACCCCTCCCCTCTTTATAAGGGGAATTATAACTCCTCTCCCCTTTAAGAGGGGGGGTTTCCATACAAATTTCCTCATAACTCGAGAACTAATCAAGCAAATGGAACTAAATTTGGCATGTGAAGGTTTTCGAGGGTAAGAAAATTTTCTATGTTGAATTAGGACCCCTCCTCACTTTAAGAGGGGGGGCTCCTGTACAAATGAAATACCAATTTCCTCATAACTCGAGAACTAATCAAGCAAATGGAACCAAATTTGGCATGTGTGTGTTTTTGAAGACAAAATTTTTTTCTATGATGAATTGGGACCCCTCCCCACTTTAAGAGGGGGGGGGGGGGGCTCCTATACAAACGAAATACAAATTTCCTTATAACTCGAGAGCTAATCCAGCAAATGGAACCAAATTTGGCATGTAGGGGTTTTTGGAGGCAAGAATGTTTTCTATGATGAATAAGAACCTCTCCCCACTTTAGGAGGGGGGGCTCCTATACAAATGAAATGCAAATTTCCTCATAACTCGAGAACTAATCAAGCAAATAAAACCAAATTTGGCATGTGGGTGTTTTCGGTGACAAGAATTTATTTTATGGTAAATTGAGACCCCTCCCTCTTTATAAGGGGAATTGTAACTCCTCTCCCCTTTAAGAGGGGGGGCTTCCACACAAATTTCCTCATAACTCGAGAACTAATCAAGCAAATGGAACCAACTTTGGCATGTGAAGGTTTTCGAGGGCAAGAAAATTTTCTACGGTGAATTAGGACCCCTCCCCACTCTAAGAGGGGGGGCTCCTGTACAAATGAAATACAAATTTCCTCCTAACTCGAGAACTAATCAAGCAAATAGAACAACATTTGGCATGTGGGTGTTTTTTTTGGTGACAAGAATTTATTCTATGGTGAATTGAGACCCCTCCCCTCTTTATAAGAGGAATTATAACTCCTCTCCCCTTTAAGAGGGGGGACTTCCATACAAATTTCCTCATAACTCGAGAACTAATCAAGCAAATGCAACCAAATTTGGCATGTGAAGGTTTTCGAGAGCAAGAAAATTTTATATGGTGAATTAGGATCCTTCCACACTTCAAGAGGGGGGGCTTCTACACAAATGAAATACAAATTTCCTCATAATTCGAGAACTAATCAAGCAAATGGAACCATATTTGGCATGTGGGTGTTTTTGGAGGCAACCATTTTTCCCATGATGAATTAGGACTTCTTACCTTTTTAGGAGGGGGGGGGGGGGGCTCCCATTCAAATGAAATACAAATTTCCTTATAATTTGAGTACTAATCAAGCAAATGGAACCAAATTTAGCATGTAGGAGATTTTTGAGTCTTGAATTTATTTTATGATAGTTAGAGACCTCTCACCCCTGTGGTAGGGGGATATGGACTCTCATACAAATAAAACAGAAATTTTTGCGAAACTCAAAAACTAATCCAACTCGAGAAATTCGAGACTCTTCCATAAAACATTAATCAATAACAAGACCACAAAAACTATCTATAGTAACACTAGATCATTCAGGACGAGACGGTCGCGAGTGTTGCCGGTGACCCGCCGTCGGAAGCGCCGCCCCCTGGGGGGCTTGCAAAACTCGAAAAGTGACAAAGATCATCCGAGATTCATGATTTATGTACAACACAGGTTAATTTGTGGCAATATGAAGTTTGTCGGGTCAGCTAGTAATAAATAAATGCAGAAAGGAAGATGAAGAGACGATAGAAGGAAGGTAAACAAATTTATTAGTGGAATAAAACCAAATGGTGGCTGTTTCAATTGACGACGGCAGAAAGTCAGGCACGATTTGTCAACATTGACAAGGTTAACTTTAATATGCGTTGCATTGTAGGAATTGTACCTCAAATTCAATTCATTTGCATTCATAGTTGCTGGTCTTCTTCTGAATATTTGATAGAAAAGTACTAATGAAAATTTGAAACTGGTCGTCATGACGAAGTGAAACCCGTTTTGCTGACGCTGACTGAAGCTAGTTTGAAACTGAAGCGGTGCTGCTTCTGTAGAAACCGAAGCTTCATTGCTTCATTTATGAGTGACGCTATGCAATTGAAGGTGACGCTGTAGAGCCCTGGTCAGGGGTGTATCTTGAATGGTCATCTTGATCTGTGCGTTTCGAAAGGTTATTTGTTTGGTACATTATAGGTAAAATATTTTATCCATGTTTTATTGTCCCAGTATGGAAGGATACTCCATACTTAAACGTTAATGATTGAACTTGTTCAAAATGTTTTTTATAATGCCTATTTATTACCTTGTTTTCGTTTATTTTTCGACCCTTCCTATGAAAAACCTGGTCCACACGGCCAACATCATTGATAAAGAAAACTTAGATGCTCCGAACTCCGAATCTAAATGAAACGGTTCGATGCGACCATAGCTAAACTAAAAGAAATACTTCCATACGACCCATTTACCCACTCATGGTAACTAAAATATTTCTGTATGGTCATAAACTGAAATGATTCGGAACAATCATTGTTGGTGAAGAATGTGCTTCGGTACGACCATAGATGAATTAATTAAAGATGAATATGGTTCGGTACAACCATAGATGGATGAACTAGTACGGTACGACTATTGGTGAATGAAATTATGAATGACATTTAATTAAAATGGTTTGGTTCCGGTATTGCGCAACTGAAGGGCGAAAAAACATAGATTTTTTATTGGAGCATAAAATTGCGTTTTAAGCATTTTTACATAAATTTTAAACGTGAAAACCAAATCTATTCTTGGTTTGCATGTATACTTTTTTATTTTCCATACCGAAACCTTCGTCATGAAACAGAAAATCGAAAAAATTTTTTGCTCATTTTCGGAAATTCCATTGTTCGAATTTCCATGATTTCTGTTTCGCGTTAGAAGCGTTAACACTCCGTAAACTCATTTTTCGAGTTCTTTAGGCTGTAGAGTCGGTCAATTGATTTTATAAAAAAATTGGACTTATTTCCCACAAATTATTTATTTGCCCCCCGATTTTCCAACCCAATTTAAAAGGGAGGAGGGGGGCGGGGTTGACAAACCATTTAAAAATAATGTGCAATGGCTATGTAATATAATTTGGTACGATCATTGTTCAATGAAGTAGGTATAATTGGGTACGACCATAGATGGATGAAAGGGTTCGGTATAGCAATTGGTGATTGAATGATTATGTATGGCGTAAAATTGAATGGTCCGGTTCGATGTTAGACAAATGAAATGTTTCGGTTCATTTATTATTGAATAGAATAAATAAGGTACCCCCAGTTGCGGATTTGCGTAATTAGAAACACTTTATTTTTAAAAGGTCTCACTTACCCCGGGCGATCTGCAGTGCCGCTTTCATTTCGACCCATATGTTTAATAACATTTGTCACATTATACAACCAGTTTTCGTGTCTAACTTTTAAATACACTAATTATGTTTACCTACTGTCAGAAAAACATATTTTGACGTAGGACTACGTCTTATGGCAAGGTTTGGAATAGGGCGTCATTCCAAAAAATCGGAAAATGAGAGCGTCACGAAAAATCGTTGAAAATAATTTGTTTTATTTAAACATTTTGTAAGAGTTAGAAGTGTCTTGTCCGCGATTGTGTCTAGTGTATCTTTCATTTTTAAAAAAATTTGAGTTGGAGAAAATGAGATTGGATTGAGTCATGAGCTCCGTTCTCATTTACCCCGTATTCCCACTTATCCCGGGGTACCTTATCTGGCAATGGACTAAAATAGTAAGCCGAAACGTAATTAACAAAGTTTATTATTTCACCGATCGAAATCAATTTGAACATATGCACATATGTAAATGCGCGGCGATTAAAACCAAATCATTGCTGAATGAGGTATATGGTTCGGTACGACCATAGATGGATTAAATGGTTCAATACAACCATTGATAAGTAAAATGATTCCGGACGATCATTATCGAATGAACTATATGGTCCAGTTCAATCATAGTTAAATGAAGAGATATGGATCGCTAAGATCATAGATAAATGAAATGACAGGATGCTCATTGGTAAACAAAGTGGTTTTGTATGACCATTGTTGAAAATATGGCTTTATTCAGTATGATAGTACTTGATTATGAAGTACTGGCTTAATCTATTGATTTATTCGGTTCTTGGCAGATAGAATGGTTGGTTTTAAACAGATTTTTAAACAGATTTTTGGAAAACTACCAACGTATTTAAGTACTAACTGCATTATATAATAAAGAGTACGGAACTATTTTTTTTCCTTTTTGCCGCAATCAATATGTCAGGATGCAAATATGTACGGGTCACCGCTGATTGTCAACGGAGACTTATATTGAAAAGAAAGACACAGAAGAAGAGTAATATGTTAGGTGGACATGAACAAGAATTAGAACTAGAGAGACACAATAAAGCGTGTGATGAAAAATTTACTTGACAGACTAGAAGAAAGGGTAGAGTTCCGCATTACTAGAAAGACAAGCTAGAAAGTCAGCCCGATGAAAGCCAACGCCGGCCGTGGAGATCATCAACTGATTTACCACATAGCTTTAAATTTCGGACGGTGCAGTACTGGGAGGTGGTCAATGCCATCTGGAACATCAAATCTAATGCAACCGGATTTGATAACCTGCCGATTAAGTTCATCAAGATAATTCTTCCGTTAGTTGTGAATCAAATCACGCATATGTTCAATAGAATTATTGTAACTTCGACATATCCCATGGACTGGAAACATGCAAAAGTTTTGCCGCTGAGGAAAAAGTCGCATATAAATGTGCTGACAAATCTTAGGCCAATCAGCATTTTGTGTGCTTTATCCAAGGCGTTCGAAAAGCTTCTTGAGCAGCAAATGAGGCTCTTCATTACTCAAAATAACCTGTTCACCGAGTATCAAGCCGGGTTCCGAAAGGGACAGAGCATCCAAACCGCTACGCTACGTGTATTTGACGACCTCGCAATGGCCATCGATAGAAAGGGCACTGCTGTTTTGTTGCTGTTGGATTTCTCGAAAGCGTTCGACACGATATCACACCAAAAGCTTTGTTTGAAACTTAAAACGCAATTCTACTTTGCCAACTCGGCGGTTACGCTGATGGAATCTTATTTAAAAGAGCGCACCCAAACTGTTTGCTGTGGAGATCAACATTCCAATGCCGGATTTACTACCTCTGGTGTGCCATAAGGTTCAGTGCTTGGCCCTTTACTGTTCTGCTGCCACGTCAACGATCTACCGACTGTTCTGAAATATTGCTCAATTCAGCTCTATGCGGACGATGTTCAGCTGTACATCCACGGCTGCGGAATGTCTCCTCGTGAGCTTGTTCGATTAGTTAACGAGGATCTTGAAAGAGTTGCGTTGTGGTCTCAACGCAATCAACTGTTCGTCAATCAATCCAAAAGCAAAGCGATGTTCGTGAAGGGAAGGCGCAGGACAGTGGTAGCAGATTCGTTACCATCAATTATTTTAGATGGAGAGACTATCGAATGGGCGGAGAGTGCAAGAAATCTTGGTTTTGTGTTTCGAGCTGATCTGCAATGGGAAGATCTAGTCAGTCAGCAATGCGGAAAAATATACAGTAGTCTGCGTTCTCTATACTGCTGTGCCACTTTTGCTCCCGTAGACACACGTTTGAAACTCTTCAAGGCGTTAATTCTCCCACACTTCATGTTTGGTGATGTAATGCTGGTTGGCACACGTGCTTGTTATATGAATAGGCTTCGTGTAGCCTTAAATTGTTGTGTGCGATTCGTGTACGGGCTGACTCGCTACGATCACGTTACGCACTTGCAAAAGAATCTCATCGGATGTCCGTTAACAAACTTTTATGCGTATCGCTCCTGCATGTTTCTGCGAAACCTGATGAAAACACGCTTGCCGAATCTACTTTTCCAGAAGCTACTGCCGTTCCAAGGAAATCGTTTACGAAACCTAAGAATACCACCTAATACCACGGTTTGCTCTTCCAGTTCTCTGTTCGTACGAGGTGTAGTAAACTGGAACAGTTTACCTGATATTGTCAAACGTTCAACGTCAGAAACAGTTTTTAGAGTGGGCTGTCTCGAGTTCTTCAACAGAAACTAGCAATTCAATTAGTATGCATGTTGCAATAAAATGTTTTATAGATTTATAGATTTTAAGATATATAGTATGTAAATCGTAGATATTCGAGGATAGCAAATGAAAAAGGGCTACCTTTACGCTATCAAGACAGAAATAAACAAACAAACAAACAAACAAAAACAGCACTTATGTGAAGTCAAAGTTCCTCTTAGACTTACCCTACGAGTTCAATCATTCTCAATGCCGAAAGATCTAGAAACCTATGTTTACACTCAGAAAAAAGTCAATGATACGGGGGGAATGCGCTAAGACATCCGACCGTTTTCGCCAGGTCACCTAACCAGGTACTAGAATATTGTGTTCTTCATGGTGTCGATTCTAGACGAATTTCGGAATTGCTAAGGATTTGAACAATCAATGCAAGTGCTGCTAAATGCGCCAGACTACTGTACCGTCTGCGCGCTTAGCAACAGGGATTAAGCTTCCCCACAAATTCTGTCCCAGCTTCGACCGGAAAAGCCATCTTCAGGGTTCCATTCGCTTGTGAGATTAAGTCACACCACTTGAATCGCACATTCTCCTGGCGAAAAAGCTGCTACGGAAATTAAGAAAATTTAACAAAAGTTATCATCACCAGAACATTGCCAAAATTAAAATATCACAATATTTTCACACAACCATGGTTTTATGGGAAACATGAAGAAATGATCATGCCTATAGCGGCCCTTTCCATCCAATCTCACCGGTGCGGTTTTGCAGCGACGTCAGCCCTTGTAAACTAGAAGCCGAAGGAAGCGCAACAGATCCCGTTTTCCCGGTTTCTCTTTTCTCCACTACGGACCATTCTTATCGAGGTGACGGCCGGCAACGGCGGCGATGCATCTCGAGCAAGCAGCAAGTGCACCGAACAAGGATCTGTGACTTCCAACATATATAGATCGTAACCATTTATATACCCAAAGTGCTTTTTAATTCTTCCGCTTTCGTATTATCCTTCCAAGATAGTGGAGACGTAAAGCGCCACCGCACCGCACACTGACTGGACTTCCAGGAAGATATAATTCGGTGCGGTGTTCTTAGCTTTTATCGTTTCCCTTGAGCTCAAATGACCACTCTGTCTAGTATAGTAGGTCGAAAAGCGATAACGATAAATTAAATGAGTTCTCTCAAGCCGGTACTCCCGCGGATCAATTTGCCAGTTGACTAGAGCCACACCGGTTCCTTTGCGACCACGATGACAACGACTACTGCGACAACGACCACCACCACTGTACGAGCCGATTTGTACCGCTTAGCTATCCGTAGGATGTCAGCTCAAATCTAGCATCAGGGATTACATATATGCGAGGATGAGCTAGATTCGTATGATATGAGCCTCTTTCAAATGTCGTCGCTCGGCTGATCACAGGTTCCATTCATAACGTGCCAGAGCTAGAGAGGAAAGTAATTTCGAAACCACAAATCCAACAGTCCTAGCAGTTGAGATGCATTTCATTGCTGGGGGCTTTATTACTTACGGCTAGATGAGTACTGAACAAGCAGAAACTCATTTCGAATTTGGACGTACGTACCTGAAAAAGAGAAAAACGGGAAAAGTGGAACAGATTAGATATATGATAGCCAAGGTTGGTGAGCGTAAATGTAGGAGGTAAGAAGTCATGGAGTGTACATTTTTAAATAGCAGACCAACATTCAGTCGAGGTTGGGCTCTTTTGTTTGAATGAATGCAAAAGTGCATACGAAATGAAGTCGGTCCGGACGGTTGCTGTTGGTTGCTGCTGCAAGAACTAATCTTTCAATGCGATTATGACTTTTTTGCATACCACTAATTATTTCTCTCCTTTCAACGCAATTTTAATTTCATATTTTTTTATTGCACAAATGAAAATGATTTTTGCATTAAAAAGGATAACGATTTTTATTACTTTAGTTACAGCACCCTTTCGTTCAATAAAATGTCATAAACAGTGTTAATAGAATATTAATAGAAATTAATTTAAGCCAGTCTAACGTTGTACTCATCCTCAAAATCCACAGACAAAAATCCACTTGCTTCCAATCTAAATATCACCTGCACAAATACCGCGGGCACCATCGAATCACAGCTCACCTCAATCAAACATGACCGATATACCGGAGGGCACAGCATTAGAAACAAAAGGGTTATACTTACTATGGCGTTCGAGTCACCCGCTATTTACTATCAGTCCTCCGGCAAATTACGAATTAGGAGAATGCGCTTGCCATCAGTCGTTCGTCAAACGGTTAACAGCAAGCAATAGCACAGCCTAGAGGTAATCAGAGCTTCTGTGTGGCACCCGCAACAGTGTGAGTGACTTTTCCAGGTCATGTTTGCTAAACCCCTGCCACGAACTCCGACCCCGGATACCGCAATTGGTACACCAATGGCAAAGCACCTTCTTCTTGCTGCTGCACATGTCTAATGGGGGTGTTGTGTGTGTACCTGCCCGAAGCCAACAGGAGGTAAGTCTGTCGGTTGGTTACCAATGTCTGCTTAAATATCTTGAAGGAATTCCAATCAATTTGATTGGTTTAATATTGATTTTCCTTTGAGACCATTCTGAGAAGCTTTCCCTTCGGGATGTAATTGAAAATGCCTTTGTTGGTCCTCGGGGGTAGTTTTGGGCTTAATTCCTAACAAATGTGTTATTCTATGACAGACCTGTAAGGTTGCTCTTGCCATCAAAAACACCGGCAGTAAATCTAATCATGTTAATGATTTTTTTTCTCGCAGATTTTTATTTTCCCGAACAGCAGGGGACATCATCGGATATAAAATTTCCTTTCAATGGGTCGTGAAACAGCTCGTAATTGGCTCAAAAGGCAACCTAATTAGGAAATACCTCCACATCTTGATTAGTTCCGTAATTTTAATCAAAAGGTATTTGTTTGAGTTACATGTACGGTACATCCGAAATCGGATTCCGGCCGAAGTTCAAAGACGACATTCCACCCCTCCATCGATGCGACGACTGAGAAGAAGCAAAAGAAAAACTCTCTCTCCTCGAGGCACATGCTGGCTGGGGACAACTGCTGCTGCCATGACCAAGTTAGTTTAATTGGAGGAAAAACATGTTTATGTGCAGTGTCTTCGCCATACATGAACTTTTCATGAGCTCTTCATCCAACCCCACCGAACAGAGCCGAACGACGAAGGTCGTTTGCCTCCTTAGGTAGGGGCAAAATTTTCCACAAAACGCCGGCCACAGAAAAGCCCCGGAAAGCGAACGACCGACAAAGACATCGGGAGTTGGGAGGATGATTTTTCTTTCCTTCGATTAAGTCACCTGGCAGTATACTGCCAACGGGAACTGGATTCGATTCGAGACTCTCCGGTAGAATGCTCAATGTTGCAGCGTGGAGCTCAACATTAATTATCAAGCAGATTACGCTGTGATTAAATGGCATTTACCGTTCTTCGTGGATGCTGTGCAGATGCTGCTCAGGTAAATTTTGTTGTGTTGTTTGACCTGGGAAATTCATAGCAGCAGGAGAGCGAAAAAAAGATTACACTGTTCGATACATTTTAGTTTCAGTATTAAGCGCATTAAAAAGGATGAATAATTCAATTTATCGACTGAAAGTTACGGGAATGTCTGCAAATTAAGTCACGATGGATAATCCGAAATAGCATCAGAGGACAATGCAATTTATTCGTTGAATGAGAATGATTTTTTTTTTGTTCTGGACGAATATATAAGATAGCTCCAGTCGAAGCTTACAATAGCGTAACTAGAATGATGATCTTGAATAAATTTTCAAAGTAATACATTATACATTTAGTATGTCAAATGTCGATAGAGTACAACGACGTTTTTCTCGTTCTTTGATAAAAATTTATTAAAATATATTGAAATACCTTGAACGAAAAACCTGAAATAAGCTTTCGGTTTCCTTTCTTTTGAACACGAACACATTTATTATATCTATACCTATAAAGAAGGATTTCTGTCTGTCTGTATGTTCCTTATAGAATTGAAAACTACTGAACCAATCGGCATGAAAGTATGCATCTAGAGGTTTTTTGGGGCCAGGAAAGGTTTTAGTGATGGTTGAAAACCCCTCCCCACACTAAGAGGGGGGGCTCCCATACAAATGAAACACAAATTTCTGTATAACTCGACAACTAATCAAGCAAATAAAACAAAATTTGGCATGTGGGTGTTTTCGGTGACAAGAATTTATTCTATGGTAAATTGAGACCCCTCCCCTCTTTATAAGGGGAATTATAATTTCTCTCCTCTTTAAAAGGGGGGGCTTCCATACAAATTTCCTCATAACTCAAGAACTAATCAAGCAAATGAAACCAAATTTGGCAGGTGAAAGTTTTCTAGGGCAAGAATATTTTCTATAGTACATTAGGACCCCTCCTCACTTTAATAGGGGGGGCTCCTGTACCAAAGAAACACAATTTTCCTCATAACTCGAGAAGTAATTAAGCAAATGGAACCAAATTTGGCATGTGGGTGTTTTTGGAGACAAAAATTTTTTTTATGATGAATTGGGACCCCTCCCCGTTTTAGGAGGGGGGGATCCTATACAAATGAAATACAAATTTCCTCATAACTGAAGAACTAATCAAGCAAATGGAACAAAATTTGGCATGTGAAAGTTTTTGAGGGCAATAATATTTTCTATGGTGAATAAGGACCCCTCCCCACTTTAAGAGGGGGGGCTCCTATACAAACGAAATACAAATTTCCTCATAACTCGAGAACTAATCAAGCAAATGGAAACAAATTTGGCATGTGAAAGTTTTCTAGGGCATGAATATTTTCTATGGTGAATTAGAACCCCTACCCACTTTAGGAGGGGGGGGGGCTCCTATACAAATGAAATTCAAATTTCCTTATAACTCGAGAACTAATCAAGCAAATAGAACCAAATTTGGCATGTGGAGGTTACTGGAGGCAAAAATTTTTTCTATGATGAATTGGGACCCCTCCCCGTTTTAGGAGGGGGGGATCCTATACAAATGAAATACAAATTTCCTCATAACTGAAGAACTAATCAAGCAAATGGAACAAAATTTGGCATGTGAAAGTTTTTGAGGGCAAGAATATTTTCTATGGTGAATAAAGACCCCTCCCCACTTTAAGAGAGGGGGCTCTCATACAAACGAAATACAAATTTCCTCATAACTCTAGAACTAATCAAGCAAATGGAACCAAATTTATCATGTGGGTGTTTTTGTAGGCAAGAATATTTTCTATGGTATATTTTCTATGGATTTCCCCACTTTAGGAAGGGGGGGGGGCTCCTATACAAATGAAAAACAAATTTCCTCATAACTCGAGAACTAATCAAGCAAATGGAACCAAATTTGACATGTAAGTGGTTTTGGACGCAAGATTTTTTTTCTATGGTGAATTGAGACCCCTCTCTTTTTTAGAAAGCGAGTTATGGCCCATCTCCACTTTAAGAGGGTGGGCTCTCATACAAATGAAATGCAAATTTCCTCTTATCTCGAGAACTAATCAATCAAATGGAACCAAATTTGGCATGTGGGAGATTTTGGAGTCTTGAATTTATTTTACGACAGTTAGAGACCTCTCACCCCTGTGGTAGGGGGATATGGACTCTCATACAAATAAAACAGAAATTTTTGCGAAACTCAAAAACTAATCGAACTCGAGAAATTCGAGACTCTTCCATAAAACATTAGTCAATACAAGACCACAAAAACTATCTATAGTAACACTAGATCATTCAGGACGAGACGGTCGCGAGTGTTGCCGGTGACCCGCCGTCGGAAGCGCCTTCCACTGGGGGGCTTGCAAAACTCGAGATTGTGACAAAGATCATCCGAGATTCATGATTTATGTACAACACAGGTTAATTTGTGGCAATACGAAGTTTGTCGGGTCAGCTAGTTGTATATATATTATTATAGTGCTTCTCTCTTGTTTCTTGTAGTCATGTCTCTTAAGGTCTTATCCTTTATATCTTGCCGTCTTGTCGTCTCATTGTATTTTCTCTTGTCGCTCGGCGCTTTCCACGAAACAATTCAAAGCTAACTGATATTAATCGTGTCTCTTGACAGTTTTATCACAGACTAACAGACGTAACACTTCGAACAAATTTTCTAACAAAACATCGTTTCATTGACACCCCTAAAACTTGGAAAAAACACTAGCATCACCTGGTGCAGTCTTCGCGCTACGCAGAGTAGGTTGCTATAAATTTAGTAATGCTATAAATGTACTTGTCAATTATCTGACAACAGCGCCAGCGCAGGCGAGCGGCGTTCTCGCGTACCGACTGTTGTTTGAGTTTTGGCTTAAGCGAAAATTTGAAATGATCGTTTTTATTGACGATGGAATGAAGCTTCAGTGTTACGTCTGTTAGTCTGTGGTTTTATCAACACATTACTGAGCTTACCGGGTTCTATTAAAAAACCAGTGAACTACGGAAGGTTTCATTGGATTCTTAGCCAAAATTCTTTGGCTCTCGTCTCTAGTCTCTTGCGTTGCTGTGCTCTAGTCTCTCGTCTCTAGTCTCTTGCACTGTTGTGCTCTTGTCTCTTGTCTCTTTCCTCTCGTCTCTTGTCTCTTGCCTCTCGTCTCTTGTCTCTTGTCTCTTGTCTCTTGTCTCTTGTCTCTTGTCTCTTGTCTCTTGTCTCTTGTCTCTTGTCTCTTGTCTCTTGTCTCTTGTCTCTTGTCTCTTGTCTCTTGTCTCTTGTCTCTTGTCTCTTGTCTCTTGTCTCTTGTCTCTTGTCTCTTGTCTCTTGTCTCTTGTCTCTTGTCTCTTGTCTCTTGTCTCTTGTCTCTTGTCTCTTGTCTCTTGTCTCTTGTCTCTTGTCTCTTGTCTCTTGTCTCTTGTCTCTTGTCTCTTGTCTCTTGTCTCTTGTCTCTTGTCTCTTGTCTCTTGTCTCTTGTCTCTTGTCTCTTGTCTCTTGTCTCTTGTCTCTTGTCTCTTGTCTCTTGTCTCTTGTCTCTTGTCTCTTGTCTCTTGTCTCTTGTCTCTTGTCTCTTGTCTCTTGTCTCTTGTCTCTTGTCTCTTGTCTCTTGTCTCTTGTCTCTTGTCTCTTGTCTCTTGTCTCTTGTCTCTTATCTCTTGTCTCTGTCTCTGACTCTGACTCTGTGTCTGTCTCTGTCTGTTGTTGTTTATCTCTTGTCTCTTATCTCTTGTCTCTGTCTCTGACTCTGACTCTGTGTCTGTCTCTGTCTGTTGTTGTTTATCTCTTGTCTGTTGCCTTTTTCCCTTTGTTATACTATAACAAAGGTTTAGACTTTCGAAATCGACAGTCTGCATTTTCGGCTTTCGACTTTTGACCTTTGACTTTCGATTTGAAGCTTTCGACATTATATTTTTGACTGCAGACGTTCGACTTTCAACTTTAGGACTTTGGACTGTTGACTTTCGGCGTTCCATTTCGACCTTCGACTAAAAACTAGGAATTTTAGAATTTGGAAAGTCGATTTCCAAATTCCAACTTCAGATTTTCGACTTTCGGATTTTGACCTAGGATTCTAATCGTTGCACTTCAGACTTTAAACTTAATGAGTTATGGACTTTGCACGTTTTATTTTTATTGTTAGACTTCGTCACGGTTTGGACGTTTTATTTGGAACTTTACATATTGGACTTTGAATTTTGAACTTCGGACTTCACTTTCGACTGTTGGTGTAAATTTTGGGCTTTGAACTTTGTACTTTGAAGTTTGGATTTTCGGTTTTCGATTTTAGATTCGATGCTTTCGAATTGCACTATCGTCTATTGACCATGTACTTTTCCGGGATTTTGACCTTGAACTTTGAACTTTCACTATTGCGTTATAGATGTTGGATCTTGGATTTTAAACCTTGAACTTTGGATTTGAATCATTGGACTTTTGATTTGGAGCTTTTGACATTCAATTTGAAAGTCAATAATTTTAATTTTTTTTTTTTTGACTTTCAGCATTCAACTCACGACTTTCGACTTACGGTTTTCGATTTTTGACTTTCGAATTTAAATTTTAAATTTTTTACATTTGACTTTTGTTTTTAGACTTGGAAGTTTAGATCTTTGACTTTGGATTTTACACTTTGAACATTATACTTTGAGCATTGAATTTTGAACTTCTGGCTTAAACTTTGAAATTTGAGCCATAAACTTTGAACTTTGGACTGTTAGACTACGGACTGAGAACTATCCAAGTAACAATGTGAGTTTTATTGTACTCTTATGGTGGTTTTCATGACCAATTTTGGCCTTAAATACCATCATAAGAGTGTAATAAAACCCAAATTGTTACCTGGGTATGGACTATCGACTTTCGACTTCCGACTTTCGCCTTAAGTCTTTCGATCTTTGATCTTTGAATTTCGATTTTGAATTTTTTACATTCGGCTTTTGATTTTAAAAGTTGGAATTCGGACCTTGGGCTTGGAAATTTCGAATTTGCACTTTTGACTTTCGATATTCAACGTTAGACTTTCGATTTAGAACTTGAAATTTTGGAGTTTGAATTCGAATTTTAAATTTCGAAGTCCAACACATGACTTTCAGCTTTCGAATTTGGACTTTGAACCCTAACGCTATAGTTCAGACTTTGAACTCTGAACTTTAGGTTGTAAACTTTGGTCTGTTGCACTATGGACTGTGGACTATGGGCTTCGAACTTTCAACATTAAACTTGGAACTTTGAATTTTGAATTTTGAACTTTGAACTCTGAACTATGCACTTTGAACTTTAAACTTTGAACTCTAAACTTTGAACTGTAAACCTTGAACCCTTATCTTTGAACTTTGGACTGTTGGACTATTGGACTGTGGACTGTGGACTATAATCTTGGGGCTTTGGACATTCGATTTTTAAGTTTCGACTCTCGCCTTTCGCCTTTCGCCTTTGGACTGACGACTTTCGAATTTCAAATTTCGATTTTAAATATTAAAATTCGACTTTTGATTTAAGTCTGGATCTTGGACTTTACACTTTCGACTTTCGACATTCGGCATTTAAAATTCGACTTTCGACTTAAAACTTGAAATGGATTGGAGTTCGAATTTCGAATTTTGACTTTCAAAGTTTAATACCTGACGATCGACTTTCAAATTCGGACCTCGGACTCTAAACGTTGTGCTTTAGACTTTGAATTTCGAACTTTGGACTATGTCATTAGGACATTGAACTTTGAACTTTGAATTTTGTACTTTGAACTTTGGACTGTTGAACTAGGAACTGTGTACTATGAACTTTGAAATTTGTACTTTGGGTTTTGCTCTTTGGACTTTGTACTTTGGGCTTAGGACTTTGGACTTTAAACTTTGGACTGTTGGATTACGAATTTTTAACTATAGACTTTGGAATTTGTACTTTGGGCATTGGACTTTAGGTTTTGGAATTTGGACTTTGGACATTGCACATTAGACTTTTCACTTTGGACTTCACACTTTAGATTTTAAACTTTGGATTTTGCTTTGACTTTAACTTTTAACTTTTAACATTTAACCTTCGAACTTTGAGCTTTGAACCTTGCACTTTGAATTTTGTACTTTGAGCTTTAGACTGTTGGATTACTGTAAACTATGGAATATGAATATGGACTATGTGTAATTTATTCTTACAGATACGTATTTCGCCTAAAACTGATTTCTGATTTCTGATTTCTGATTTCTGATTTCTGATTTCTGATTTCTGATTTCTGATTTCTGATTTCTGATTTCTGATTTTTGATTTCAGATCGATTAATAGGCCAATAGTAAGAAAGAATACTTTAGACTCTGTCGACTGTTTGTTTCATAATTTTTATAGTACTTTTTTGGCCTTTTCAGTCTTTTACGGAATTTAGAACTGGCTAGACTGAAAGCCAAAAAAAGTGTGATAAGAAAGAATTTGTGTGCAAATTTAATTCAATTGAGTAATGGAATAGTAAAAAAGCAAAGCCTTGGGCTTAAACGTCTTTCTAAGACATAACCCTTCTTTATCGACATACTTCACAGCCGGCTATTAAAGTACAGGTCAGTTGCGGGGCTAGTGCAACAAGCCTACTGGCTCTATCTAGCAGCAAAGCCTAGACGTGATTCGAACATACGACGACGAACTTCAGAAGTACAGAAACAAGAATTTGATACATTATAAAGCCCAAATCAACCACCAGCATTTCATCGTTTAAATTTAGATCACCATAAAAGCATCCTTCACTCCTCAACGTATCAATGCTGAACGCAAAATCCAGCCAGACTGCCACCCAACTGCATACACAATCCCTCAGGACATTTTTGCAATTCCTCATTCGTTTGTTTCATTGTTGTCCCAAAATAGTGCCATTTTTACAAACCATTATCCCTCACCGTTGGCGTTACTCGTCGACGTACACGGGCGTTTAGAAATGCATGTTTCAACCTATTTTTTCCCTCTAGAGCCATATCTAATCTATCTCAAAAATGTCAACGCAAACAAAGGGCCATCTCATATGGGTAATAATTTCCTCGATGGCAAAATTTTGGGTGAGCTGACATTTCATACGGATAGGCAAAAGCTATAATTGAAAACCCTGTCCTCTATCGTCCCTACTCTCAGCGTGCTTTGTCGGTCAGGCCTGCATCTTCCCGTCATGCGCTTGCTTCTTGTGTGCGTAGTTTTAATTTTTATAGCTTTTGAATCCCCGCATATCCTCACCGAAGGATTAGAAACAACTGGCTGGTGCTGGAGAAAATCCGACAGCCGACAGCAGGCGGCAAATTCAGTTGGGACCAATTGGCCCAGTCACACGGGGAGAGAGAAAAAAAAGCTGATTCGTCACAGCACAGCACAGAAAATCGATACATCCCGACCGAGCTGGAAGGGGAATTTTACGGCGATCCTCAAACTATCCATTACATTATGAGTTTTGCCATGTCAGTCGGTTCGAATTTATAACTAATATAATTATGGAAAATGTTGCACATCTATCGAGAGCCCTCTCGACAGCAGCATGCGATGGTGGCAGGCTAATAACGGTGCGCTCTACGGTATATCCGCATTTTGGGTGAAAACATGTTGGAATTTGACCAGGTGTTAGAATAGGCATTCAGCGGTGAACCGCAAAACACCGCACGAGGGGGATTTTCTGTACCTACCATCAATTGATGGTAATTATTACAGCATCATCGATTGAAAGGTGTCTCTGACAAAAAAATGCGTATATTGGCATTGTAAATAGATATATACTTTTTATGAACTGCATTGATACTTTTTCAGGTTTGATGCCGAGCATCATTGTTGGCAATGAATTTCTAGTTCGAGAATTGTTTTCCTTTCACCTTTGTTACAAAAACCATTGATAAAGATACATTGTTACATTGATAATTGTAAATAGAACATATCCAATGAAAATTCTAGCAACAAATATTGCTTGTTTAATTTAATTTCATTTATTAGTCATGTTTTAATATCATCAACTATTTCATATAATTTTCACGTCCAGCCTCGTGTTGAACGAAACTCATATCTTAAATCCAAACTCTAATGTTTTCGTAAATTATACTTCCCAAACAAGATAAATATTATCAAACTCAATCATCTGCAAGACCAAAACCCATTGTGTCTCAGACATTTCCCAATTAAATGCTTTGTCCGCTCGATTGGATTGCGGTTTTACAAATTAAATATGACTTTACGAGACATATTCCCCCGGCAGACGACGAGAAAGTATAACTACATTGTACCGAGGGAACCCAAATTGATTACATCTCGATCCTACACATTTCCATCTGTGGAAGAGAGAAAAACTCTTACCCCCAACCCCAATGGATGGAAACCTACACCAATGAAGGCACCAACCGAACCGAACGCAAGCAATCCAGCAGTAACATTTTAGGGTTAAACGGTTCTGCTTCCGGCCTCCCGTCCGGCCACGGTGATTCTCAAATTTCAACCGACCTCCGGGGATCAATAAATCACTTTTAATTTTCCATGCTGTTTCATTCGACCGTTCTGCTCTGTTTGCGGAACGCGAAGGCCTTGAAATCTTAAGGAAACCTTTTCCATCCCTTCGGGGCAAATGGTTTACCATACGCATCGTTTGTTGAGGTGGTTCGCTACGAGCTACGAGTGGCTTCAATTAATTTTGACTTTTAATCGGTTGAAGACTGTTCGATTGTGGTTTCGAGGAAAATTATTGCCCATTTTCCTAGCCTCCAATTCAATGCTGAATTTTTCTTCCCTCGCTGACTGCACTCAGCTTCTGTTGAACCACCATCTAGAAGTTCTCAATAGCATCCACTCATTAGCGCTGCAAATGTATATAAATAAACAACTTCATCTCCATAATGAACTTACAACAATATTATTCCAGATATCAGTTTCCGGGGAGTTAACTTCGTTCATAAGCACTGCAAACACGTACCTCGGGGCACAGTTGGCGGTGGAACTCAATCAATGGACAAACAAACAGATGTACGTGTGCAACCGAAGCAGGACGAATAGAAAGGATTGCTTGCTCGACCACAACCCACCACTGCACTGCCACTGAAGACTGCTACCAGTCCACTCCTCCGGATTCCAGGGAAATGCAATTCAATCCATCAATGTTAACAATTAGAGAATGGGCCTGCAGCAATCACAATCGGATAGGTCAAGTTTCTGCGAGGTGTAACTAGCGATAAGCTCCGGTTTATTGGAACTCGTCAGCAGCGGTATCGTTTTTGCTTCGCCTAATGAACTGTAGGTCAAATGATACTTTTTAAAATTATTTCCATATTAAAGAGGTCTCTGTTGAGTTTAGTTAAGTGGAAAACACACTTATCTAACTAGCAAGGAGTTGTCAATCATTTCATCCATCAACACATTTCATTAGAATTAGAATTTGCACAATTCAAGAATCTATGCCAAGTAACTAGTAACACTTTATTGAAATTTTAAATGAAAACATTGGTTATCTTTTACCGCTCAGTTAGCTTCGAGGTACGATGCTGGTCTAATAAGCCAGTCGTCGTATGTTCGAATCTCGGCTAGGTGGTGCTGCTTGGTAGAGTCAGTAGGATCGTTGCACTAGCCCCGTAATTTTCCTGTACTCTAACAGCCGGCTGCGAAGTCTGTCGATAAAGAAGGGTAATGTCTAAAGATGGTATTAAACCTAGGCTTTGCTTTTTTTGGTTATCAATTAAATGATACACCATCACCAATCTATTGTATTTTCACTAAAGAACAGCTGATTTATACGCGTGGCCACCCGCACCACATTCATCCAGATCCGAAGCAACATATGCAAGATAATATACTAATCAAGTAACTAATTGTGCTGAGATCAACGAGCACATCGAACGAGAAGCCAACGATGCCTACTGGCACGCGAGCGACTAGGAGATGTATAGCTCACGCCACTCATGCAAGCGTAAGACAAACAACCGCCGTTGCTGTGTGCAGACATTCTACTAACTACAGACACGCGATCACACAGCCTCATATTGTATTTCCGCAAAGCCCACTCGCGTGTCAAACAACTCGTGTGCAACCAGATGCCCAGTGGCGCACTGGGATACAGATTTTACAGCATTATTTTTTCTTTTCTTCTTCATATTCGTTCTCGTTTTGACTCACGGATGGGAGTGCGAGACCTCGTGAGTGATCGGTGCCAGCAGCTCGAGCTGCAATGAGAATGAAGGCAACGACCGTGGTTGTTAGCTCACACTCGCAAAAACTCATCGCAGTGCATGAATAAATAAGAGCGAAAATCCGAAAGATGCCTAATCTAATCAAATGTCGCTTTTAAACCCAAGTAAATCAACAACAGGATGTTATGCAGACTGTAAATTAACCACCTCTCTCTCTCTCTCTCTCTCTCTCTCTCTCTCTCTCTCTCTCTCTCTCTGGTACATTTCTAGATGGGAGAGCAGAGGGAGAGGGAGAAATGGAATTGCAGCTCAAAAGAAACAAAAAAGGGAGACATCTGGATATTTTCATATTTTGGAATTGAAAAAATACAAAAACGACCAGACGGGCACCATAGATCCGGGAGAGGGTTGGCGAAAGCAGTGGGTGGCATGCAGCCGGAAAACAGAATAAGAAGGAGCAGAAGGAGCAAATAAGAAGGACGGCAAAGGGGTCAGTCCCGGCGTAGTGGTTAGCATTCACGCCTCTCACGCCGAGGACCTGGGTTCAAATCCCAACCCCGCAGAAGTCACAAATGACTCAAGCTGGTTAAAGTGACTATAATCAAACAAACAAAAAAAGGACGGCAAGGCGAAAGAAAAGCCCAAGCGTCGCTGGGAGAAATACAAGGGTGATGCCCTGAATGTTAAAGGTACGGCTCAAAATAACTTATAGAAATTTTAGGGGCTTGAGGGGAGCGTAGCCAAATCAGACGCAATCAAAAAGGCGAGATGCTTTTTAAGCTGAAGAGGGATGGTCAGGAGTTCGGCCTTCAAGGAGCTTGTCAGGAAGTTCATGGCGAATGAGGCAAACGTTCGTGCCTTACCCCAAAAGTCAGTAATCGAATGTAGAGATCTTGCTGAGATCATTGCGGAAGGGGACAATCAGGACCAGAGCTGCCATAAATACAGATATTTGTGCAAGCATAAATTTGGGACCCTGCCGTTTTCTCCGGAGTATTTTATTTTCTCGGTCTAATCTTTTAAATAGCATAAATAGTTTATGGGGTACTTTGAAATTCAGGAACATTAGTAGTGCCAGAAATCACAGCTTCCAAAATAATTGATAGGTCCCAAATTTATGCATGCACAAATTTGTGGCAGCTCTGATCAGGACTCACTGCAGTGAGCTTATTTAAGCTTTATTTTTCCTTAACTTCACGAGCCAAAAGCGATAACTTTGTAAAGAAAGGTCCTAGAGATTTGCAACCTTTTGCAAAAAGGTGTGCTTTGAGTCCTTCAATAATCGCCTAGAACCATATATTCTTGTGAAATGAAACCAACATAAGATAAGTATTAAAAACTTATTTTTAAAGAATTTCCAAAGATAACACTCTACAGCTCTGCAATCGATAGAGATAGAAATGTCATTTTTTTCAGCAAAGTTGTTTGTCTTCACATTTTCTACAACTTTGCCGAAGAAACTATGTGTCTATCTACTCACACAAAAAAGTGGACGTGTATCGAGCCTATAGCAAACGCGAAACACATAAAACGTATGCTTGCCATACTCTCATTTGGGTGGTTGGGGACAAGCGGCATCTACACTAGTTTGTAGTACTCGACCTAAGCTTTAAGGTGAAGCATTGGTTTCATAAATCCACTTTCCCCATTTTCCTCAACAGGCTTGTGAAACTATGTAAATTTAAATCTTGAATATGCGGTAACAAGGCAAGTAATGGTCCAAGAGATTTGCAGTGTTCTGCAAAAACGAGTGTTTTGAATGCCTCGATAATTGCCTAGAACAATGTATTCTTGTAAAATGCAACTAACAAAAGCTAAGTAGGAAAAACTACTTTGTAAAGAAGTTTTAAAGAATATGCTCTATAGTTTAGCACTCGATAAAGATGGAAATTTTATTTCATCAGCAAAGTTCCTTGTTTTTACATTATTTACAACTTTTCCGAAGAAATTATGTCTATATTTTGTAACACAAAAAAGTTATTTTTTTTTATTTTTATTATAGTAAACGATGATTAACTTGTGATACTTTTATATTAAGGGCGATATTCTTACGAACAAAAGTGCTGAAGACCATAAATGATAAAATGAAAGCAAAAGACACTAAGAAAAAAGCATTTTTCGCCCTTTTGGACTACCCCTAAGTAACAATTCTAAAGCCACTTGGTTTTACTTGAATTTTATAAAGGTTTTATTGCGATATTAACCATTACCTCTGGTTTTATTGTGGTATTGCGCAATACCAAGAGGATACGAGTCCAAACACACTTATAGCTGGCTTGGAAACCATATTATAATAATTAGCGGTTTAATGAAATTGGTCATGAAAACCACTATACGTAATAAAACTTGAAATTGTTACTTGGACTGTGCACTGTGGAATACAGAAAGCGTCGATTCGACTCTCGACAGTTATGGCCTACAAGTTTCTTGTAGTAGGCAGAGTACAATTCGGGTGGTCAGTACATTCACTGAGAGTCGCTCTCCGAACCACGACGAAAATGCATGTGCTTTGGTCATCTGGAGAGGAACTACAAAGGCCCTGGACAGATCTGGTCTGTGCTGGAAAGTACATGAGAAGTATACCTATAGCGATCATCAAGTAAGGTTTTAGTAGTAAAAAAAAGCAAAAGGAGTTGAGCTTAAAAGTCAAAAATCTTCGATAAGAACGTTTTTGTCGAGGTACTTAGACTGAGCGTCGAAGTGTGGAAGGGCTTACGAACATATTTGTGAAGGGCATGTGACGCAGCTATGCCGAGAAAACTGGAACCGAAGAACCAACGTCGACCACCAATTTGGTGAAATGAACAACTCAGCAACCTCCGCAGTAGTTGCAGCAGAGCCAGAGGACGAGTACAAAGAGCGAGAATTGCGTCAGACCAAGAAGAGCGTAGGTTGGTGTTGCTAGCAGCAAGAGCCGTATTAAAACGAGAGCCCAAAGCGTGCAACGCGAATTGCTACAAAGGGCTGTGCCGTAAGGCTGATGCCAACCTCAAGGGCACAGCGTACCATATTGATGGAGAAGGTCAAGGGATCAAAGATTACAATGAAGTTATCTCCAGAAAAGTTCAAGGTCATCGTTGAGAGACCTTTTCCGTGAAACAATCCAACGCTATGGCCACCTACACCGTACTTAATTGTCGAAGACGTCGCGAGGGTACAGGTCTCCAACGAGGAAATGGTAGCAGTGGCAAAAGGTAAATAAAGCGCCAGGCCCCGAACGGGATACCTAATGAGTCTCTAAAAGTCGCAGTTCGAGCATTCCCAGATGTATTCAATACGGTGCTACAAAAATATCTGGAGGAAAGTCGTTTTCCGGACACGTGGAAGACGCAGAGGCTAGATTTACTACGGAAGCGGGGCAAAGCCCCTGAAGATCCATCGTACAGATCAAACTATCTACTGGATACACTCGGGAAACTTTTAGAAAGGGTTATCCTCAATAGACTGACGAAATTTACGGACAGCGCGCACGGTTTGTACAAGATTCAATTTGGTTTTTGGAAAGGCAGGTCAACGGTTGATGCCATCCGGCCAGTAGTGGAGAATTTCGGCCTTCTCATATTGGCTAAACAAAAACGAAAAGGCGATCGATGTTGCACCGTGATAACGATAGACGTCAAAAATGCCTTCAACAGCGCCAACTGGGAGGCCATCGCCACATCACTGCACAGAATGGCGATTCCTGGGTACCAGTGCATCTTGAAGAGTTACTTTCAGAACAGAGTGTAAGTCTACGAGACTGCCGTACCGAGGGGTAGAAATCGGTGAACAGCACGGCGGGAGTTCTTTAAGGTTCCATCCTCGGACCGACGCTCTGGAACGGAATGTATAACGCTGAAGCTACCCAAAGGGGTAATGATCGTTGATTTTTCGGACGATATAGTACTTTCGGTAGCTGGTGGGTGTTGAAACCAGGCTTCATTCTCGGTTTTTTGCTCAGTAGACGCTCAATTGACTACAGCGTCTCAACTAAACAGAATTCGAAAAAGTAGTGTAAAGGGCTATTGTAGAGCTTATTATTATCTACACTATTGTTGAAGAAATTATAGTTCTATCTTACGTATTTACGACGCTATGCGATTGCTACCCCGTTGGTAGCGAAATGAGCGCTCTTTTTGCTACCGACGGGGTAGCAGCTCCATAGCGCCGTAAATACAAAAGATAGAACTATACTTTCTTAAACAATAATGTAGATAATTAGCTCTACAATCACCCTTTGCATTCCTTTTTCGAATTCTGTTTAGTTGAGGCGCTGTAGTCAAATGAGCATCTACTGAGCAAAAAACCGAAAATGAAGCCTGGTTGAAACTACCACTGCGGGCCACTGAGACGATCACAAACACAATAATAGAAACATCGGTGCAGGGAGTGAAGCAGCAGACAGCACACCACAAAATGGAAGTGCTGCTGGTTAGTAACTGCAAAGCAGTGCAGTAAGCGAAAATCACAGTAGGAGAGTGCCCATAATTTCAAGCGGGCAGAGAAGTACCGATCGTTGATCGGCTCAACTTTAACAGCCACGCGGGGACTACGCTTGTGAGAAAGCAGCGAAAGCCATAAACGCAACGCAGCGGCTAGAAGACCTAGTAGTAGTAAGCGTTGTCTTTTGGCTAATGCTTTCTTATCGATCCTAAGATAGGGAGGTCCGGCATTGATTTCTACGTTGAAAAGCAAACGAAATGTAGCGAAGCTGAACAGCACATTCCAGCTCATGGCCAGGCAAGCCGCGAGTGCATACAGCACGGTATCATTGGAAGCATTATGCGTCATTAACGGGATGATCACGGGATGAACGGAATCACCCTGGAGGAGTATAGAAAGTGTTACGTAAGAAGAGAAACCAAAGGAGTTCGGAAGCTAGCTCGAGTGGGGTCTATAGCCCCAAATGTCAACAAGAGTACGGTACAGCGTTGAACGGGAGATAGACGCACAGGCTCAGACCGGCCCTGTCAACCTGGTTGAACAGGAAACACGGGGAAGTTAACTCTACCCTGTCGCAGTTTCTATCAGGGCATAGTTGCGTCGGGTAATACCTGCATCGGTTCGAGCACGTAGCGACGTCGGTCTATCCAGAATACGAAGAAGCTGAAGAAACACCGGAACACGTGGTTTTCGAAAGTTCCGCGGTACGAAACGAGATGCCACCCTTGACCGTGGAGAGTATAGTGGGCGAAATGTGTCGGGAGGAAAGCATTTGGAAAACTATCAGAAGCGTTTTAGCGCAGATTATGGTGGATGCTGCAGCTACAAGAAAAGTGGAGGAACGTACAGCGTACAAGCAACACTAACTAGACTGTACTGTACTAGACAGTACTGAGTTTGATTAGAAGCATTGCGAGGATGGAAGTCGGGACGATCGTCATTCCTGCATCGGTACACGTCTCGACAGGTGTACTTGAAATAGAGCAACCAGCACAATGAAGCGGCATCGATTTTGGACAGTAATCCGGTGAGGGTGAACGTGCAAGGATGACTGTTATATCGGTCGCCATCTCTGAATCAGTTCTCGTCTTGACAGACTCATTGGAAACAGAGTGACGAGCACGATTGCTATCTGAATTTCCATCTTTCAGAAATTATATTCAAAATAAGCATCTTTAAGATACGTTCAAACTAATTTTAGAAACAATATTTAACAAGTCACAAGTTGGTATAATAAAAACACGATATATTTCAGCGGATTTGGTGAACTTCAAATAAAAACTTGCGCAAAGTGTATGTTTACTTTCTCGTTTCACTGCCGTTTGGGAATAGAAATCAGATATACGATTCACGTATATAGATATATTCACGTCTGTGAATCTGAGTCATGAAGTCCAACCGTTGAAATTCAAACTTTTGCGACATAAAGGACAACAAAGTTCGAGTGGCTTCGAAATCGCATTACCTCTCATTCGGTTACGGATTAGACAGGTTGCATCAAAGACTAATAGCTCCAACCTGCGGCTAACGGTACACGTCGATACCGATGATGGTTTTCAAAGCGTATTCAAAAAACCACTCCAACCAAACTCACAAAGAACTTTAGTGGCTCTTTTCAGCATGCGATGATTCGGCACATAAAGAGTTGTCCTATTCCGGGCCCGGCAGCAACGCACCACACCACCCGACCCGGAGGCGCAGAGCCGTATTGGAAGACGGAAGTAGTTTTCAGCGACGAATCAGACAAACCGGTGCTGAGCATATTATGCTCTCTAACATTGCTATGGCAAAACCGTGAACTTAGACATAAGCGGATTAGAGCAGCTGATTGATGTTTGATTAGGTGGAAAGTGAAGAGTCATTTTCGGGTCGGTGGATTCACCTTCGTCGCTGACGTGTAGCAGTAGCAACACCGCAGCATGTTGCGTGGGGCTCACGGTGCGCCAGGCTCACGTTTGTGGCTTTCAAACCGGGACATACCTATGTGTGCTTTTGTTTAGGACAATGAAGTGCAAACAGGTTTCATTCACTTTTTCAGCACACGCTGTTTGTACACTAAGAAAAATTTCACTAAAAAATTTCGTCTAATAATATTCAAAAACAATTTCGAACTGTTTGATGAGTTCTCCGATAATTGTGTTATACACAACTGTCACTGTTCTACCACACAGAACACTCGCAACTGCAGAAAGCGACCAATATTTACATTTCATCTTTCCTCCCCTTGCAGAAATAAGTTTTGGATGTGAGACACGTCAGCGAAAGTAAATTAATTATCGTCTCCAGACTGAAAAGCGGGATTAAGACCAGCGACTCGTCGTCGGAAAATGTGTGGTACTCCATACACACATCATCCACACGAGGTGATTTTCGACAACTCGCGTCTGTAGAGCGGTAGATTTCCTCTTACTTCTACCTATGCTGAACAGTTTTTGTTTCCACTTCCTACCATAAACGAATGGAAATTACATGTATCATGCCAGGGTGACACAGATAGAACGAAGAAGTTTGATGCGTTGATGATTAAAATTTAATCTCTGGTGAAATTCTAACAATCATTATAACTGACGGGCATATTTTGTGCCGACTTCAGACTTTAGAAACATCTTTTCAATTTATCTCCAACAGAACAACAGCGAACGCAAATGGCAGACAGAGTTTTCCTATTTTTCATTGCCATCTCATTGTTTCGGGTTTCAGTTCTCTCTCCACTAACTTTATGCGTCTCCATGACAATCACCACAGGATACTAACTACACACGTCTGCTCAATAGCTGAACCTTTTTCGGCTACCACACTCTGATAGCTGCCGGGCTAGCTCCATCGGCTGGGCGGTAGGTTGCGGACCTGGTTGCGAATCGGAATTGTAAATTTTGAAATCGACTCTATCAATAAAGAGTGCGCCCTGTCCCGGCCAGTCTCGACCATTCATTCAATCCCACGAACCAGTCAATCAGTCTCGACGTTGAACGGCACAGAGTGAAAAGGGACACCGGCTCAGTATTAAGTCTTCACTGATGAAAATTGCGCATCGATAGCCGAAAACATTAAGCCGCTCGGGCGGAAAATATTATCCTCTTAATAGAAGCCATTGGAAAAATGTTAAATGAAAACTCGCTCTCTCTCTCTGACTCTGAAATGGCACGTTTTGTCTTGCACATAATACAGACGGTCCACATTTTCCCCCAAACCCCTTTCGTTCGGGATCGGGATGGGCCTTTTATCAGTATGACATCATTTGCAGCAGCCGACAGCGTGTTTGGCAGGCGATATAGTCCTGAATCGAACCAACATTTTCGCATCATAATTGAAACCGATACGACGACGGTCGTGGGGGATTATCGTAATCATCGTAATTTCGTAGATTGAATTGGTTGCAATCCTTTCGCCGAGTTCGCCGAGTGCGAAACCGAATGCGCCCATCGCGGGCAAACATAATTCATGGTCAGAAGTAACAAAATGAATTTTTAATTACCGCGCTCGAATCCGCTAGCATAAGTGCGAATTCGAATAAACATTTTAGTGTGATCTACATGAATTAAATCGTGTTGGGATAATGGATTTGAGCTGATTGGAAATAAACGATAATCCATCTTCAATATGGGCAACTTGGCTACAAAAAGATAGTTAAGGAGAATCTTTTTTCCTCCGATATAATGTTCAATGATAAGCAAAGGGCTGTGATAAGCAAACATTATCCCAATAATGACTACTACAACTATGTTCGACCGCAAATGAAACCTGTTTGTCTCCTTTTTTACGCGCACTAACAAATTGTGACGCATGATTTCGCAGGAAAAAAAACCTCGGGATCTGGGTCTCTTAGGGAAACAGTATTTTTTTCTGGCATCTGTTGCTGCGGCGGCGGAGGTTTTTTTCTCCCACATTGACACAATTCCGCAGCAGCAGCGTTACGATAGCGCATTTTGGTGGAAATTGAATCCTGTTGTACCAACCCATTCACGAGAATGGCGATGTCATTACAGTCAGCGAATGGGCAGAGACAGAGAGAAAGAGTGAGACAGCATGCGGCCCATTTGGGAGAGTCAGCCTGCGGTGGATGATAAATTGAAACCGGATGGACGGACCCACGGACCGTTGGCCGGTTGGCTGGTCGGCCGACGCGTGTTCGGATGGCAGGTTACATGTACGAATGCACGATACTGCCGGTCGATGGGAACTACAGCTTGCTGTTTTTTCCGTGTGTGTTACATTGACAGAGGCTGGGAAATTTAAAAATTGCTTTTTCAATTCAGTTGAATTTTCTGGGAAAAAAGTTGCCTTTGATGAGTGTTTGTGAGTTTAGCATTTGCAGTAAAATGCTTTAAGACTCTCATGAATGATAGAGTTTTTCAAAATTACCGTACATGAGGGGATTGAAGGGTTCTAGAATTGTCTAAAATTTCAACTTTAAGGTTACTTCGCCATGCTTTCTGTTCCCACGGGTCAAGAGCATCAATGAAGACACTAGCCAGCAGCCTCCTTGTGTTATTTCTCGGCCTGGAGTTATTTGGAATTATCCTAGCTAACGCTTAAGTGACCTTCGCCACCTTCTCGCAGGCATAATCAATGTGACAGCATCACTCCCACCCAATTCAACATGCACTACTCTATGGCATCCTCTCTGGCGGTGATTTGTATCTGTTGAACGGGGCCTAAAAGTTTCATCATATGAACGAAACAATCAAGCTGTAGCAAGTTGGATCGAAAGACTTAAACATAGCATGCTCGAGATTGACAATAATTCGAAACAATGAATTAAAGTTGGCTATGCAATCTTATACTAGGAGCAATAATAATCAAACCAATATATTCAATCTGATAGAAATCATCTTCATCATAATCCTGAGAAACTCCAACAGTAAAAGTTCCCTGCTCTCCACTACCCTGCAGGCTTCTGGCTTGAAAAAGTAAAAGAATGTAAAAGGATACCCATCCATCCGGTAATTGATTGAAGGATTATTTTTCTATCCATTATGAATAGATCTCTTGTCCGTCCGTCCGTCCGGGGTTGCCGTCAGTTCAAGCTGTCATACGACTAACCCGCGCCCTCGTAGACAACCATCCAACCAACCAGCCAACAACACTGTATAGACATGACATGATTGCCCCTTTCCCCTGATCGAACCACGGTCAAAGCAATGAAAATCAGAGAAAAACTGTTTCAACTTACCTTTGGCAGCACCGATAACGGCCATTATGATTAGTATCGTCACAACTGCAATCGAAGCCGCTCGATCCATCGTTCTGCCGATGCTCATTCTCACACTGCAGCACTGCTGTACGGAAGACGTCCTCAATGGGGTTTGAAATATTTACACGAATTAGCAATTTCTCACTAACAGTTTTCCTTCCTTCGTCTCCGTCCTATTCCAAGCAATCTGCTTGCGTAAAATCTTCTGTCTTTTCAATTTTCCACTCGCGCGAACAATTCGACATCAAAAATTAATCCCGAGGAATAGTCTCGCAGTTCAATTTGCCGCCCCCTTTCGGTGGGCAATCGATTTCGAAGGGCAATGTCTGTCTGTCTGCCGAGACTCCGGGAGAAGCTCCGAAAAAGGTCAAAACGGTGTTTTCAATTTTCTCAAGTGCATTCACCGTGATTGTCGGCCGCCACGTTTTGCTCCTGACTTATGGTTCAACGGCAGCAAATCACATAATTTCAGCGCTTACCGCCGAAGGCTCCCCGGGCCGGGTTTTAATTGTTCTTCCGGCTGCCCTCCTTTTCGGCTTTCACTACGAGACAACAGGTCAAGCACGTGCTTCAGAATCTTCGATTTCCCGGCAAAGGTCGATTGAATGTTTCACGTTTTTCCTTACTGACGACAAGGACGACGACGTCGGGGGAAAAATCCAATTCCTTTAATTGCTTTTGTACTTCTTTTCAATATAACCTTTGATAGTTTATTCTCCTCCCATTTGCATTCTCTTTGCTCTGAATGTCATGTCCTTCCACTGCCAAGACTGCCGACCGGAACCAGGCAGTGCACTAAATTACACGAAATCCTTTCACACTTTGCTAGTTCGAGCAACCGTCTCTCGTGCTTTCTTCTTTCACCCGACGAGATTTCTTCAATTATGTAATTAGTTTACAGCTTTGACTCGTAGCTGCAAGCTAGAAGTAATTGTCGAGCGCCTTAATATTTAAATTTATTGCGCTACGCAAAGCAGGGAAAAACTTGCCATCCTTGAACTCTTCCTTGTCGGTTTGACTCTCTATCTTTAGCCTTAGCCCGAGGCAGAAGATGTTATTTTTTTCTCGTCATACAACATCTCCTTCCGGTAGATTCCATATGCGCTGCCCTGACGCGACAGGGTGAGGAGTCCTGAAATAACACGGAAAAGAAAATTAAACAATAAACTTTATGGTTTTCCGGCAACTAGCCGGCAAAGGGGGTTTCGAAGGAAAGTTTAAATTTTACGATTCGATTGCTGCTGTTCTTGTTTGTGTAACACACAAGGATAGGAGGACGACGACAGCATTACGCTGCGCACGTGAGTTTCCACGTGCGGAAACTGTGCGGCCAAGGTGCGGTGTAAAACGGTGACAGATGGTACGAATGGTGCATCTTGCCGAGCTATTTGTAGTCTAATAGCTCATTAGTATGGTAATCGGCTTTGGTTAAGATAATAAAGGGTATCGACAGTGTTCTCTTCGGGGGGTTGTGCGTCGGAATTTCGAGACGGAACGGTGGAAATGATTTGGAATTTGCTTCCAGTTATTGCCATTTTGGGGGAAAGTTTTCCCTTTACTGATGACTGTTTAATTTCTCAAGTTTAGCTAATTTGAGTTTTTTATTTGCTAACAGTGGTGACTTGGAGTTTTTGAAACCAGAAAAAACTTTATGCGAGGGCAGATGCGTAATTGTACTTAAATAGTTGCAATAATAAATACAGTATTTCAATATGGTTTTGGCAGTAAGGTTTTAAATTCGCTTTCATCAGTTATGCAGTTCTTTCCTAGTTAGTAAAAATAATTAGTAAGGTTGTATACAAGACACGACCCTGCGGCAGACGCAGGACAACGTTAGTCTCGGTGGCTAAGTTATAATCGCAGCACCTAACGATCAACCAACTCTCCAATGAAACTAGATTATGTGCTACTACAAAAGAAATAGCGTCAAAGTTATCTCTCGTTATATACGAGAGCAACAATCGATGAAAAGGATCGGCTACGTAAGTAATGAAATGGCAAAACTTAAAAAATGGGACGGCCTAAAATTGTACCTAAAATGTGTTGGAATAAAACAAGGGCTACTTCGCCGTGCTATCAGTTGCTATGCAGTAGCTAAGCCAACGCAAATTGCAAACCATCGGAATGGAACCGAAAATCAGTAGAAAGCAACCAAAAAAACATAGAAGAAGCACGCCCTTCCCGGTAATCTGGTAAAAAGCTACAAGTTATGCTGCTCTCCAGTTTTCGGTAGGTCGCTGTGAAAGGGAAACTACACTGAACCGTCTTCCTATTGATAAACGAGTCACAAACTGGAAGCAGTTCTTCGATGAGCAACTTAATGGCGATATTACAGAAAAAGACGTAACCAAAGTCAACCTAGGAAGGCCTACAAACGATAGCAGTGTTCCGGCCTAGAACCGCTGGCAACGGCACTTCACTGGATAATTTCAAGGATTTGAAAGGAGGGGAAACAACCAGAAGAGTGTACAAGATATAAGGTACAAGATACTCTCCCAAATTTTGTTACGTCGTCTATTCCCAATAGCAAGAGAATTCATAGAACAGTACAAGGCGGGTTATATAGGGGCCAGTGCTACTCAAAATAGCAACAAAACTTGTCCTTCTGTTTTTAACGAGTGGCAACTAAAATTTTGGAATCTTTTTCTCAAGCTGTCAAAAAAAAAGACAAAGATGCATGAAGAAGATCTGATTAATCGAAATTAAAGATACATTATCCATTGTTGAAAAAAAATTAGTGTACATTTGAAAACGGTCTGTAATCGGCTGTTCGGCGATGCTTCCATTTGATGTCCGATCCAAACATGAGGGTTGTACGGCCGTCATGTCAACTTTGCGAATGCACTTCTTGATTCTACCAATGAACTGTTTATAATTCGTTGCTCTCCAATTTTTTTGTACACCCAGGAACTCATCATCTCGAAGAAATTTTCGATTGGGCGCACTGTGACAGATTTTTCGGATCGTAATTTTTGGATACAAATGGGATCGAATGGGTATTCAGGAACGAGTGTGTTTTATTGGCGTAATGCGTTGATGCTCCATCCGGCCAAAACACGTATTGTCCGTCAGCATGATGTTTTTGTAGAAACGGGATCAAAATTTTCTTCAAACATTCGTCTGGTGCATATCTTAATTGATTGCCAAATTGATTGTTGTTGAAGGCACTCCGTGTCCATAATTTTGACTGGTCTTCCACTACCTTGCTTGCGAATAGCTGTTGGGCATCTTAGGATATGGTAAACAGTCGAAGCCGCAATATTTTCGCTTTTAAGATGTTGTACCGTATACTTTTTGCCGAGATATGCTACGTAGGGCTACGATCCTATTGATTCTAGCAACCTCTCCCAACCAAGATTCGAGCATACGATGACTGGCTTATTCGATCAGCATCGTACCTCGAGGCCAACCTGGAGGCTACTTCGGATCAAATTTTTACTCTCCGACAATGTCGGATGTACAACCTGCCCATGCATCATATTTTCGAGGATTTCTGAGCAGCACATGTTACAGTTGAGCGCAAACAGCTATGACAGATAATGCAGGAGTATGCTTTTCCGGACAAACTGACGCGGTTGATCAAAGCTACCTTGAAGCGAGTGATGTATTACATGCGTGTTTCGGGGGCACCCTTGAATACTTTTGAAACGCGCAGAGGGCAAGGGGATCGACTATCCCGTATGTTATATAACATCGATATTGAAGGTGTGATCCGGCTAGTGGGCATCGAAACGAGAGGAACGATCTTCAGTGAGAGTAATCAACTTCTAGCCTTTGCAGATGACCTCGACGCTATTACTAGAATCCTTGGGACGTGTTTTAATACATTTAGTGATGTTGGCAGCCAAAAAAGAGCACCTGATCGAAAATTTCAGATATAATTTCAAATAAAATGGCTTGGAACTATCACTGCATACATCTGTCAAATGGCCAAGCAAGGTAAAACCCAAAGAGAGATCGCAGCCTTTCTTGGTAGATCAAAAAATTTCATTTTCAAAACTCCCCGTGACCCAAAACCCCGTCTGACAGCTGGACATCCCCGGAAAATTACAACTATGGACAACGATCACAACAAACGGTTGACCAATATTGCTCTGTTGAAGGCAGAAGATAAGTGATGAACTACGTTTGGCAGTGAGTAACGGAATAATTCAGAGACGGCTTGTAGAGAAGCAGCTCGTCGGTAATAGTCCAAGAAAAGTACCGTTTCACATTCGGAAGCATTTCTAATCTCGACTGAAATTCGTTAAGAAACATCTAGAGTGAATTAGGGAAGGAAATGGCAGAATATTCTAAAGTCTGATAAAACAAAATGAATTTGGTTGGAACCGGTAGAAACCGGATTCGCCACCCTATGGACTATGTTTTCAAAGCTCAGTACATAACAAAAGCATTTAAACATTAGGAAGAAAATATGATCTGGGGTTGTTTCTACTGGCCAAATAATCACCCTAACATGCTGCTCGATCCACCAGGAAATGGTTTGAAGATAACAAAATTGATCTTAGGTAAAGGCTGCCACAATCACCTGAGCTGAATCCAATACAGAACCTATGGCAGATCGTTGAACTCAAAAAACAAGAAGGAACTGCGGGTCAAAATCCAGGAAGCATGGTACGCTATCCCTGTCAGCACATGCTGAAGCCTTGTTGAGTTGAGTGCCGCGCAGAGTACGTGAAGTTATTCGGAACAACGGTTATGCTACCACATAATAACGATTAGGGTCAACAGAACCAGATTGACAAGGAAAGTAATTTTTATTATTATTATTATTTTTTTTTTTTTTGGCACTGTTATTTACTTGAAAGAGCAAATTTTTTAGAACCTTAATATCACTTATAAAGTGTGTTTTTCTTTTTATAGAGGCAATTTTGGGAGTTCAATGCCCTTGGTATAGAATGTCGGTTATCCCAGCATCAGGACACCCAGCTAGCACCAACTCGTATATCAATGTACGAAAACTATCGTGAATATCTCCTAACAAACTCGAAATCGTAACTAAATCTGAATAAAGTGGGATCAAGTTGATTTTCTGTCGTATATAATGATAATGACTGACATACATACGATTTTCAGAACGAAATCGTAGAGTAGTACGGAGCGACTCGCGCTTAATCGGATATTATCGTATATAAATACTTATATAGTCGTAACGCTCAAAATTATTCGTAATCACGTATATCGCCTCCAAAATACTACGGATGTGCCAATTTTGCAAATGAAATAAGATTTATTTAGCATGTATATCTGTACGTAATGCTGATTTTTACCTTTTTTATCCATATGAAAATGCTAGCTGGGCATGGCTTACGCAATATACTATCTCGGCAAACGAACCATTGTGCTACCGTTGCGATGAATGAGAATAAACTCAGAAGAGTAGATGCAACATCGTGTCGGCAATCATCGGTATCGTCTAGATTTCGACCGTGTCCAAAGACCTGACTACTGAGCCGAGTCAGTCGTCTGCAGCTGGTTAAACGATTGAGACTTGGGTGGCTCTTCTTAGGCTTGCAAAACGGCGATCGTACAGGATAGTACCTAGTTTAATAGGATCATACCGATTTTTTTTCAAGTTGTTTGTTCGAGTGCTTCCTCCAATTTATTTACCTTTTGATGAAAGACTTGGTCCATACTCAGAACTTAACATTGAACGGTTTGATGCGACCATAGTTAAATAAAATGGTACGGTACGACCTTTCGTAACTAAAATATTCCTGTGTGGTCATAAACTGAAATGATTCAGTACGATCATTGTTGGTGAAGTATATGGTTCACTCCGATCATCGCTTAATGGTTTGGTACCATTATTGTTCATAAAATTTATGGTACGGTACGACCATAGATGAATTAAATGGTTCGGTATGAACGTTCTTGAATGATGTAATGGTTCGGTACGATCATTCTTGATGAAGCATATGCTTAAGTACGCCCATCGATGTATTAAATGATTCGGTACGATCGTGGTTGGATGATGTATATGGTTCGGTACGACCATAGATGAATTCAATGATTCAGTACGATCATTGTTGATGAAGTATATGGACCGAAAACCGGATCAGGAAACCGCCAAGCTATTAACGTTCTAACTTGACTACCTTTCAAGTCAGATTTTTTTAGAATGACACCCTACCTAGCCTAAGGACGGCGAAAATCATATTGAGCAATGTTTGGAGCCTTCAGTCAAGCAGTCAGTCGTCACATCATCCCATCTGGTCTTCGTTTGCTTGGCAACGGATTCATTTTCCAACATAATAACGTCCCCAAACACACGTCAAGTGCAAAAACTATATTTTATCGAAGCGATCCCAAGAAGTGCTGAAAATAATGGAATGGCCACCGCATTACGTAGAATTACGTCCCGCTTGGAATACTCTCCAATCGGAAACGCTACAAAATTGGTTCGCAGAATGCCCAGCATCTGCACAGCAATCATTAAATTCAAAGGTAGTTTACTTCGGCCAAAAAGGATTGAATCAAGTTTTCAAACATTTTTTCCTAGTGGATCTAAACTTTTGCATAGTAGTCTTACGTCAAAAGCATTAAAAAAAATATCTTTAAACCCCACTCAAAGAAATTATCATATCCATAAGATATCGAAAATCAATGTTTTCACAAAGTTACTGAAAAACAAACCCGTATTTCCAAGTCACCCACATATTCCTTCGGTCCTGACCTCTGCGTCGGTTCCCACGATAGTTCCTGTTGCAAAATCAAAACATGTCGGTATTTCACACGCACACACACCATACACACGCACAGACAAACACACGCCTAAATCGACCCATGCATCAACTTATTCTGTCATCCATCACCGGTTTGCTACCGGTTCATTAAACTTCCTTCATTTCGCCATCAATTCGCGCTCACTTTACGATGTCGAAAGGGCCACGTCCAACGTATCCATCTTGCCGAAATAATAGCTCTCATCAGCTTTCTGTCTATTATGCCGCCAGCCAGCTAGAGCAGCAAGCAAGCAACCACGGGAAGCGGACAGTATCCACAAACAACCGACATCAACCTACCAGAACACCGTATGTCACGTCTCCCATAGTCCCATCGTCGGCCCATCGCATCGCATCCCATCGGCTTCGGGGTCGGGCACTTGTCGGGTAACCAAGAAGTTTTGACTTGTTCACTAATATGTTCGCACATTACACGGATCACAAATCACCGTTGCCTTCGGACTGTGTGCGCCTCTGCTGCTTCTGTGGTGCATCTAATGTCTCTAGGATTGGTCCGTGTCAAGTCATCATCAGAGCAACAGTCGAGCTGAGGTCTGACTGGGTTCCTGCATTACGCCGCATGAAGAAGATGCTGAGGAATGCTTCGCCATACAGGCGGATAGTGCAATCGAGATGGACAAAATCTCATAGTTGTTGCTTTTAATTATTATTTTATAACCTAAAAAATCTGATTTAACAGATTCTCATTCGCCTTTTAGACTGCGTTTAGATGCTATTAAAACTGAAAATAGACGATGTAATTGCCGTGCCGTGATATTCGAGAATCTGATGATTCCACTATCCAGCATCTCGAAGCAGCCGACAGTGAAAGTGGATGAGTCAATAAAAACGAAGGAAAAACGAACTCGATCCGCATATTTTGAATACTCTCATTCAGTCGGTGCCAACCAACGTGTATGTTGTCTGCAAAGGCACTGCCTGTGCCTGCCACAGAACAGAAGTGACGCAGAATCGGTTTTTGCAAAATCTTGTTGCGCTTCTGGGTGATTTTTCGTCCCGGTCGAATTTGTTTTTCTTTTTTTTTTGCCCCATTCGGTATCTCGCATTTCGGCATTCCGTCCGTCCGTCCGTCCGTCCGCTGATGCTGGTGGCAGATCTGACTGGCAGCGGCGGGAACGATCATGTACGACAAGCAATTCACGCGTTTTCCTTCTGCGTTATTTTCTTCGGGATGGCCGTCTCCTTCGCCTGGCACGGCCGGGTCCACCTCATCCCCCCCGATTGCATGCTGCATCGACACGCTTCAGTTCCACGGCACCATAACGATAAATGTATACGCATCGAGAGCACTCCCATATGCTGTCTGCGCGTTAGTATGTCTATTATTGCCAACTTGTATGCTGTACGCGAAGTGTCTGCCTGCATGTTTATTTGCTAATTGACGATAAAATGATAGAACGGGAGCCGTAAAAAAGCACGAGGTCTACGAGGTGGAATCACGAATTCCTGGCCTAAAAACTACGCGACCAGAATGGGCCGTGATTCGAAACCGTAAGGTTCAGTTCGTTCGAGATGATTTCTATGCTTTGAGGGTTGATGTTTTATGCGAAAAATGTGATTACATAGTGTAATAATTACCTGTACGGTATTTTTACTAGCTATGCTTGGGCTTAAATTATATGCACCGTGAAAGAAATGAACATAAAAATACACATAAAATATCGTACGAAACCTCAGAAGTAACCGAGAGTGTTTATAGAAAATCATAATTATCTTCTTATATATAAAAATGGATTTCTGTCTGTCTGTCTGTCGGGATGTTCCTTATAGAATCAAAAACTACTGAACCAATCGGCGTGAAATTTGCATGTAAAGGTTTTTGGGGCCAGGAAAGGTTTTAGTGATGGTTAGAGACCCCTCCCCTCTTTAGAGGGGAATTATGACTGCTCTTCCCTTTAAGAGGGGGGGCTTCCATACAAATGAAATACAAATTTCCTCATAACTCGAGAACTAATCAAGCAAATGGAACCAAATTTGCCATGTGGGTGTTTTTGGAGGCAAGAATTTTTTCTATGATGAATTGGGACCCCTCCCCACTTTAGGAGGGGGGGCTCCTATACAAATGAAATACAAATTTCCTCATAACTCGAGAACTAATCAAGCAAATGGAACCAAATTTGGCATGTGGGTGTTTTTGGAGGCAACTATTTTTTCTATGATGAATTAAGACCCCTTATCTTTTTAGGAGGGGGGGCTCCCATACAAATGAAATACAAATTTCCTCATAACTCTAGAACTAATCAAGCAATGGAACCAAATTTAGCATGTGGGTGTTTTTGTAGGCAAGAATATTTCCTATGGTAAATTAGGACCCCTCTCCACTTTATGAGGGGGGGCTCCTATACAAATGAAAAACCAATTTCCTCATAACTCGAGAATTAATCAATCATATGGAACCAAATTTGACATGTAAGTGGTTTTGGAGGCAAGATTTTTTTCTATGGTGAATTGAGACCCCTTTCCTCTTTAGAAAGCAGTTTGTGACTCATCTCCCCTTCAAGAGGGTGGGCTTCCATACAAATGAAATGCAAATTTCCTCTTATCTCGAGAACTAATGAAGTAAATGGAACCAAATTTGGCATGTGGGAGATTTAGATGGCAGAATTTTTTTCTATGATGAATTAGTACCCCTCCCCTGTTGAGAAGGGGGGGCTCCCATACAAATGAAATTCGAATTTCCTTATAACTTGAGAACTAATCCAGCAAATGAAACCAAATTTGGCATGTGGGAGATTTTGGAGTCTTGAATTTATTTTATGAGACCTCTTGAGAGATTTTATGAGATTTTTAGAGACCTCTCACCCCTGTGGTAGGGGGATATGGACTCTCATACAAATAAAACAGAAATTTTTGCGAAACTCAAAAACTAATCGAACTCGAGAAATTCGAGACTCTTCCATAAAACATTAGTCATTAACAAGACGACAAAAACTATCTATAGTAACTCTAGATCATTCAGGACGAGACGGCCGCGAGTGTTGCCGGCGACCCGCCGTCGGAAGCGCCGCCCACTGGGGGGAGGCAACTCCCCGCAGAAATTACTACTGTCTAGGTTTATTTGTTTTCCTAGGTCTACCTGGGTTTCCAGGAACGAGCGACAGCGAGTAAGGAGAGGATCGCGAAAAGTTACTTTCCACAAAAAAGTTTTCCGTGAAATGGTACATTCCGCTTAAGGTGTTTTGCAAAATGATATTCGGCGAAATGTTGTACAATCATGGCGAATATTACTATCCGCTTTCTGGCTATGCAATGAGGAGACAGGGGAGTTGTTTTCTACTTTATTGTGAGGAAAAATTGCAAATTTGTATATAAAACTACCCATTCCTGGTAACTAATAAGCATTAACTTAAGCAGCAAATCAGCGTATCTGCATTTTATACTGCACGTTGTTGTATATTAGCTTTTTGACTGCATAGGTGTTGTAAATTGGCATCCAAAATTGTATTCAAATTCTTCGTGTCGGTAATTAACTGTAAATTAGCATTGTCAGCACTATAAGAAGGTTATCAGTAAAGTAGCTGTACATTTTGCCAAAATAGCATTTAAGTAGCATTTAAGGTGACTTAAATGCTTATTGGCCTATATTTGAATAGCATTGATGATGCTTATTGGTTACCTGGGATGCATTCATAGTTACGTAACCGCCAAAATGAATCATCTAAGGTTGAACTCCTCAGAAACTTGCAAAACTCGAGATTGTGACAAAGATCATCCGAGATTCATGATTTATGTACAACACAGGTTAATTTGTGGTCATACGATGTTTGTCGGATGAGCTAGTATATTTATAAAAGGAGTGAAATGATATTCAAGCTATTTTGGATCTGGTTCCACATATTAATGGCATCTTCAACTTTTTTTTTCCAAAACCGTGTCCCAATCTAAATATCAAGTTGCTCCACTATAATTCTCACTCACACTAAGTGACATATGAGACAAAAAAAATTAATAAACAATTAAGGGCATTACAAGTATTTTATCAAATTTTAATCAAGCAAAGAAATTAAACGATTACAACAATTTTACTTAAATTTGAATAGTGAAAACCAAATCTATTCTTGCCTTTCCTATACACGTTATTATTGTTCTTGCGAAAAGTTACCAAAAAAGAGACAAAATCGAAAGATATTTTTTTCTACCGCTTTTTATAGTTTCGTTTCGTGCTAGAAGCGTTAACACACCGTTCAGTCATTATTCGAGTTCTTTAAGTTATAGAGCCCATATACAAATGATTTTATACAAACATTTTTGCCTCATGTTCAATTTTTTTTGCCCCCCGGTTTTAAAGGCCAATTTTAAATATTGTGTTTTTGGTTTGTAAAACAAACAAACAAACAAAAACAAACAGAAAACAAACGTAAAATGTACATAGAATGCACAAAACATAAAGTCCACAGCAATTAAAGGTTGGCATAAAAAAAATCTTCTCAGTATATGAAAATAGAAAATACTTACTATAAAGTAGAAGCGTAAAAATCAGATACCCAGCTAATGAACCGGATGCCCATAATGCTGCAAAAAGAATTGACTCATTGAAATCAAACAAAATCCGACCGTAAACTGAGTAGACAAATGACAAGTCTTGCGTAAACGTAATTTCATGGCGTAATCTGGTGCACAAGGTGTACAAAAATACCAGTGACGGTTTGAAAAATAGATAACTATACGCTCACTTCTATTAAATTCAAAATGAAAGCCAACACTGGCTACCATCGGAGGGGTTTTTGAAAAAAAAACATACCTTCAAAACAGTACGAACATTAACTAGGCGGGTCTAGACCTAAATAGAAGGTGAGGCACAGAGCAGCGACGTTTCAAAAGTAGGATTTGGCTTGGAAAAAACAGACATGCCAGGATGCCTGTATGGCTTCGTCTACGGCGGGTCATCGTTTACTTTCCCGGCATAGGTACGAAAAACCATCATTATAACCAGTTTTGATGCGAATTACATTCAAACTAATACTTAGCATCAATATTTATGGATTGTCCCGTTGTAATCCTCGAAAGATAATATAAGAAATCCACTATTCTCACTTTATATTCAAAAATAAAAGTCCTCTTGATTTTTCTATCCATTTTGATATATCCCTTTGTCTAGCAGTCACTTGTATGGTCTATTATTATCATAATGTAAATTTCCGTGATAGAAGAAATAAAACCCTATTTCCTCATTTAAACGCCCCGTTCCCCCTCAGGCAGTTCCACGCATTTGTTTCCTATAAAGAAAGAGAAACAAGGTCGCTTTCCCTTATTTGAACCTCCCCATAACAGCAGGTCAGTCCCAGGGCTGTCCTGCTGTTTGTGCTCCGAATTTTCTTCTGTTTACTTGTTCGGTCGTATTGCCTCAGCATTATATTAACTAAAAAATTGTTGAATTAGGTATTGCTTAGTTGTATTTACGGCGCACACCCGGTTTACACTGAGTGCTACACAAATAGTGCTCCATGTGCATTAGTATAAACCGGGAGTGCAGCGTAAATGCATAAGATCCAGCAATACTCAATTTAACAGTTTTAAAGATCATAATAAGTGCCATAGATGCACCATACGCAACATTTTCAAGTTTTGCTTGGCTTGGGTGGTACAGTTAAATAAGTAAAGCGGTGCTCAAAGAGCTGGACAGCCCTGTTCTCTCCTACTTTTCAGACCCCTCTCTTATCTTCTGGCCACCTGTCGATCCGTTACGGTCCGTAAATTCGAATAGTCTAAGACAAACAAAGCCCTTTTCCCTTCCCAAGTAACAATTTGGGCTTTATTACACTCATATGATGGCATTTAAGACCAAAATTGGTCTTGAAGACCACCATAAGAGTACAATAAAACTCACATTGTTGCTTGGGTTGGACCTTCTTCACCCTTGGTAAGGACTATCCCTGCTGATTCTTTTATGTTAAGGAACATGTATGCCAAATTTAATGAAGAATCGTCTTCCTTGTTGTCAATCTCTCGATGACCATCCCTTCATGCCAAGAAACATGTATGCCAAGTTTGATTGAGAACGGTCTTGGCATTCTGGAGTCCCTCTGGTCAACTCTCCACTTTTGTTCGCGGGCCACATATGCATTTCTATCGCTTTGGAAATCCTTATTTTAAAAGAGAGACAGAGCCCTTTTCCTTTAATTTAAAATTTACCCTTAGTGATCCTTTTACTCTTTTCAGACCATCCCCAACCTTAACTGCCAGCCACTTATACAACTGTTCTCGGTCCACAAAATACAAAAGAAACGAGTCTTTTTTACTTATTTGACCCTCCCCCTCCTTGTTGAAGCCCCCTTTTCGTGAAGTGATAATTTTCTTATTTCCAGGAACATGTATGCCAAATTTGGTGGAAAACGGTTCAGGCATTCCGGAGCAGGCTTGGCATACACTTTTCGCTTCGATTTTGCTCTTTTGATTACTGCATCTCAGTCAAGCAAAATTTAAAAAAGTGATGTATGGGGCGTTTGTAAAGCAAAGTCGTGGGCTTAAATCGTCATTAGACATTACCCTTCTTTATCGACAGACTTCGCAGCCGGCTGTTTAGAGTACAGGAAAATTACGGGGCCAGTGTAACGATCCTACTGACTCTATCAAGCAAGCATCGTTTGTAGGATTTGTTATTATCTACAATATTGCTGAAGTAAGCATTACTGTACATTTTGTATTTATGGCGCTATGAGGCTGCTACCCTCTTGGTAGCAAAAAGAGCGCTCTTTTTGCTACCAACGGCATTGCTGCGCTACAGCGCCGTAAATACTAAAGATAAAACTTCACTTTCTTCAGCAATATTATAGATAATTACCAGCTCTGCAAATGCCCCATACACCACTTTTTCAAATTCTGCTTGGCTGAGGAGCAGTAATCAAAAGAGCAAAATCAAAGCGAAAAGTGTATGCCAAGCCTGTTCCGGAGTTATAGTGGAATATACTTACTCACGTTCACAACAGATTTTACAACGACAACAGCGTCGTTCTGCACAGCCCGCTCACGAAGTCTACAGCTGGTGAGCTAACGACAGCTTGTAAGCGTGAGCAGCAGACTAGGATGTATGGCAGCAGATTTTGCTTTACTTCTTCTTTTGTTCTTCATCTTATACCTTTACTTACACACGTGGGTAAGAGTGTGGACTGCGCGAGTGATCGGTATCAACTGCTTGGGTTACACTTGCAACGGCGTGTGAGAGGGACGACCGTGGGTGACTAAAAACTAGTCGCAGTGCATAGAAAAATAAGAAAGAAAGTTCGAGAGAGAGATGCGAGCGGGCTTCCGACCACTGACGAGCATAGTGTGAGTCTCGACGACACTTTCGAATCTCGAAAAGGTCTACGCACAGAGAACCGACTAACAGACTCGAAGAGAGTAATCGATTTTTTGAACTGTAAAATCTGCAGGTGGCGCCGTCCAAAAATAGTTTGCTAAACACATCCAAAAAACATACGTACCTTTCCCAATAGTACTTTGTGCGGAAATTTTATATCGGCGATGGCAGCGTCATCATGTTTTAGTTTGCCACTTATTGCGCGAGGGGTGCAGATTCTGGACCTGGACTAGATCATGGACCTCAGTTTTATCAAATGTGGGCCAGGGTTTGGATAATATTTTGGCTCACATTTTTTATTTGATTCTGGATGCGATGCAGGACCAGATTTTGGGCCCGGATCAGATTCGGGACCACTTTTTTATCAGATTTTGGGCCAATTTTTTCCAGAATTTAAGCCACCAACTAGATTTTGGATCAAATTTTAATCTAAATTTTGAGCCTCTTTGGACCGTATGTTGGACCTTAGCTAGATCGTGGACCACAATTTTTATTAAATGTTGTTCCAGATGTTGGAACAGATTTGAACTAGCCCAGATTTTGGACTACATTTTTATCAGATTTTGTACCCGATTCTGGAGCAAAACCAGATATTGGACCTCCATCAGATTTTGGACCGTATTTTCATCAAATTTGGACCATATTTTGAATTTGATTTTGGATCAGATTTAGAACCACATTCTGGACCAAGACTAGATTTGGGCCCGGCCCAGATTCGGGACTACATTTTTGATCAGATTTTAGACCTGAAGCAGATTTTGGGCCAGATTTTCAATAAGATTTTTAAGCACAAACCAGATTCTGGAACAGCTTTTTATCTAGAACCTGAACCGTATTTTGGATCTAGACTCATTGTGGACCACATTTTTTATCAAGATTTGGACCAGCTTCTGGACAAAATTTTGAACTACATTTTTGATCAGATTTTTACCAGATTTAGGATGAGACCTTGTACGCAGATTCTAGACCTGGTTTTGACATTTGATCTGGACCAGACCTTGGAACCACATCAGATTCTGGACCATATTTTAGACCGCTTTTATATCACATTTTGGCCAGATTTTGGATAATATTTTGGGTCACATTTTTGATTTTTGATCAGGTCCAAATTCGGGATCAGATTGTGAATCTTGCCTCAATTCCAGACCGCATTTTTGGTCCAGATTTTGGAACTGAACTAGATTCGGGACCACATTTTTTAATAAGATTTTAGACCTGAAGCAGATTTTGGGCCAATTTTTTCAGATCTTATACCACCATCCAGATTTTGGATCAAGTTTTGAACCACATTCCGCGGACCGTATTTTGAGCCTTGAGTAGATCATGGACCACAATTTTTATCAAATTTTGTTCCAGTTTTTGGAACAGATTTGAACTAACCCAGATTTTATATTACATTTTTATCAGGTTTTGAACCCGATTCTGAAGTAAAATCAGATGTTGGACCTCCATCGAATTTTGGACCACATTTCCATCAAATTTACACCAAGGGTTGGATAATATTTTAGATCATATTTTTTATCAGATTCGGGATCAGATTTAGAACCACATTCTGGACCAACACTAGATTTTGGGCCTGGACCAGATTCGAGACTACATTTTTGATCAGATTTTGAACCCAAAGAAGGTTTTAGGCCAGATTTTCAATAAGATTTTAAGCCACCAACCAGATTTTGGATCAGACTTTGATCCAGATTCTGGACCTGGGCCGTACTTTAGATCTAGACTACATCGTAAACCACATTTTTTATCAAATTTTGTTTCAGATTTGTACCAGCTTCTCGACCAAATTTTAAATTGGATTTTTTGCCAGATTCTGGATTAGATTTTGGTCCCAGAACCAGATCTTGGAATTGAATCAGATTCGGGACCAGATGATCGATCACTTTTTTATCAGATTTTGGATAATATTTTGGACCACATCTCCGATCGAATTTTGGACCAGCTTCTGAACCTAGATCAGGATCATATTCGGAATCAGGTTGTGAACCTTGCCTGGATTCTAAGCCGCATTTTTTATCAGATTTTAGGTCAAGTTTTGCTCCAGATTCTGGAACTGGACCAAAATACATTTTGGACCACAGTTTCATCAGATTTGGGCCAGAGTTTGGACCTGCAGCAAATTTCGGGCCAAGTTTTTTTATCAGATTTTAAACCGTCAACCAGATTTTGGTTCAGGTTTTGAACCACCAGATTGACCACCAGACCTGGACCGTATTTTGACCGGAGCTAGATCGTATACCACATTTTTATTAAATTTTGTTCGAAATTGAACTAGAGTCTGGTCCAGACTTCGGGCTACGTTTTTAATTTTGGACCAAAATCTGGAGCCGAACCAGATGATGAACCTCCATCCGATTCTGGACCAGATTTTCGACCACATTGTTATCAAATTTTGACTAGGTTTTGGTTAATATTTTGGATCAGATTCTGGACCAGATGTGGAACCAGAATTTGAACCACATTCTAGACCAAGACGAGATGTTAGTCCTGGAACAGATTCTGGACCATATTTTTTAACAGTATTCGGACCAGATTTTGGATAAAATTTTGGACCAGATTCTCAAACTGGGCCAGGTTATAATCAGATTTTGAAGCTGGAGCAAATACTGGATTAGGATTACATCGTGGACCACATTTTTTATCAAATTTTGTTGTAGCTGATGTGGACTAGATTCTGGACCACATTTTTTAACAGATTTTTGACCAGATTTTGAATATGGTCTTTTAGCTTATATTTTAGACAGATTCTAGACCTAACTATGAAGCGTCGGTTTTCCGTACATCCTGAATGAAGATCTTCCCATGAACAATAAACTTTTAAAAAAGTCGCAACTCATTCCTATATGGAGTATCTCATTTTGGTCGGGATTTGGTTTACTGTCAGCTTTGTTTCTTTTTCATTATAGGAATTTTCAGAGAGCAAACGAATGCACAACTAGTTACATGACAAAAAGGCGAGCTGACTTGCAGGAAGCCAGCAGGGGGAAGACGTAGATCGTGAGTATGAATGCATATTCCGCCATAGCTCCGGAACGCCTTGACGGTTTGTCATCAAACCTGGTGCACAAGTTCTTTAACATAAAAAAAAATCAGGCGCAGAAGGGTTAACAAAGTTAGGGGTGGTCTCTTACAAGGAAGGGAGTAAGGTTGAAATGTATAAAGGGGTGCATTGCTCTTGCATTTGGACCGATAGCAGTTGTCCAAATGACTGGATCATAAGAGGAGGTTTCTGAAAAGGGGCGACAGAGCAGCAGTTGACAAGGGGGAGATCAAAAACGTTGAAAAAATTTAGTCTCACTTTATAGGGATTGCTGAAAAGAAGACAAAATTACAAGTGGCTAATGGACGACAGGAGGAAAGCGCAGCTGACAAAGGGAATAGATACATTCGAATGAAGAAAAAGTGTTTTGTCTCTAGCATTATGAGCAATTTTGTTATGATAACAGACGTACAAGTGACAAGTGGGTAAAATCTGTTACCTCATGAATTTCCTCACTGTGGCGAGACGAAGAGAACTATTCTGAATTCTGAGATATTTATCAAATCAGTGCAACAATCGCTTACAGTTTCGGCAGTATTTTAACAGGACATTTTTGGCTTCTTATGCGGTTTGAAGTTATTCATAAATAAAACAATCCAAGCATTTAACAAGTTACCTACGTTGCGTATTATTATTGTCAAACTTTCACTAAATAAGTGTGAATTTCAACATTTGTTGTCATGCTACAGTTTTTAATTTAAAATCTGTCTAAATCGCAAAAAAATTACCAACACCTGATTAAATTGCCATGCAACCATCATCACCCCATTTGACGGTGCTTTACCGCGAACATCTACGGTGGGTCGATGATTCACACATCATAGCGTTAATAATAATGCATTTCAGCTTGGCACTTTCGGCGTCAGCAGTCACTTCGGTCATCAGCACTATAAGGTTCTAAGCCCATAAAAATCCCATCACCCAAGAAGCCACTAGCCAAGTTTGATGAAATTCATCTTCGGGATCGGTCATCGGTGCATGATTTGACTGCCCGCGCCCGGTTGGCCGGGCGGCGCTTTCACCGTGCGTCGACCGTTCCGATCCGATATCGGACACCGATCGTTAAGGAAGACGACAACAACAGCAACAACAGTGTGCCAGTGTTTTTAATAACGATAAAAATCCCCCTGTAATTTGATGGCCATAAATCCTGCTGACTCTCGTTTCCGAGAGCGAGACGGGGGCAAGCGATTAATTTGTTCGTTAGAAAACCGCACACCCTTTGTCTTCTACGGGATGCGGCAGGTTTTGCCACCGATGGATGATCGTGGACAAAAATGATTGTTATGACCCTCGATCAGGTACAGCAGTGTGGCCGAATTGAATTGTTTTCAATTTTTTGCTTCAAATGCAATTTTTTTTGTGGACCAGAATTATTTTAATCTCTACTCCACGGTACCCTATATTAAAAATCAAATATTTTATTATTGTGGTGAATATGACTACATGATTTTACACCACAGTCAAAACATCTGACAGCGACTCAGCTTCCAAGAGGAAGCACTGATCCGTTGTCTTTGAGGTCTCTCCCTTGATAGCGGTTAATCAGCTTTGCAGCTCAAAACCCGGGGGGAGAAAGAGTCAAGTTTATTAATGATAATGTCATAGTCTCCTACCCATACCTTAGGAAAGATTCGCCCAGGCGTTTGGAAATAAATTCCGCCCATGACTCACATATGTGAGTCTGAGCATTTAAAATTGAAAAACAAAACACGAAAATTAAGGCATTAGAAGGCTTGAAACTTGACTCCGGTGCAGTCAGTCACCCAGTGCTCACCGTGCCACCCCGGTCGGTCGGTGATGCGTTTTGCCTTTCTACTATATAAATATATAGTATAAAGGTATAGAAATCACTCGGAAAACCGGAAATGGAAAGAAGGTCCTGCGGGCCGAATGTCATATACCATTCGACTCAGTTTCGAAAACTGAGCATTTTCTGTGTGTGTGTATGTGTATGTGTGTGTGTGTGTATGTGACGCTTTTAATCTCACTCACTTTTCTCGGAGATGGCTGGACCGATTTTAATGTTCTTAGTGTCAAATGAAAGGTCTAGATGTCCCATTGGTCGCTATTGAATTTCATACTGATCGGACTTTTAGTTCAAAAGTTATGTATAAAAATACGAAAAATATGGGACTTCATTATCTCATAGGTCCCTTAACCGATTTGAACAAAATTGATTGCATATGAAAGAAGAGCCTTGCAAACCCTTAACTTCCAAATTTCATGACGATTGGACTTGTAGTTTGAAAGTTACATAGAGAAATGTGAAAAAATAGTATTTAAAACATATTTTTGTAACATATAAGCATTAATTCAATGAAAAACATCACACATTTTATTATTGTTTGAAAATTACTGCTGAGATCTATCAAACGAAACCGAGTTATTTAAAATCGGACGGTTCATTCAAAAGTTATTCAAACTTTAACACTTAAGCACCGTATATTGAACCGTTAATTAAAACCCGAATTAATCCACCTAGCGGCGTGACCTAGCCTTTCTACTGCCACAATAATCATTATTTAATTTCTCAGGAACTTAATTGTAGATGTATAGATGTTATATTAGACCATATTTTTAAATATCCGTTCCGTATTCCTCAAAATCCTTATTTGCCAGTAAAATTCACAACGTATTGTGTAGAATAATTATATTTTCTTTCCTTGGGTGCGTAAATACATGTAAGCGACATTTATGTTACTCGATGAACAAAAGATAATTTTTACAGACTTGAATGAAATGTATAGAAAATTAGAAATTAACCCTCTAACGGGTCTACAGACGGCCTTAACTTTCGGGCTTCAGAGCCACATACGAAACTTGTTTTGAATTGACAATATGAAGTATTTGTTCATAGCAGATTTTTTGATATTTTGATATTAATACCATGCATTCAAAAGTTAGCATCTTTGAAAAACAAGAGTTCAGAAAAATTATTATTATATTTCGCTTTTGAAGAAAAAGGATATCTACAACAAAATGATTGATCTCAAAATTTTACTATTGGTTTGCTTGGCTTCAATTTTGCAATATATCTGAATTAGAAAAAAATTACTGAATAGAGCATTAGATATGAAAACGAGAAATGGAACTATTTCTTAGCTAGTGCTCCTTCAAAATGTCAAAAATTCTGTTCTGAACACATTTTGCATGATGTCAATTCAAAACAAATTTCATATGCGGCTTTTGAGCTCCAAACGCGAAGGCCGTCAACAGACCGCCTTACCCGTTAGAGGGTTTAATTAACTGCTTTTCTCCGCTTTTTGCTTTTCTTGTACAATTGTGGGTAACAGCAAGTGAAGAAAATGACAATTGAAATCTGGAATCAAAGAAAAGAAAAAACTTTTCGATCGAATCCCACTATTTAATAATTATTTGCGACAGATACGTAGTTCGCCTACGACGTGCAGGCTTCATCAGTGTCTTATTTCAAAGCGTATACGTATCTGTCGCGAATAAATATTAAATAGTGGAATTTAGTCGGTAAAAGTTTTTTCTTTTCTTTAATTTCAGAGTTCGTATTCCACTAACTTCAGACAATTGACATGTTTCTCACTTTTCTTGAATTTCATTGCAAATTTTAAAATTGCAAATTGTCATCACATACATACATACATACATACATACATACATACATACATACATACATACATACATACATACATACATACACACATACATCACACACATCTCATATATTGAATACAATCAACATTTGATTGATATGTTTTGATTTCACACGTTTTAACGGTTTAATATACGGGACTTAAGTGTTAAAGTTTGAATAACTTTTGAATGAAGCGTCCGATTTTAAATAACTCGGTTTCGTTTGATAGATCTTAGCAGTAATTTTCAAATAATCATAAAATGTGTGATGTTTTTCATTAAATTAATGCTTATATGTTACATAAATATGTTTTAAATACTATTTTTTCACATTTCTTTATGTAACTTTCAAACTACAAGTCCAATCGTCATGAAATTTGGAAGTTAAGGGTTTGCAAGGCTCCTCTTTCATATGCAATCAATTTTGTTCAAATCGGTTAAGAGACCTATGAGATGTTGAAGTCCCATATTTTTCGTATTTTTATACATAACTTTTGAACTAAAAGTCCGATCAGTATGAAATTCAATAGCGACCAATGGGACACCTAGACCTTTCATTTGACACTAAGAACATTAAAATCGGTCCAGCCATCTCCGAGAAAAGTGAGTGAGATTAAAAGCGTCACATACACACACACACACACACATACACACACACACACACACACATACATACACACACACAGAAAATGCTCAGTTTTCGAAACTGAGTCGAATGGTATATAACATTCGGCCCGCAGGACCTTCTTTCCATTTCCGGTTTTCCAAGTGATTTCTATACCTTTATACTATATATTTATATAGTAGAAAGGCAAAACGTGTGAAATCAAATCATATCAATCAAATGTTGGTTGTATTCAATGTTTGTGATGTATGTTTGTGTGTATGTATGTATGTATGTATAAACTTTTACCGACTAAATTCCACTATTTAATATTTATTCGCGACAGATACGTATACGCTTTGAAATAAGACAGTGATGAAGCCTGCGCGTCGTAGGCGAACTACGTATCTGTTGCAAATAAATATTAAGTAGCGGGATTCAATAGAAAAGTTTTTACTTTTCTTTGCTTTCAGATTTCAATTGTCATTTTCTTCACTTGATGTTACTCACAATTGTACAAGAAAAGCAAAAAGCGAAGAAAAGCAGTTAATTTAAACATGTAGGTCTAGTGGTATATAGGATTAAAAATACTAGTGAGTTGATTTTTCCAAACAAAATTATACAAATTTCAAACAAATTTTGCGCATCAATAGAAGCTCTTTTCTATCAATAGATACTAGAGCTTAGGCAGGTTATATGAAAAATAGGAAGTAAACGTTGCACGGTAATAGTTTTATAAGATTTGTTTTCGTTAGTGACATTTTCAAGGATAGATGTCTTATGTCATGTATCATGTTTTAATAAATAAATAAAAAATGACAAGCACTTGAAATCATATCGATCATATTTCCCATTCTCAAGCATGTTTATGGCGCAGCTTTTGCACTATTTTTTTATCTCATCTTGTTTCCCTGTCCCTCTTATGGGATACATTGTAAAAACGATGCGACCAAGCTAATGACTATCTTTTCATGAAAGTACATTCAAAAGAAGCTTAAGTTTTGATTTTCATGCAAAAATAATTATTTGAAAGAGCGCCAGCTAAGAAAAATTTCAATTTCTCTTTTCATATCTAATGCTCTATTCAGTTATTTTTTTCTAATTCAGATACCTATATTGCAAAATTGAAGCCAAGCAAACTAATAGTAAAATTTTGAGATGAATCATTTTGTTGTAGATATCCTTTTTTTTCAAAAGCGAAGTATAATGATAATTTTTCTGAACTTTTGTTTTTCAAAGATGTTAACTTTTGAACGCATGGTATTAATATCAAAATATCAAAAAATCTGGTAAGAACACATATTTCATATTGTCAATTCGTAACATGTTTCGTATGTGGCTCTGAAGCCCGAAAGTTAAGGCCGTCTGTAGACCCGTTAGAGGGTTAATTTCTAATTTTCTACATATATTCATTCAAGTCTGCAAAAATTATATTTTTTTGTAAATCACGTAAAAATTATAAAACTAAATAAGGTGTTCACCAAGTAACATAAATGACGCTTGCAACTATTTACGCACCCAAGGAAAGAAAATATAATTATTCTACGTATTGGACGTTGTGAATTTTACTGGCAAATAAGGATTTTGAGGAATACAGAATTTTAAAAATAGAGTCAAGTTAATTATAGATGCTCCTGAAAAACTAAATAATGGTTATTGTGGCAGTAGAAAGGCTAGGTCACGCCGCTAGGTGGATTAATTCGGGTTTTTAATTTAATTGCCACTTTCGCATAAAACGATGATTTGTGTGTGGGAACAGGCTATGGCACACCTTTTCGGTGCTACGGCTGCAACTTAGCAGCGACATAATACGGTCATAGTCCTCCTTTACCGTGAAAGTCAATAAAATAAAAGTTATAAGCTATTTTTGAACATTACATTCGTCGACATCGCACCCAGCCCGTTCGGTACTAATGAAGATAGAAGTAAACGGTTTGCGGTATAAATAGCTGCTAAGTCTTGTACTGCCGCAATTAGCGACACCATTAGCGGCAATTAAGGCCTTGCTGCGATGACCCTACCGATGATGGCGATGGCGATGATGGCGCGGAGATTGGTTAGATGCGCATTTGTTTTTTTTTTTATTTTCTATTTGGTTTCTTTTTTATTTTAAGGACCGTGCGGCGCCAGTGCGGTCTCAATTTAATGAACCGTTCTTGATTTGCGAAAGTCATCGCTTGAAGCAAGCCGTAAAATTCCGAGAGGCAGTGAAAAGCATTCTTTATATCTCATTAGTTAGATTCTAGTAACAGAGCGTGCTTAGCACTCTAGCTTGTTTTGTTTTGGAAATAGAGAATGCATATCAACTTGGGAACTGTATTCTGAAATGCATAATTAGTTCCATTGTGTCCGTTTGTATTGTACAGTTAAAAGTAAAAGGGTATTGAAATTTTTCTCATAGTAACCTAACCGGCAAGTTACCCATCGCTAGGGACTTCAGTTTTTTTCACTAAAACCCACACCCTGACATCGGCCGAGAACAGGAAAAAACTACTTGAAAATTACATCGACAAACAATCGAGCTCTGCAATTCGTTTTTTTTTTTAAATCTGTCGAGCCAACTGTTGTCTGCATCAATACAATTATAAATCGCATTTTTTACCATTCCCCATAGACACGCATTGTCCAATTTCATGGTCTGCCGGATTTTCGAGGATTAATATACTTTTAAGCCGAAATCATTTGCTGATGTTTTGTCCCGCATCGGATATGCGGGCACAGTTCATTTACACACCCAACAAAAAAATACGACTCTTCGATTTTCTTTCCACTTTCTCCATCGCATCGGTACGCCTCATCGCGCTTCATTGGCCAACACCAACCGGAATATCCCGGGTAGGACAACAACCAGTAAATCCCATCGCAGCTGTGAGCTATTTTACGTTTCATTATCCATTGGCACTTTTCTCGCACTCAGCGGTGACGGAAAACATTGCGCGCGCGAGGATCCTCAACCCAAGGAAAAACATGTTAGTCATCGACAGAGCGCGCGGTGGCCGTGCCGGCCAGGCCGGCTGCCTGCCAACTGAAAGCAAACAAACTTTGCCCCCTTTGATCACCTTTTTGACACAGACCGCTGAAATTACAAAAAGGATTCACTATTCCGATCAACAACGCTCACGGTGCGGTTGCGGTGTCTCAATCTGCGCGAATAAAAAGTACATCTCAACCAAGCCGAAAATAGATCCACTTAAGTTTACATAAGAATGACTAATCGCGCTATTTTCCGCTGAGGTAGCTTCATTTTCCGCGCATTGAATTACACCAAATCAGTCAAGCGTCAAACCGGCGGCGGCAACAACGGTTTCGTTTGTTTTTTGAGTGCGCAGTGCACTTTTTATCTGCGGGTTTTGTCTGTGCTCCTCGCATTACTGACGGCAGCAAGTCCCTCACTGAGGCGGTGACCCTGGCGGTCAGTTCAAGACTCAAATTTCGTTCGAACGTGATTGTGGCCTTTCTCAATAAATCGTTGTTTCAAATGATTGGAAAGTTTTCACGTATAATTTTTTAGAATGCCATCACAGTCACCCTAACAGGTTTACTCTTAGTAAAGAAATAAATAATCCGATCCTCGTTCCTACCCAGAAACAGCGTTGATGATAGTCTTCTCCTCCGAAGACTATTCTGGTAGCTGTTCCATTCATAAAACAACAAAAGAAGCCGAAAAATGCATATGTATGCTGCTTCATGGGTTGCGTTTCTACTAGTAAAATTCGGAAAAACATCGCTATGCTTCCTTTCAATGTTACGGCCGGCTTTAGGTTTTGGAAGGAAAAGCGGGAAAGAAAAGATTGCTAGCAGCTAGTAGCTACATCATTCCACCGAATTTATTTAGCATGATGCGTACCTACACATCAAATGTGACGCTAATGTACCTTTGAACGGTTCATGCATTCTCGTGTTTTATGGTTCGCGAAGCTCGCTCCTACCATTCCATACAATACGTAACATTCACTTGCAGTTTGAAGTCAGATTTTTGAAATACGATACTGAACAGATGGCATTGACAGAAAATAACTTGACTTGTCGAGCATATGAACAATTTTTTACAAGTATGCAATCATGGAATTTCAGCAAAACTGGTTCACATTTGGTAGCTTCCAGCAATAGCGTGATCAAAACTGAGTTTTGTTGAATGAGTCTAAAAATCAACTTGAATTTGTTAACTTATAGCTAAAGGAGTCTTTGTTACATTTCAATTCATTCCAAGATAAAATACCTCGCACAACCCTCAATTGTATCTTATTTCGGGGAAAACATCCGAATCTAAACAAAATCAAAGAATTTCAGCGCAATATTGAATGCAGAAATATTTTATTTTCTGAAAAAATACAGCCTGTAGTTAAACCCAAATCACAAACCGATTTTTAGTTACTCTTCGAAGACTCGTATTTTATTTTAAAAGCACTTGTTGGAAACAAGAAATTGTTTAATCATTTACATATGTAGCTCTTAATAGTCATCCCAGACCCCTACCTAGCGCCTCCACGAGGTCATACCTGGTACTTATATTTGCTTTGTATATTCAACAAATCATTCGACCAAGGCAAATTCCCTGCAATTTGGAAGAAATCTTCCATGTTTCCTGTATTGGTCGGAGTGTGAGAAACTATCGTGGCATAACTAGTCTCTCTGCCACCTCAAAGCTATTCGAAATTGTTGTAAGCACCTTTCTTCTGACTGGTACGAAAAATTATATTTTCACTGATCAACATGGATTTATGCCTAGCCGGTCTGCTAGCACGAATCTTCTTAAATTTAAGTCTACATGCATTTTGCACATGGAACAAAAGGCTCAAATCGATGCAATCTATACAGATTTGAAAGCGGCGTTCGATCGTATAGGCCATGGCATACCGTTAAGGAAAATTTCACGACTTGGAGCTTCACACAAGTTTACTCTATGGCTTAGTTCATTTCTGCCATACTTCACAATTTACAACAAACTGTGTTGTGCCCCACAATGGGGGCTCGCACAACTACGGACCAAATTTTTACTATCCAGCAGATCTTGCAGAAATGTCGGGAGTACAACGATACAGTCGATCGAGACAAGCTATGGCAGATAATGCACGAATACGGTTTTCCGGACAAACTGACGCGACTGATCAGAGCTACGTTGGATCGAGTGATGTATTTCGTACGCATCTCTGGGACACTCTCGAGTCCCTTCGAGACGCGGCGAGAGTTGAGACAAGGTGACGGCTTATCCTGCATGCTGTTCAACATCGCTCTTGAGGGGGTGATCCGACGAGCGGGCATCGAAACGAGAGCTACGATTTTTACCAAGGGTAGCCAACTTCTAGGCTTTGCAGATGACTTCGATATCATAACCAAACACTTTGCAACGGCGGAGGTAATCTACGCCAGACTGAAAGCGGAGTCTAGGAGAATTAAGCTAAAAACACGCGCCGAAGGTCAAGCACATGAAAGGAAGAGGCTCAAAGGAAACAAACGGGCGCCTCCCACGGACGGTAACCGTTGACGGCAACGAACTGGAAGTGGTAGAGGAATTCGTGTATTTGGGATCGTTGGTGACCGCGGACAACAACACAAGTATGGAGATCCAGCGACGCATCCAAGCGGGAAATCGGTCCTACTTTGCCCTTCGTAAAACGCTACGATCAAGAATCATATGCCGCCGCACGAAGCTAACAATGTACAAACCCCTTATTAGATCGGTAGTTCTATATGGACTTGAACCCGTGACGCTGCCCACGGAGGACATACGCGTCTTTGCCGTGTTCGAGCGGAAAGTGCTGCGGATGATATTTGGCGGAGTACAAACTGAAAGCGGAGAGTGGCGGAGGTGCATGCATCACGAGCTACATGCGCTGCTTGGGGAGACTCCCATCCTACATCTAGCGAAAGTGAGCAGGCTACGGTGGGCCGGACACGTCGTAAGGATGCCGGACGACAGTGCGACGAAAATAGTCTTCTTCAACAACCCCACCGGCACCAGGAATAAGGGGGCCCAACGTGCACGATGGCTCGACCAGGTCAAAAGCGATTTGCGACTTCTGAGACGACTAGGAAATTGGCGACGAGTGGCGACGAGACGACAAGACCGAGTCGAATGGAGACAAGTGCTTGAAACAGCACGGGCCACGCCGCCTCTATGCTGCTGAAGAAGAAGTAGTGTTGTGCCCCAAGGCAGGCCTTTGGTTTTTACACTGTTCTTTAATGACGTAAGCTTATTGCTGGGTGTAGGTGTAAAGCCAGTATATGCCAATGATCTGAAACTGAACCTTGTTGTAAGATCTATCGATGATCGAAGCCGTTTGCAAGAACCCTTGGATATATTGGTGCCGTAGAAACTGGTTACTTGTTAGTATTGCTAAATGTCACGTTATGACGTTTTAGCGTTCAGTGAATCTTGTAGTCTTCCGCTATCAAATCGACAACCAAGAACTCACGAGAGTAGACCAAGTTACTGATCTTGGTGTTCTGCTGGATGCCTAACTCTCTTTCAATCTACATCGTACTAATCTGATCATTAAAGCAACATGTCAGCTCGGCTTTGTCCCAAAAATCCCTCGGAATTTTAATGACCCGCACTGCCTGAAGACATTGTATTGCTCGTTGGTACGGTCTCTACTTGAATATACTAGCGTGGTTTGGTGCCCTCAACAGCTTGTGAGGATTTTGCGAATCGAACGCGTGCAGAATTGGTTTGTTCGGTTTACATTACGAGATCTTGTCCAAAATGCTGTCAACCGGGCCTGCTACGAATTACGTAACCAGCTAAGGTTCTTGCTTATTCTCCCTGAGATACTCTGCGACCACGAAATGTGGACGAGCTCTTGGTGTTTTGAGCGTAAGATCCTACAATAAATTCTCGGAGGTATATTAGAAGTTGCAGTGTGCAAAGATGCGGATATTGTGAAGCGAATAAAATACGGCAGGTTCAGCAGAGAAATCGACAAAGGCAGTCGACTTTGCGGCAGACCTCGTACCCGTTGAAGGCCCGTTGTTGACGTGGATCCTAGAACAGCGGGTGGATACTAAAATAGCGGGAGGGACCAGAGCGTGGCAGCCCAAGACCGGGAAGCGTAGAGACTAGGGCTGTCTAACCGGTAGTACCGGTAGTACCGAAACCGGTAGTACCGGCCAATTTTTGGATACCGAAATACCGGTTTTGGAAAAGCAAAAAACCGCAATTTCCGGTATTTTCTAATCTGCTTGTTTTTTCCAATTCCTTATTCGAATAAGAACTAAATTTGATAAAAGAAAATATACTCTTAGAAAAACAACTTGGTGTTAATGCCGACGAGATTCTTCGACTACTAACAATGAAGAGAGTGAAATTGTGGGTCAAATAATTATAGCTCTTGAACCCGTTTAAGGTACAGTAGAGTAACTTTGCTGTAAAAATGTTTTATTGTATGAGCCAGACGTCGCGTTTCAATTTATTTTTGAACAACTTGATATTCAAAAGCCACCAAATTATTCGAAGCTCTCAAATAACGAATTTAGGAAACAAGATCAGGGCCCAGAAACGACACTTACAATAGTAAATTGTTATTCAACAATGAAGTAATGAAGCTTCAGTTTCAACAGAAGCAGCGCCGCTTCGTTTCAAAACTGGCTTCAATCAGCGTCATTGAAACGATTTTCACTTCATCATGACGACCGGTTTTAAAGTGTCATTTGTATTTCTCTATTAAATAGTCAGAAAAAGGTCAGCCTAGACTTTGAATGCAATTGAATTGATTTTGAGTAATATTTTCTACAATTTAACTAATATTATGATTAATCTACGCAACATCGACAAATGGTGCCTGACTGGCAATCGTCGTCATTTGACATAGTCAGTAGCTTCAACTGAAACTTGCTTGAAACGTTCTGTTCAACAAATGAAATAAGTCGCTTCAGTATGAAGTGAAGGTAAGGGAAAGTTAGCTTCATTTATTTGTTTCGACGATGCCGGATTCTGATCAGAATACGGGGATCTTTGCGCTTTTTGAGCATTCTTGCCATCAAAGGATCTGCCAGGAAAGAGTTTGGAATATTTTTCAAGTCTTTTGAGTGATACAATGATTAAACAAGGAGATGAAATCTGCATCTCACTATCTTCGAATAGTGGGATTGATAACAAAGAAGAGAAGGTATTTGTGAACGATGATGAAGAGGATGACGTTATGAAGAAGTTCCGGTTTGGGGATAGAGAAAAAATTGTTGAGAGGCTGTGGGAGACCGGGGTATTAATTATGCTTGAAGCTACAATACAAGATATTTTCTAAACAATTAAAGGCGGGTTTACCTACTATAAATTTGAAGAAATGGGAGGAAAATTCTTGATGTGCTTAGAGCCGTTCGCCAGACATCGATGGAAGCGGAAGTTTTTTCAATTGTTGGAAGTGTTGGCAATAAAATTCGTTCTAGTAAGGGAACTAAATCGCTAAAGAGTATTATATCTACTTAAATTCTACTTTGCTAAGCAACAATACTGAAGCTAAAGTTTCAAAAAGAAAAGATTTACTGAAAAACATCGACATTTCTCTTGATTTCGAATAATCTACCAATACCGGTTTTTTACCGGTATTTTCTACGCCAATACCGAAATACCGGTTTTCACCAAAAGCGCCCAGTACCGACAGCCCTAGAAGAGACGACTCCCAAATTCAGCCCAGATTCGATAAGCGGATTGTCGCCGAAAAAGTAAAGTAAGCAGGGTTAATAAATCAATGACTTTCTTGGGATTGAGTTTCCATACTGAGTAAGAAGATAATAGACAATTTTCGAAGAAGCTGTACCTGAAAGACGCAAGAGCCCCACAGGAACAGGACAAATGCGCTGAGCTTTCTAGTTCTGAGTTACAAAAGCAGTAAGTATCAGTTAAGACCTCCTTGTCTATTCTCTTCAAACGATAAAGAGTGGGGCAATTTCCAGCGAGGAGTCCCGTGATTGTATGTAGTTGACTGCGCTAGATTGGATTAGTAACGACGCCTGGAAAAAGCATTAAACGAAACGTTGCAGAGTATTGGAAAATCTGCCTATGCTTTGAGTTTTTTTTTTTTTTTTTTCAGAACAGGAAATAGCAATAAATAGTCGGCACTAGATTTTGAAAATTTTAGATTCTTATCGCATGAGATAATAAGCTGGCTGCTGATGTTTGGTGAAGTGGAACCGCCGAGTGACGCTGTATCAACCTTGCTTCACGACAGCACAATGCCGAATGCATATTATGACGTTTCTAAGAAATTCGACTGATTGCTGGTGCTTGAAGTGCCAATTTATTTTGTATTGTACAGAGTAATCGTTCGATATTTTATTAATCCTACGTTTCCTCCTAAATTTATGAAAGAAAATGGAACTTTAAAATATAAAATCCTAGTTCACGAATCCCTGCCACAGAGAGTTTAGTATAGGTAACTGTAATCAACGTTAGCTGCTCAATTTTATTTAACTATTTAGGTGAGAATTAATTCTTCAAATGTCGTCCAACAGAAGAAATAAAGAGTGTTACGATCACAATTTGGTCGAGTAAAACCTTACGTATTTCATGTAATCATGCAATTAAAAAACTCGGAGCACTACTGCTTTTTAAGTAATTTCTAGCAAAATCACGTCTTCTTTTTGCTTTTGAAAGTTTCTCTTCAGCTGTCAAAATAGCGTCTAAGCAAGAGGGATAACATTTCAAAATCTTGCACGCGCATCGCGAAAATCCGAATCCTTTATACTTATAGTGTTAGTATAAAGTTTGTCGATAGATAGAAGAGCTAGAAATTTAAAATCTTTTACTACTGTCAAGCGAATAAGGCTATTCCTTATGTACAAGTAGCAAAAATTGTTTACTTATTTGCATTAATTAGCTTCACTGCTTTTACGCGGCAAATAAAACTGATGAACATTTAAAAGCCTTTAGAAAAATGATGAAAATTACGACTAAATTTGACTGAATTACGAAGAAAAGGCAACCAAAAGACGGCAAAAATACAACGTAAAGACAATGAAAAGGTAGTGAAAAAGGACGATAAAGTGATGAAAAGATGGCGAAACTACGAAATGATAAATTTGACGGGAAGACGTTGAAAGACGACGAAAATAACACAAAACTATGATAAAAGGCAACGAAAAGACGTCAAAACATATAAAAAAGACAAAAAATATAAAGAGATGTTTAAAAAGCGTCAAAAACAATATGACGAATATTCATAAAAAACAATAAAAAAACGATGAAAACCCAAGAAAAAAATACAAATAGGACGGCGAAAAAATAGCAATCAAGTGACGAGAAGGTAACAAAAAACAGACGACAAAAGACGATGGAAAAAATGAAGAAAAGATGTAAAATAGAGATGAAACGACCCCGAAACAGCAACCTCAAAGAAGACAAAAACGGTTAAAAGCCGACAAAAACGGTTAAAAGTCGACAAAAACAAACGACAAAGAAACAACGAAAAGCGATGAATAGATTCTAAAGACCATAAAAAGACGACAAAAATACGACTGAGACAAGATGACAAAACAGACACAAAATATGCCACAAACAGACGGCAAAAAGCGATGAACAGGCGTCAAAAAGACGATGCTAAGATGACGAAAGGCTATAGAGCGGCGACAAAAACACGATAGGAGGATGTCAAAAAGACGACTATGAAAATGCAAATGACGATGTAAAAAGGCAAAAGACGCTGAAAAATGCTTGTTAAAACGATGGATAGATGCAGAAAAGACGACATAAAAAAGTCAGGTAAAACAGCGACAATAAATGCTCAAAACGACTAAAAATAACGGCAAAAAGACGCCTTCCAACCAAAGACGATAAAAAATAGCAACAAATCGCTAAAAGCAGCTAAAACAATTAAACAAATCGTCATGGCTACACTCCAAAAGTTAAAGCTTTTCTGCCCATCTAAGAATTACATTTCAACTGCTCAACATGGATTCTATTAATTTATTTATTAACTTTTTTAATGGGGCTTTCAACCGGTGGTTGATTCGCCCCAAACATGGATTCTATCCCAAGCGATCTGTTGCCACAAATTTGACCGAATTTGCACAATGGATTTTGATGGGCAAGTTAATGCTGTCAACACTGATCTCAAGGCAGCATTTGATTGAGTGGATCACGGAATTCTGTTAAACAAATTTTCATCTATCAACTTTATAATAAACATGATAAAAAATATCGCATCTATGAATGGTGGAATGAAGGGTGGTTCATCCGTTTAAGAAACCGCCGGTATATTAGACAACAGTATTCATTGAATTTGAGCGTGATAGCCCTTCGGAGGTTGGCACTGCGGTCTTCTACGGATTACGTAGCCAGCTGAGGTCCCGTAGCATGCGATTCCGCACAAAACTCGCGCTCTATAAGACGCTAATTCTCCCGGTGCTACTCTACGACCACGAAGCGTGGGCGTTGATAGAGAGCGACCGACGAACTCTTGGTGTTTTTGAGTGTGACCCAGCGATCAATTCTTGGTGGCATATTAAAAGATGAGGTGTGGTGCAGGCACATGAAGAACGAAATTTACCAAAGATAAAAAGATGCAGATATTGTGAAGCAAATAAAACACGGCAGGCTACAGTGGGCTGGCCACGTAGCATGGATGCCGAATGAGAGACCAGCGAAAACAATGTTTTGCAAAGAACCCGACAGAGGCCGACGACTTCGAGGCAGATAAAAAAAATTGATTAAATTTTGCATTTTTCTTAATTACGAAACGAGATAACCCTTTGTTTAGAGTTGAAAACACAGACTCTAAGAGTACTGTTTTCAGCAAGGCCTGGCAATGCTTCCCGGAAACTGTACACATCGATGCTGATGAAGCTAGATTGTATCGGTCCATCACGATTGAAATATGCGCCAAGACGTATTTCAAATGGCTTGCAGAACAGGAATTTTATATAGCAACCGGAAGTGGAAAGGTGGCAGACATTTTCTACGTTCGCTAAGAAATATCCAGTTCGGCAGGCTACCCCGTACCAGTGGTTTAAGAAACCATATTTTCATTGCAATCGAGACAGTCAAGAATAAATGTCCGGAAAACATTTGCCACCATTTGTTACCGACTGTTCCGTTCTGTTTTGGCCGGATTTGGCGTTCTGCCATTGATTGTGGTATAAATGCAGTGGAGTGTAGGGGTGCACTGGGAGTCGAAAGACCCACGGGGCCTTTGAGATTAAAAGGCCCATTCTGCAATATTATCGTAACAACAAGTTAACAAAAGAACGGCAGCGCCGTAAAAGACGTCATAGAGCTACATACCTTAGAGTGGTATGCCGTCAACAACGTGTTTAAAAGGATGGTATTACGTATGAATACACTGACCATTCTTCTTTCGGGTGCTGGAGCATTCTGGTTTGAGTTCCATCCTGATCTTGGCTTCCTAACAATCGTCAGATGTTCCCCCAATTAATTTAATAACAACTGTCACACTTTTAGCCACTTTCAACAATTTTATCAAATCGGAGGTGGCATAATTTGGATTTTAATTTTGCGTGAACAAAATTTTGATATGCTGATCCTCTTGTTTCGCCGTCATTTTGACAACTGATTAGAAAATGCAAAAAACAAAATAATGACAACCTTTCGTACGCCACACACTTACAAAATTAGAGATGTTCAAATTTTTTGAACGTCAAATTTGAATCAATCAATTTTTGACCACGTTTTAAGCGTCGATTAACAGTAAACTGTACGGTAAACTGAAGCAAAAACAAGTATAAACTGATTTCGAACTCTTAGTATTAGAATTGGCGGAAAACTTTACACTGTGAATATTACTTTAATACTATGTTAATGAGTAGGGGAGACCAGGTAGACTTGATCCCTTGGGACACTTGATCCATTCATTGTTTCTCAGTAAATACAATGTTTTTTTTATGCAGAAAAAAATAAAGTTGTACATTTCATTCAAGTAACAAAATTGCAAAACAAAAATGTAATAAATCTTTACATTGCAAGGAAAATATAATATAATAAGATTTGCAACGGAATAATTCTCTATACTTCTTTTTTTAGTGAAGTCCAACTTTTTGGCTACGGAGAACTGTCTTGAAATTTTTTAATTGCTTTTCAAACAAAAAATTAGCTAAACATGTGTATTCATTGATACTATATACATTTTGCAATAAAACTTGTATATATTTTACAAAATTAATTTTCAGTAAAACTTACTACGACAGGTACACTTGATCCACATAATTTCAGTGACCCTTGATCCTTTTATTAGGAACTGAAGAGCTTGGAATCCGTTATGTCATAAATAATAAAGTGGACAATTCTTCATATCGTAAACATTCGTCATGTAAAAATCACGAATAGTCCGGAGATCCGGTCAGAACGACTGCAAAAATGTTCAACTTGAATGTAATGACACTTAAGCGATATGTGAGAAAACGAAAAAATGCTTCTGAAAAGATCATTTAGCAACCGGACTATGGAGGAGCAACCCGTGCATTTTACAAGGAAGAAGAAAGACCGCTCGGACGGAAGTATTTATCTAAACAAAACAACTCATCTTCTTTGAAGAATTCTATTAATCATTGGTACCCGATGATTCCGAACAATACAATTATCTAAACACCTGTAGATATAAAACCATTTCCAAAGGCATCGCCACGTAAAAATATGCGAAGAGTAGGAAAACGAGGAGATACACATCCTTACAGATGCACTAACGAAATTGAAGCTGGAGGCTGCTCTGATTATTAAACAGGAAAAATATAATGCTTCAAAAATTCAAACCCAACGAAAAAGTTCTCGTCGCAGATTATAAAAGATGTCCAAAGCTATATTTTTACAGATCGATGGACTTAACGATTTCTAAATACTTTTTAAATTTTTGAATTAAGCTGTTGTACACTAAATAATGATACTACATGAACTAGGACTATTTTAATAAAACTTCCAAATGAAAGTTGAGCTTTAAAAATATATATTTGCAAATGGATCAATTGTGCCTAAACTGGGGATCAAGTCTCCCGCATATTTTGAATATGTACAATTTTCTGTACTTTCCAAAATATCCCATATCTTTTGATTAGCGCTACGTATCACTAACTGATAAATTGTAGGCAGTAAGCTGTATTGTAAACTGTCGAAAAATTGAAAACCCAGGGTTTTGTTCTAGTGGACTTTTGAGAAATATACATAAAACAAAATGGGGATCAAGTCTCCCTTGTTTCCCCTACATCATAGGTAAGTGAATCGAAATGGAAAAGAAATTTAACTCTGGTTATCATAAAATTGTAGTTTGATTATTTTTGAAACTGTTTAATGTATGATTTATCAACTTTATGAGCCTGTGAGTAATAAATTCTTGATTGAAAAATTGAAATTCCGCCGCACTGGTTCCAATACAACGTGCAATACCAAAACACAGTTGATCAAAATGCCTTTTGAAAACATGTTGTCGTTTTCGAAATCCATGCGAGGAAATAATAACATAAAAATTCCAATTTAATTTTAAGCAAAGAACGATCATAAAATTTGCTTTAAATGCAATTCAATGTTGCTTACTTTCATTAAATTGGTATGAATAGCCGCGCTTAGAGAGCTCCGCAACAATTAATTAGTGGTAATTAGTCGAAAAACTCTCTGTGCCGTAGGCGCCCGCTCGTACGCAAAAGTGATGAAATATTATTAATCATAATCATCATCATCCTCATCATCAGCAGTAGAAGCAGCAGCAGCAGCAGCAGTACCATCCTGAACGCTTCGGCCATTGACCAGCATCTCGGAACGTCGGCGGCACGGCGGCATTCAGCTAGGCATAATAATTTGCGTTGCTCGCATTTAAGCTTTCGCAGCCATCGTCGTTTTGCGGTTTTTTTATTCTTTCTACTGTTGTTCTCGCGTATACAAATTGATACGATAATTTGAAAAGCAGCGCGTCCCTGTCGCCGATTTACTGAAACGTTGAAAACCCGCCGAAAACGTGACCACAGCTGAGTGACTCAGACATTTCGGTAAGCGAGTCCTTAGACTGCCACAGAAGGCATGCGGTGGTGCGTGCCAGGTAGAAGTGGCAGCACGGGCGCGGGCGGTGGTACACCTGTGGAAGTATCAAGTCGAGAACTAATTTTGTGAAGAAATTAAAATTATATCTTCCTGCCCGGTATGAAGTGCTTCGGAATCGTGTTGGCCGGTGATTAGCGACGATGAAAATACCGGGGGCGGGAGGATGAGACTGTTTAGGGGAGGTGGCACTAAATTGCTTTATTTTGTTTCTGTCGCTCTTTTAAACGCTGCCGAGCGTGACGGGACGGTACAGTTTTGTGGTCGGCAAGCAAAGCAAGTTGACGCAATCGAGCCGAGGAGAGCGGCAATTTCGGCTATTTTGTCGTGATTACTGGAGGGTGGTTTGTTGTTATGAGCAAATTGATTGGAAATAGCCATTTGTGACCCGGGCTGTTAGTCTTTATTGAGTTGTTTTAATTTTTTCCATAAATTAATTTTTATTTGATGACGTTCAAATATTTTCGTTTCTTGGCGAAATTCAAATCAAGAAATTTTTATAATTCAGGTAACGTTATTTAATCTTCGGACTCGAATGATTAGACGTAGCTTTCCAAACTTTCTCTTGTTGTTCTCCACTTGAACCGATCACCCGACAAGTAAATAATCTCAAGCAACAAAGTACTCCACTTGTGGTGTGCGCGATTCCCCCTGAGAAGACAGAACTCAACCGGTATAGAACACTTCTGCTGACCTAGTCTGTGCCTCATGCTGGTGTTTCTATACCTCTGCTGAGCAGTGTAGAACGTGGTAATATGGGACAGATTCCGTCGATTGCACCAGCCAGCAGAGGAACGGCTGACGGTAGCGTAGTATAGAACAAAATGCACCCCGACGGGACTCGGTTTCTATTGTTGTGACTTTTTCACTTTATAAAATCTTCGTCTCGGATTTTCACACCACATACACAGACGGGCAACAAAGTCCGCCGGAGATAGTTCCGAGGCTGTTGCTGCTGCACCTAGGGTACTTGAGCACATCCAGCCCGGTAGAGCCGGGTGTCATGAAAGTGGAATGACTTGTTGAAGAGCCTCGAAGAGAGTCACTGGTTCGAGGGACCGGTACGTGGGTCCGTCGGGAGTACTTGCACTCGTACACGCACTGAAACCTCCAGGATTGTGTTGTTTTGTGGATAGGCTTAGTTGTTAGTTGTTCTGTGTTGCCAACTAGCTTCGTTTCAGGCACTTTGTTTCGTTTGATTTGCCCAACAATGGCTGCCAGCACTGTACGAGCGCTCATTCAAGCAACCGCTTTATCGAAAATGACACGAAACTAAAGTAAGTCACAATAAAAGCAATGCTGCCACTGTCCATGCTACTTTGCTTCAGGAGGATGTCGGGTGTCTTCTTACAACGATAAGTATTTTGGTATGTCTATCGTAGCATCGTCGGCCGCCCAGTGCTCTCAGGATGACATAATTCTAATTTATGATTTTCTGAATGCACTCTCACTGAGCCGGTTTTGTGAATGTTTCTCTTGCTTTATGCATCCAGTCAGCCAATGCATTGCATTGGTTGCCTTGGCCAGCCAGTCAGTCAGTCAGTCAGTCAAGTACAATAGAGCAGATGCATTATAGGGAAACCAATTTCCTCCCAGACGGCTTTCTCGCTCACATTCTTCATATCCCGGAATAAACTCGGACAATAGATTGATATAAATTTCGAACGGCTCTAATGGTCACTTTGGAAACGGCTCTCGATTCGACGGCATAATGCTAAGCTGGTAATAATTCAATGATTTTTTCTTAGTGTTATTGCTTCTTAGCGTCAAAAGATCGATTTAGGAGGTAGGGAATGCTTTGGAAATTTGTCACGGTTTCGTGGGTTGTGTTGTTCATTCATGGGAAACCGATCTGCTTCGAGAGTGAAAGTTAGAATCGTTTTGTAGAATGAATTGAGGCTTAGATATATTTTCGAGTTTTGTTGATGCATATTTTCAACAGTTTGAAATTATTTTTTTATGATTGTCACAGTTTTATAAGCAGCTTTTCGAATCCCAATATATTAAAATATAAATAGGTGCAGCTTGAGAAAAACGTTCCAAATTCTTAAGAGGAGAGGAAATATTACATGCTTGACTTAGACGTATTAAGGGGACATGAACGACCAAAAATTTTGAAAAAATCATTTTTTTATTTCATATTTTGATTTTGTAGTCTTTTCCGCTTATTTTGATACTAATTTTGTAATGATCCGATCACGGGAAGTGGCTGAAAAACGATCATACACATAAGCATTCTAGTGCGGCGAGGAACAACTTCAGCGGAATAAAACGCCGCTCCTGGAAAACCTTGATTTTCAAACTTTATGTACCTTTTTCTCAGAAACTACACAACGTATTGCAACAAACTTTTTTTTGATTTGCTGGTAGTAGCTTGGAACCGGTAGAACCGGTGGATTTGACGTTCTTGTTATTTAGTAAATTTAGTCAAAGTGATCGAACCATCCCTGCATGCTGGAAATACCCTCCCGGACCCTACTTCGGCTGAAAATTAACATCAATGATTATTGAATGTTTCAAAAATACTTGTTGTTGGTAGAAGCATATCAGATTGTGAAAAAAAAGTGCCGAATACGCTAATCGACACTATTCATGATAAATTTTCACCACTCGATTATTTATGTTATGTTATGTTATGTTATGTATTATTTATGTAGTTTGACATTTTGTAGCAAACAGCTTGAGTTTCGAGCCTTTGTACACAATATCACATTGTTTACAAATTTATTCGCTTGAAAATATGAATTACACAGTTCTTTTCTAAAACAATTCCTTTGTCACAAAGACTTTATGTACCCATAAACTAGTAATTCAAGATGTAGAAAATGGTGAAACGCACCAAGCTGTCACCGGAAAGCATGATATTAGTAAAGCAGTTGTTTGAATCGCTACACCACGGTGGTGGAACCATCAGGAAAGTTTAGTATTTGACCAAACTGTTCACCGCCGAATCACCGTATAGTGTTTGGAAGGCGAAGCAGCCCGAAAGTTGGCGCTTATCCGGAAAGCAAGTGACGCCAAAGTATTAAGTCCAGATATCACAGCAAAAAAACAAAATGATTCATTCGCTGGTGCCGAATTAAAACAATGAAATGACCTTCACAAAACTAGAACTTTGATGCCGTCGAGAAAAGTTGGGAAATCTGCAGTAACCATTTTGTAGCCCTGAAGAAGACCTGGGAAGATCTTGATACACAGCACTCGAGAATCTCGTGGAGGGTTTCCCGAGCAGGAGCGAGGAGCAAAATAATATCAAAATGTGTTATTGGAAATCGAATAACTCATATCAAAATTTGGTCTTGTTTTGGCTGACATAGTTGGTAAAATAACAAAAAATAATATCAAAATTTCACTCTTTTAAGGCCAAAAGAATAACTACTTGTGTTATTTGAATAACAAAGTAATAACATGACTGTATTCAGAGTTTAGAATAACATATTTTAGTATTATTAAGGTATTCAATAACAAATGCAGTAGTATATGAGATATTAAAAAATCATGTTATAAAATATTTATAATCTAAAATCTTTTTAATCAATAAAAAAATTGTATGAAATATATCGAATGTCATTTTAAGGCCAAAATAAAATATGATAACAAAATCAGTTATCAAACTCATCTTACAACCGCTGTTTTATATATCTACTCAATAACAAAATGTGTTATAAATGTATCTCCATAACAAAATATACCATAATAACACAGTTTAATATTGTTTTTATATTATTTTGCTCTTCGCTCCTACTCGGGCTACCTAAGCGCTTTCCAAAGGTATTGAATGCGAAATGAGCACGCATGAAGCACTAAACAGTACATCGATGGGTCTGATTTGGGGTCTATTTCTAACTACCGTCGTAGTAAGTAAAGCCATTCTAATTTTCATCATTTGTTGGTTGGATGGAATGAATACTCCAAAAGTTCTTGTGCTGATTTGACTAAAACACACGTATCTTCCGATCCGTGAACTTTGGAATCACTGAAAAGCGATTATTATAGCATATTATTGAAATTACGCAACTGACTTCATTTCTTAAATTCGTCGTACCGTTTTAAAATCCGTCCATCAAAATTTTTCATCGTCCGAACTAAAAATCACAACAATGTTTACGAAGTTAACGCGCATGTATTTGTGTAGGACGGCAAGACAAATGTTATTCTGCAAAATTTCTGCAGGTCAGGCAAGTTTTCTTGGGTGTAGAAAAACGACGGCCTTGCGAGAGTTTTTTTTATTTATGAATGACGGAAATTAGAACGATTAGTCGATTAGATTTTCATCTTCGTCGCACGAAAAAACGTTGCAAATTTGACTGCTAGGATTTCTTTAATGAAAAAAGGCATTTAAATACATCTCAGCTCACTTTGATTGATCGCGTATGATAGTCAACAAACTAAAATATTAGGGAATAACTAGTTTTGCGTTGTGTGTCATAAAAACGCTGATATTTTTAATAATTTGTGTTGGATAGGACGGGACTAGGCAATTATGACGAAGCAGCAAGATATTCTATCTTCGTTTTTGACAATGTTCTTTTTCAATATAAACTCAAATTGTGTGTTAAAAGGTGAATAACTGTTTCTATCAAACAAGATTTGAAGCTAAAATTGAAACTGATTTTCGTCCAACCAGCATTCTTTCTGCTCTATCTAATCTCGATCTTCAAGGGACTAATTGTTAAATAACTGAATGACGCATCATTCATTGCGGATTGGATCGTAGACTTGTCACTGTTCTAGTACTCCTCGGTTTCAGCAAAGCTTTCAACTTCATTAAATAACCACTCTTTGCTATGTAGAAAATTGAGGCGTTTATTCGCACTTGAAAATTTTTGATCTTCTCCAGTCGTATTTTTCGGGAAGATAACAATACGTTGAATTTAACGTATGAAATCAAACTTATCCAACGTTACGCGGGCAGTGACGCAGGGGCCATTTTTGGAACCGTATTTGGTTACTATGTTCATAAACGAAGCAGCTTCCGCGCAGCAAATTTCACCTGTACGCGAAAGATTTCCAATTTTATCTTTGCGAAAAAACCAATGAAACGTTTAAAACTGTGAATAAACTCATCATGGGCATTAGTATAATTTTGGAGTGGATCAACTCCAATGCACAGTGGTCCAGAAACGAAAGTTAAGTGGAAACTTACTTTTGCGGCTAAGCGATTTATAATAGCTCCCCACAATGTTCAGCAAAGTTGTTCAACTCTAAAAGACAAATAATGCGAAATCAACGACTAAGTTCCAGTTTGGCTTGTAAACACATAATCGATAATAACTTTTTATAAGAAAGAGATAGAAGGATAATTTTTTCGACAAAGTTGTAGGTAAAGATTATATAAGTAACTTTGTCAAAGACATAGTAGGCGTATTTTTAGGCGTTTCTAACTTACAGAGTGTTTTACAACAAGACCTCTCAAAAATCACTTTTTCGCTGATTTCTTCAAATGCACTGGTTTTATTGCATCATAATGTTTTACAAAGTTGGTTTTCTTATCAAAAGACATATTTTTATAGAACATTATATGTTGAAAACTCATACGTATAACGAGTTCTAACGTTTTTCCTGTGTTGTTTTAATCTTTTTTGGAATAGAATATCTCAAAAAGGGGCAAACGAAAAAAAACCAAACTTGGCCGTTTCTGAAAGCTTGAAGTTTTATCTCAAACATATGTGAAAATAAAAAACTGGTTTTTTCTCTAACTCGAGTAATTTCAGTTTAATTATTTCATGTTTGACCACTTTCTACTACGCAGTATTTTCCAATATCTTCTTGAAGACGATTAAAGTCAGCATGTCAATAGTAAAAACGAAATTTGTCGTACCTTGACACAATTTCTTCTGATTGTCACGTATAATCAATGTTGGCATATGCTGAACCCAAGTTGAATCGAAGTCATTTTTCTTTGATTCACGTTCAACTCAAACTTGCCTCATCGCAGCGTTTAAAGTTTTTTGCGGACCGCATACTCTGATCAAATGGTTCACACTTTGGTACGAAACATTGGTAACATCATGCGATGTACTTCGGCGATGCACGCGATGTACCTGCGATGAATTGAGGCGACGTGTTCAGCATGGATTCCTGATTTTGTGGGTGCACAGAGCACAGCAAAGGTGAAAGAAACTGTGTCGATAATGTTCTTCTGACCGTTATGCTATTAGCAAATCTGATGTCAATGCGCTTTAGTGAATATTTAAATTACGATTGGTGATTAAAATGTAATTTTAATTATTTAACACAATACGGTCATTAAATCATACAAAAATATTTATTTTCGCGTTAAATTTTGTTTATTCACTTGTTTCTTTTTACTGCTTTAATATATCAGAATATATTCTATAATATATTCTGGATTTGGCATAACCTTGAGGAACGCTTAACTGCAGGGTTGATCTGTATCTTTAATTCTTTACACAGATGAAAGATGCATACTAGTGATGCCAAAAGTATGAAGTATTTTCAAATCAATTCAATGTAGCATAACTTTCAAAGATTTGACTTATGAATCATGATTTAAATTTTTCTATTGATTCAGGACTTTTGATTAGCGTTATTACAAGGATTTGAATTCCCCATCAAATGATTCTATTACAGAATTATAGCTCCAGTTGATATTTCTATCAAAGTTTGTTATAAATATGTTAGGGAAACTTGCGGTACATAAAATGTTTTACAAAGATTCTATCTCTTTCTGTTATTTATAACACGTTTTGTTACATTTTAGTTTAAAGCAGGGCAGAATGCTGGTTTTGCCTTTCTACTATATAAATATATAGTATAAAGGTATAGAAATCACTCGAAAAACCGGAAATGGAAAGAAGGTCCTGCGGGCCGAATGTCATATACCATTCGACTTCGTTTCGAAAACTGAGCATTTTCTGTGTGTGTGTATGTATGTGTGTGTGTGTGTATGTGTGTGTGTGTGTGTGTATGTGACGCTTTTCAATCTCACTCACTTTTCTCGGAGATGGTTGTACCGATTTTTATGATCTTAGTGTCAAATGAAAGGTCTAGGTGTCCCATAGGTCGCTATTGAATTTCATACTGATCGGACTTTTAGTTCAAAAGTTATGTATAAAAATACGAAAAATATGGGGCTTCATTATCTCATAGGTCCTTCAACCGATTTGAACCAAATTGATTGCATATGAAAGAGGAGACTTGCAAACCCTTAACTTCTGAATTTCATGACGATTGGACTTGTAGTTTGAAAGTTACATAAAGAAATGTGAAAAAATTGTATTTAAAACATATTTTTGTAACATATAAGCATTAATTCAATGTAAAGCATCACCAGATTTATTATCATTTGAAAATTACTGTTGAGATCTATCAAACGAAACCGAGTTATTGAAAATCGGACGGTTCATTCAAAAGTTATTCAAACTTTAACACTTAAGCACCGTATATTAAACCGTTAAAACGTGTAAAATCAAAACATTGCAATCAAATGTTGATTGTATTCAATGTGTGTGATGCATGTGTGTATGTATGTGTGTGCGTATGTATGTGCGTATGTATGTATGTATGTATGTATGTATGTATGTATGTATGTATGTATGTATGTATGTATGTATGTATGTATGTATGTATGTGTGTATGTATGTGTGTATGTATGTATATGTGTGTTTGTGATGACGATTTGCAATTTTGAAATTTGCATTGAAATTCAAGGAGAGTGTGAAACATGTCAATTGTCTGAAGTTTTCGAAGCCTCTTAGTGGAATGTGGAATACGAACTCTGAAATTAAAGAAAAGAAAAAACTTTTTCCGACTGAATTCCAATATTTAAAATTTATTCGCGACAGATACGTATACACTTCGAAATAAGACACTAATGAAGCCTGCACGTTGTAGGCGAACTATGCATCTGTCGCAAATAAATATTAAATACAGTAGGATTTCGAATTTGGCAACAAATGCGTGTCGCCTATGTTGCTAAAATCGAAACCGTGTCAAAATCGAGACCCTTTTTGATATGACAAAATTGAATGTAAATGCATTGGAAATTAACTAAATGTTATTAATCAACGATTGCAACCTTTTTCACAAAATTCGCCAAGACCTATCCATGCGGTGTAAGTAAGTAAAAATATTATTGTTCGAATCATTCTATGATCGCAAACTTTTTTTCATGAACACACTTAGGGCAATATTTTTTCGTCATTTAAAGTAATGCGGAAACTGACTGATATTTAAGCATACTTTTGGAAGTAAAATATTTTGTGTTGCCAAAAACGGATACTTTTGTTGCCAAAATCGAACCATGCGAAATTCGAAATCCCACTGTAGTGGGATTCAATCGGAAAAAGTTTTTTCTTTTCTTTAATTTCAGATTTCGATTGTCATTTTAATAAATAAATAATAATAAATAATAAATAAATAAATAAATTTTCTTCACTTGCTGTAACTCGCAATTAGACAAGAAAAGCAAAAAGCGAAGAAAAGCAGTTAATTTAAGCATTTAGATATAGTGGTGTATAGGATTTAATATACTAATGGATTGATTTTTCCAGATAAACTTATATAAATTGCAAACAATTTTTGCGCATCAATAGATGCTGTTTCCAATCAATAAATACTAGAGCTTAGAAATTTTATATAAAAATAGGAGCAAAACATTGTACGGTAGTAATTTTGTACGATTTGTTTTCGTTAGTGACACTTTAAAAGACAGAAATCTTATGTCAAGCATCATATTTTAATAAATAAATCGAATTGACAAGCACTGGAAATCACATCGATCATATTTCCCATTCTCAAGCATGTTTATGGCACAGCTTATGCACTATTCGACCTCATCTTGTTTTCCTAACCCTCTAACGGGATACATTGTACAAACGATGCGGTCAAGCTAATGACTATCTTTTCATGAAAGTACATTCAAAAGAAGCTTAAGTTTTGATTTTCATGCAAAAATAATTATCTGAAGGAGCGTCAGCTAAGAAATATTTCCATTTCTCTTTTTTTTATATCTAATGCTCTATTCAGTTATTTTTTCTAATTCAGATATATTGCAAAATTGAAGACAAGCAAACTAATAGTAAAATTTTGAGATCAACCATTTTGTTGTAGATATCCTTTTTCTTCAAAATCGAAATATAATAATAATTTTTCTGAACTCTTGTTTTCCAAAGATGCTAACTTTTGAACGCATGGTATTAATATCAAAATATCAAAAAATCTGCTATGAACACATATTTCATATTGTCAATTCAAAACAAGTTTCGTATGTGGCTCTAAGGCCTGAATGTTAAGGCTGTCTATATATATATTCATTCAAGTCTGCAAAAATTATCTTTTGTGTTTACATTATGTTTCTATAAATCACGTAAATGTTATAAAACTAAATAATATGTTCATCAAGTAACATAAATGACGCTTACAAGTATTTCTGCACCCAAGGAAAGAAAATATAATTATTGTTCGCCATACGTTGTGAATTTGACTGGCAAATAAGAATTTTGAGGAATACAAAACGGATATTTCAAAATATAGTCAAGTTGATTAGAGATGTTCCTGAGAAATTAAATAGTGATTATTGTGGCAGTAGAAAGGCTAGGTCACGCCGCTAGGTGGATTAATTCGGGTTTTTGATCTTGACATCTTGATATAAACTAGATCAAATAAAACCATAATTTGATATATTTGTGATATGCCTAGAGCGGATTTTGTTACAATTTTTGTTATTTTAAACGAGCCTAAGTTTATAGCAAAATGCAAAGCAGATTTTGTTATAAAAAAAATGTTATTTAGAACTCATCCTGTTATAAATTTTTTATTTTCATTTGATTGGGTTGGCGTGTCCGAGTTGCAAGTTTTAACCACTTAGGGCAGCTGCCCAAGGGGTTGGTGTTTTCTCCCCTTATTCTTTCAGCTAGTTTTATTTGCCGACGGTCTGATAGAGCAATTGTCGACAATCTGAGACAACCTAAACCAGAAAAGAATCTCAATTACAATAGTAGAGTATTTTGCCTATCATTGAACGATTCCACCCGAGCAGGAGCGAAGAGCAAAATAATATCAAAATGTGTTTTTGGAAATCGAATAGCTCATATCAAAATTTGGTCTTGTTTTGGCTGACATAGTTGGTAAAATACCAAAAAATAATATCAAAATTTTGCTCCTTTAAGGCCAAAAGAATAACTACTTGTGTTATTTGAATAACAAATCAATAACATGACTGTATCCAGAGTTTAGAATAACATATTTTAGTATTATTAAGGTATTGAATAACAAATGTAGTAGCACATGACTTATTCAAAAATTGTTTTATAAAATATTTATAATTTAAAATCCCTTTAATCAATAAAAAGTTTTTTATGAAATATATCGAATGTCATTTTAAGATCACAATAAGATATGATAACAAAATCAGTTATTAAACTCATCTTACAATGTTTCAAATATCTACTCAGTAACAAAATGTGTTATCAATGTATCTCAATGTCTATTCAATAACAAAATATAGTATTATACCTTAGTTTGATATAGTTTTGATATTATTTTGCTCTTCGCTCCTGCTCGGGCAATGATTGAACAGCGTCCAATAAAACGCTAATTCTAGAATACATATACGCTCCAACCCTATCAAAGTGCACGAATTCCTCACTTTGATCAGTTGTGGATAATTTCTTGTAACAATGGCGTTACATAAGGCAAGATTTAATAACAAAAATTCAAGTTGAACATTGTCATATACAATATGGGCTATAACCCTGAATTTTGTTAGCATTTCAGATAAGAAACATGTCTCACTAATTAACGTTTAAAATAATTATATTGCTATATCATGCTGTTCATAGCTAATGATATTCATCTATGCACTATTTGTCAACATTTTCAAGCAAAATAAAAAATTATTTATAGTATTAAAAGTTAAATTCAATCATTGGACAATAAAGCAACGATGGTCCTAAGCTTGTACAAGAACTGACATAGCATGAAAAAACCGCTTTACTTCTCATTATGCATGTGTATTTGACAGTTTTTATGTTTATGGCACTGTTTACAAATGGTTTTCATTTGTACGCAAAAATCTTCCGTTGAAAATTTATGTAATAGCACTAATTTTTTATTTTATATACATGTTTTTGTTTTTTTTTGTTTTAATACAACAATTCCATGAAAAATAGTGCTATTGCGAATTAAAGCTACTCCAGATTTGTTTAAACTATGTGTACTTGAACCTTATCTGAAAAATTTTATTATCGTGTTTTTGATTTGGCCTGCTCCTGCGTTAGGGACCCTAATTTGGGGTAATCACAAAAATCATCATTTTAGTCTAAAGACTAAAGAAAAAATTAAGAAGTTTGAATCACCGAATCATTCCGGTGTTAATGGTACTGACAGCAAACGTTAGATACTTCTATGAATATTGTAGAATAATATTGGGTTGAAACAATTTTTTATAAAACGTTGAAAATATTTTGTTTTCTAAATTCCGTTGGCGAGAGTTAGTTTTTCATATTTTTTGAGAGCTAAATAATTTTTTATCATTACTTTTGAAAAATTCTAAATATTATAATTTGATTTCTTTTATAAATAAAGTTTCGATGATGAGACAAAGATGAATGGAGCATTTTTTTCAACTGCAAGGAAGCGGATTTTCGCAGTTTTTCAGATTGTTATCTTGCTAACAAATTTGTTTCGAGTAACCAGGAGAGAAACAAACATAGTTTCCCTTGTAAAAAAAAACAGATCTTACCATTAGGCCGCAGGAAATATAAGTATGATTCGATTGAACCGAAATAAAACGAAATCTGCTGCTGCCATCTCATTTTGGGTCAGTAAAAATGAATAAATTGTACTGTAGAGCACTCGTTCATACACCACACTACGGAACTTCCGTATAAAGTACTACCAGAACCTAAAACTGGTCATTTATAAATGGAAAAATAATAAAGAAGTGTGGCTAATGACGTACCATGCTGCATCAATATCCGGACACTTAAGCAGGTCATATGTTTAATATGCTCCGTAAACAATAATTTCGCAACATTCTAGTAACTGCTTTGTACTATAATCAAATGTAAAGCTTAAATTTGCAATAACACGTCAATTTTACAACGAAAACTCAATAAAATACATTAAAATAAGAGAAATAAACTGGCTTGTCTTGTTCATAAATCTGGACACTTCACATCTCAGTGAATCAATATCCGGACACTTTTGAATCATTTTCCGGACAGGCAAAACTTTCTCATGTTTTGTCTAAGAAATGTATGCCTATAAGTAAACACTAATCACTTCTAAAATGTAGTATTAAAAATCATAACTTTATACATTTTTTTTTACTTTTAATGCCACCTTGGTGTTATTAATGGTACGATTTTAGTCAAGTGCTACACTGACCCTTACATAACCAGAGAACGAAAGTGATTAAGTATTTCTCATTAAATACCTTAGAGTATTTTGGATTTCCAAATATTTTGACGGTTCCATGGATCGAGACTCTTTCTCTTACCACACCTTCTACCTGGTTCAACGTGTCCTTCCATTTTCTAAGAAAAACATAAGGTAGTTACCATCATACATGTCCGGATTTAAAAACATGGTTTTAAATCCGCACAACGAAATTATTTATAAAAATACACTTTATTTCACCACTTTAATCAATGACACCGTCTCAATTAATTAAAACTAACCTTCTTTGTTGATACAAAGCCCAAAAAGTTGGTTTCTTCGTAATAATAAGTTCCCAAAACCTTAAATCGCGAAAGCACTAGTTTTTAGTAATCTGAAAAAACTCGCAGAAAAAAGACATTGTTTGACACCAACGTTACGTTTGGATTTATTAAAGTTATTTCGCGCAGCCTACTCAACCACCGATTATGTTGAATGGATCTTAGATATATTTGCAAAGTAATCCACATAGCTACACCTCATAAATTATATATTATTGCTTATTGAGGATAAATTAGAGAAGGTGTCCGGATATTGGTACCGTCCGGATTTTGATGCAGCATGGTATTCAAGTACGGGATTTTCTTAGACAAATTCTTGAATCAACATTTGGATGTTTTTTGAGCCAATCTGGACATTACGGTATATCTGTTGTATTAAGGTTAATAAAAACTTAACTTGCAAAATCTGCGTGTATTTCCATAGCTATGTAACGATCGTTCCGCTGCTTCAGAAGCTGAAGTTTATGAGCCTTGAAGCGATGTCCTGCTCTAAACTAAACGGGGTCAACCCCATTCAATTCTATGAACTTCTTTACACAAAATAATTTAGTTTTTATGTTTTGTTTTCTCAAAGCCTGGCCTGGCAAAAAGGGTAAAAGATGTTAAAAATAGGGGAAAATGAGCGAAATGGGGCACTCGCCGATGACAAACGGGAAAGCGGTGGGCAATACTCGATTCTCCGGAAAATTTTACATTAGATTACCTACATTTTATCAGCCTGTAGGCCATATCGCGTTTTTTCGGCTCGTTTCTACCCATAGTGCAATGGTATAAGATTAGGCCGTGTGTATAGGTTGCGAAATTTGGCTTATATTTATTGTAATGTGTAGAATACAGTGGTTTTGTTATCTCGAGAGATAAAAAAATTTATGTAGATCCAAAAGCCAAAAAGATTGTAACTAAAACCCTTCTAAGGATCAACCAGCATATGCTAATGCTAGCAACAAATGAACAAGCCGGCACTGGTTATTCCAAATTCGCCTGAAATTCGTTTCAGTTTCAATTTGTATTACCCAGGAATTTTGAATTATGTAGGACTATAGATTACCGAATTATAGATATACCGAAACAATACTACTATGAAATATTACATTAAAATTGATTTATTAATGATTTTGAGCACAATACGTAGTATACACCCAAATTAGGGTAATATATGTATGTGAATGTACGTTTTACCAACAAACAGTTACATTTGAGTGTTGAAAAGTAGTTTTCAACGTCACTCATAATTAGCGAACTTTCAATTTCAACTCGTTGAAGTTTTATGTTTGAAGTTTATTCCAAAAAAACTTCGAGAGTTAAAAAAAAGTTATCTTCTGTCGACCAACATACTTGAATAATATGCAATCATTAGATCATTAGAAAAGAAGATACGTACATGGTTGTTTCCCATTATTGAACAAAACTGAATCGTTTCCATCCGTTAAAAATTGAACGAACTATAGCTACAGTAGTCATACCTAATCTGTAGAAACAAATATTCCTAGTAAATCATTTCTCATGTGTACAGTAGGCAGGCAGGTTTTGCATTGCCTGCTATTTCGATTGTCTCAGTGCGCATACAATCCGACCGTCAAACATCGCCTAACTCATCGCAAACATATACTCAAGTACGAACCGAAGCACAGGATCCGCGCACAAAACTTACAAATGAGTTCGGGCACAGCCTGTTAGGTTTTGGCACAACCTCAGAATGATAGTTCAAGCAATGTTGTAAACTTGCTTGGATGCGTGTGCAGAGTCACACTTCCAACATTGCGTATAATAGTCTTCGAACTCCAGATATGACATCAGTTTTCTATCAGCACCAGCTGTTTTTGATGAATATCTATCATTCAATTTTCATTATTTTGCAAATATGCTCAATCTACCATCAATGATGTTTTAAAACTAATTTTCAATAAAAAAGCAAAAAAATATTGGTTATTTCATGCGTAATATTGTTAACTGTTATTTTAGTTTTATGTCATTTTTTAATCGCAGGTAAGTATATCAAAACAGGCAAAGAGGTAAAAGAGAAAAAAAACCTATAGATCCCTTTCGAACTTCAACCACCTTATATCAGTATATCGTTGATTTGGAAAACAAAAATGGTAGTCATTTATTTGAGAGATTCAATAAATGTTTTGTTTTCGAAATATTTTATTATTGTCAGCAATATGATAATTTGTTATATTAATAATTGGTGGAAGCTCCAGAGTACGTGTACAATACGAACGATTTTGTATTGCAATGACTGGATCGGACGACAGCAGGAGGCGTTTGAACGCATCCTCCAAATTGGCATTCCGGTTAAATTTTCTGGCGCGAAATTCTCTGAACTTACTAATACATTTATTTCGCGTTTCCTGTACCTCTTCGCTTAATAACCCTATGGGTCGTGCCGTGGCCTTAATAATATCTGCGCCGTGTACTAACATTTTATTAACGGTTGGCGATATAGCTAATATGGAATTGAATGGGAACTAATCTCCTAAACTACCGAATTACTTTCACGAACATTTATGATACTAATTTTAAAAACAGTAACGGTACCCTCAAATCTTTTGACAAAACACTCCAGGACTCTAATAGGATTTGCTTGAAAGCGTTCGTCCTTTTTTACTACGATCATAGTCATGTTCCTGTTCCTGAATACGTATAAGACATCAATTTTGAAGACTTCTCAGCTTTCTGACACTAAAGTAATTTAAAAGATTACTTTAGACTAGAATCAGAAATATCAATATAAAATTTAATTTCATGTGCATATATCCAAGTGAAGATTTCCATTTGTCTATTTGTAAAATAATGAAAATTGTAAGATAGATATTTATCAAAAACAGCTGGTGCTGAGCTCCATTTGCAGAGAGGACGATACGACAGTGATTATTTGAAATCCAGGATAACTGCTAACCAGAGTACAGTAGTTCTGTGGAGACTAAGGCCCTTCACTCCAAACCGCCGTCGAACTAACTACGCGCGCAATGAACCAGCCTGCCGCTGAAAACTAAACTAAAACTAAACTTAAACATGTCGACTGATACTATTAAGAAAAAACTTTCTGACTATTTCTGAGAGGTCAATTACATGTACACTAATACCACTGCATTTTATATTATTTTGTATTTGGTATTATAATTTATATTTATATGTAGTCCATGACGGGCGAAGTCCATATATCTTGACAATAAGCAATTATAAAAACTACCGTTATACAAACTTATTTAATGAATATTTCAGCAGTGGTTCGAAAAACTAGATCTCTTAACTTATCCTGAGTTCGAAGACTATTTTACGTGACAATCAGTAGAAATTGTGTCATGGTACGACAAATTTCTTTTTTACTATTGACATGTTGACTTTAATCGTCTTCAAGAAGATATTAGAAAATACTGCATAGTACAAAATGGTCAAACATGAAATAATTAAACTGAAATTATTCGAGTTAGAGAAAAAACCAGTTTTTTATTTTCACATATGTTTGAGATAAAACTCCAAGCTTTCAGAAACGGCCAAGTTTGATTTTTTTCGTTTGCCCCTTTTTGAGATATTCTATTCCAAAAAAGACTAAAAAAACACAGGAAAAACGTTAGAACTCGTTATACGCATGAGTTTTCAACATACAATGTTCTACAAAAATTTGTCTTTTGATAAGATAACCAACTTTGTAAAACATTATGATGCAATAAAACCATTGAATTTGAAGAAATCAGCGAAAAAGTCATTTTTGAGAGGTCTTTTTATAAAACACCCTGTAAGCTAGAAACGCCTAAAAATACGCCTACTATGTCTTTGGCAAAGTTACTTATATAATCTTTAGCTACAACTTTGTCGAAAAAATTATCCTTCTATCTCTTTCTTATAAAAAGTTATTATCGATTATGTGTTTACAGGCCAAACTGGAACTTAGTCGTTGATTTCACATTAATTGTCTTTTAGAGTTGTACAACTTTGCTGAGCATTGTGGGGAGCTATTTTGAGACACAAAAAACTTTCCACTTAATTTTCGCTGCTGGACCACTGTGCAATGGCATTCGGTAAATTGCGACAAAAACTCAAGTGACTGTTTTTTGAATAAAGAGAATGGTTCTCGATGAAGTTGCAATTATTGTGGTTGGAGACAAAATTATCGCCTATTCTACAGAATTTTCTTTTAACCGTAATTAAACAGTGACACAAAATCGCATAGACATGGTGCTAATTGAGTTACTTTCGCATAAACTGGACCAATCAATATTTGAAAGGTATGCAGAAAAGGCATCAAAATCAATCTTGCGGTAATTTAACCCGCGTCTTTCTGGTAGAATACAATCCTGTGCGGCAACTTGGTAGTGACTGGTAGGAAGCGAAATGACCAGAGAAGAGTGATGCAAGTCCGATTGTGTTAAAGGTACTTCCGCCCTATCAACCGTAATATTGGTAGGTATCACTAGTAAACACTGAATCAAGCACACGACCAAGAAAATTATGCTGCATGTTAACTTGATACAAATTATAAAACAAAACCTGCCGTATATTAGTGCTACATTCGCCATCAAAAACTGCCCTGAATCAATGTGGCGTATCACACCGTTACATGTACTTTAGGCGATACGTGGTTGATTGTAATCACCGCAAACAAATCACGGTACTATCATCAGAATTTTTCTCAGAAAAATCCTGCGCAGAGGCAGTGTGAGCATCGATAATTACTATTTCGTTGCTTTTATCTGGTGGTATATACACAGCACAACGCAATATTATTGAGCCCCGTATAGTCGTCTAAACACAGACCTGTTTTAAATGCCGAGCTTGATTTTAAGGTTCATTTTTAGATTGAGATTGTCTAGTAAACCAGTCGTTACATGTTTTAATCTTGACTATGAGCAACTGTTAATGGGAGGCCCTGTAGCCGCAAGGTAGCCGAGTCTGCCTTGACAAGCGAGTGGTCGTGGGTTCGAATCTTAGTAGAATCAGGCCATTCGATGTTAAGTGACTTTAGCATGGGTTTATTCTCAGGCCCCTCCACATCCTTTCTACTGCATTCTGCATTTACTAACAATGAAACCCTCTTGCCAGGGAAACTTGTAAGAGTGGTACTTGCTTGAGGTGCGAATGAAGCCTCTTGTTCAAGGGCAAATTATAGCGTGTTCCGCTTCCTGGTTCAAGGAACGAGATTGTTAATGCATAAGTAGTAAGGAACACATACAAACACACATACACACCCTCACTCTGTGCTGAACTCTGCTTTACCGACCATGAAACCTTTAGCCGGGGCTGGTTATAAGAATGATACCTGCTCGAGGTGCGAATGAAGCCTCTTGTCCAAGGACATATTATAACTACTCTCCGCACTTCCTGGCTCTGGAGCTAGAATGACTGAAAAGTAGTAAGAAGCGTACAGGGAAAAAGGGGTGAAACACACTGACACTTTAAGCACGGATAATAAGCAGTTCGCTCACTCTATAGCGATAGTGCAATAACAACGAAGTGCGGAACAACACCCGGATAAGATGACAATAGATCAAAATGCTGGTCGTAGTGATAATATCCACACACACAAAAAAACTGTTAATAAGTTTATAAGATCGTAGTCCCAGCCAAGCAATCGGTCTATACTCAAGAAACAGCTGCAAAGTTAGAAAATGAAAAGAGATAGTCAAATTTCGAAAACAGAACGCAGGGGTTAGTATTTACCTTGCTTTTTACCAGTACTGACAAATGAACTCTTAATGAAAAGTTATTCGAATTTTCTTGAATATTCACGCAAACTTTTCTGAAACTTAACATAAAACCACAGACAAACAGACATAACTCTTGGAAGAAAAATCAACAAAAATTATCGTACCTCACATTTAGCCTGAACACTAGCACCATCTATGATCGACATTCCCAAATATCAAATAGCAACATGGGTATTTCTCGAAGTAGCAAGTATTTTTTATGGGGAATTCCCCTTCTTTCGTCAAAAAGCGCCACTTTAACTAAAACTGAGACATTCCCATTTAAGCCCAAATTTGAAATGACGGTTTAATAGGTACGAAGAATGGAAAACGAGCAGGCTTGGCATACACTTTTCGCTTCGATTTTGCTTTTTTGATTACTGCATCTCAGCCAAGCAAAATGTGAAAAACTGATGTATGGGGCGTTTGTAGAATTTGTTATTATCTACAATATTGCTGAAGTAAGCATTACTGTGCATTTTGTATTTATGGCGCTATAAGGTTGCTACCCTCTAGGTAGCAAAAAGAACGCTCTTTTTGCTACCAACGGCATTGCTGCCGTACATCGCCGTAAATACTAAAGATAAAACTTCACTTTCTTCAGCAATATTGTAGATAATTACTAGTTCTACAAATGCCCCATACACCACTTTTTCAAATTCTGCTTGACTGAGGAGCAGTAATCAAAAGAGCAAAATCAAAGCGAA